>NC_136813.1:168693098-168695598 GCF_951394365.1 Tetrao urogallus | reverse complement strand
TGCTATGGGCATAAGGGAATGTCAATAATCTTGTACAACATGTACTATTAAGTTTATAAAACTGCCTTTGTTTATTTCTTCTAGGTTTTATAGCCACTGCATACGAAGAGAATTTTGGGATAAAATGTGAGCCAAAATGTTTAGATTCTTCTTTTATTTCCTCTCTGTTTAGTGAGTTGCACTGGGCCATATTTTTAGTGTTATTTATGTGTTTCGATCTGTGACTTCTCTAATGAAATGAGTATTATAAAAGGCTTTCCTTTTTTTTTTTTTTTTCTTTTTTTCTTTTTTTCTTTTTTTTTGAGAAATGAGAACAATTGTTTTTCCTTTTCTAACTTGATGGAAAGAACTAGTAATAAACATAGATGTGAAATGTATATGCACATGAAAAAGCTCCAGACAAGAAGAAGAAAATTAAAAGGGGAAGGGGAAGGGGAAGGAAAAAGGAAAGGGAAAGGAAGGAAAAAGGAAAGGGAAGGGAAGGGAAGGGAAGGGAAGGGAAGGGAAGGGAAGGGAAGGGAAGGGAAGGGAAGGGAAGGGAAGGGAAGGGAAGGGAAGGGAAGGGAAGGGAAGGGAAGGGAAGGGAAGGGAAGGGAAGGGAAGGGAAGGGAAGGGAAGGGAAGGGAAGGGAAGGGAAGGGAAGGGAAGGGAAGGGAAGGGAAGGGAAGGAAAGAAAAATGAAAAAGGAAAGAAAAGGAAAGAAAAGGAAAGAAAAGGAAGAAAAGGAAGAGAAAAGGAAGAGAAAAGGAAAGAAAAGGAAAGAAAAGAAGAGAGAGAAGAGAGAGAAGAGAGAGAAGAGAAGAGAAGAGAAGAGAAGAGAAGAGAAGAGAAGAGAAGAGAAGAGAAGAGAAGAGAAGAGAAGAGAAGAGAAGAGAAGAGAAGAGAAGAGAAGAGAAGAGAAGAGAAGAGAAGAGAAGAGAAGAGAAGAGAAGAGAAGAGAAGAGAAGAGAAAGAAAAGAAAAGAAAAGAAAAGAAAAAGAAAAGAAAAGAAAAGAAAAGAAAAGAAAAGAAAAGAAAAGAAAAGAAAAGAAAAGAAAAGAAAAGAAAAGAAAAGAAAAGAAAAGAAAAGAAAAGAAAAGAAAAGAAAAGAAAAGAAAAGAAAAGAAAAGAAAAGAAAAGAAAAGAAAAGAGAAAAGAGAGTATTTGTTGAACCTGGCCATTAGGGGAATGGTACAAAGAACTGAAATGTACGTACTGTGCTCCCTTCCATTTAATGTATTAACTCTGTCACCATTACCAGAAAGCAGCAATTTCAGTGCAGTCAGAAGGTGGCTCTAGTGCTTTAATTTTGCTACTTTGCCTATCATAAGATCCAAGGAGTAGAAATTACTTTTGTGCTACTTTTCTTTTTTTTTTTTTTAACAATTTAACTGATGTTCCAACTGGTACACAACATCTAATTTTATCTATCAAACAACTTCACACTCATGGAAATGTGCACACTCACAAATATGGATGTCTCAAATGTCTTTTTTTGTGGGTTTCTTTTTTTTTTTTTTTTTTTTTTTTTGAGGTTCAGCTAACTAAATGAAAAAGAACAACAAAAAATGACTACATATATAATATATAAAATAATATTTTATATTAATAAATATATTGATATATTGTATATATTTACACATTTTATATTATATATATATATAATTTACTGATAAGACCTCAGAAACACTTCCCCTCATCATGCCAATGCATATGCAGACCCTTTCACTCCAATACTCTCAAAAATCAGAACTGCCCACCAGTGCTCCTCTTGCCTATCACCCTATAGAAACCTCTGTGGTGGCTTCTCAAAATCTTTGTTACAGGGGCAATTTGTTTGGGGTGGAAGTGACTTCAGGGGCATAGGTTAACTGCCCTTTAAGTAGATGAAATGCAAGAAGAGGGAATGCATGGAGCAGAGACAGCCATGCCTGGCCAAATCAGAAAGATGCTGCTAGCTTGCCTTCCCAAAACGGTGGCTGTGTGCCTTTGCTCGGCCTCCTTCTGATGGGTGACAGACTCACAGCAGCACAGGCTGTTCCTTCTGGCCTGGCTTCGCCTCTAGCCCAAGTGCACCCACTCACAGAGGTCTCCCCCAAGGTGATGAGGAGCGTTCTGTGCCTGCTTCCCAGGCGAGTCCCAGATGGGAGACAGCTGCGGCACAGCCTTCTGCACCATGGAAAGTTTTAAGCTGCTCTTATGCTTTTTCTTTCTTATTATTATCACTCTTATTGTTCTGAGAGGGTCCCCTCAAAGGGGAGATGTGTAAGACTACGTAAAAATATAAGGTGTTTTCCCTGCCTTGATGTATTTGCAGAAAATATTCCAAGTTCCACTGGTACCTGCATGAAATATTCATTTCAACAGAATGGCCCAAACGGCTCCTGCAGGACGGGGTCAAACCTTTTGCTAATCCAACTATAGAAATGTATTTTTACAGATCTGGACTTTTCACTTTTTTATTAAATGCCCATTATTTAAATAAGCAGATATGAGCTGCTCCTGTCTTCAGTATAGCTAG
>NC_136813.1:168663098-168688098 GCF_951394365.1 Tetrao urogallus | reverse complement strand
TGAAAGGGGAATAGGGATAAAAGGCAAAATAATAAATGCTACATTCACTGTTCTGGTCGTGTGAGACCAGTAAGGTTTAATTGTAGGTATGCAACTGAGAGGAAGAAAGCTAACAGTAAAGATGGAGGATTTTTGCAGAGAAATCTTGAATGAATGTCCTGCTTCTAAACTGCTGTTGCGACCTATGTCAGAGCCAGGAAGAGAGTTCAAGCAGCATGCTCAGATATGGATGCACAGTATCAGTCCAGATGCCATCAGAACAAAACAGCCTTGATGTATGACTGTAAATATGAAGGTAACTAAAATACTAAGAGAAATGTGTAAAGACAGCTTGATTCCGTGCTTAAAAGTCGGGAGTTCCAATGCTGTGCCTGACCTGCTTTGTTCCTTTCCACTGGTGAGCAGAGGAGAGAAAGAAGGCAAAACAAGGGTGAAAGAATTATGTAGAGAATGAAATAAGTGACAGGGAGAACAAAGAGGGAGAATTTAAAAAAGAGTTAGAACAAACCAGAAGACTTCAGAGACATTTAAGTTTGAAAAAGAGGATTGAGAGGACTAAAACAAAACAAAACAAAATAAAATAAAATAAAATAAAATAAAATAAAAATTAAAAAAGGAATTTTTAATACCCTAAGAAAGGTAAGAAAGGAGTATAAACTAAAAAAAAAGTATTATAATTACATGGTAATATTTAATTTTCCATATTGAATCACACCACTAGTCTATCAGCTTGTATGTCCTGACTGTAATAGTGGAATGAGAGACTACAGGAAGATGAACAAAATAACAATAATGCATTCATCCAACCAAGCAAAGGAGGGAAAATTTTTCCTGGTCCTGCAGTGATCTGTTTGCAACCTAAAGCACAAGATTTGGTTAGTGTTAGAAATGTTATTAATGAACATAAAATTATATGGTTTTTCTTTCTTTTTATGATGGGTTGTTTTTAAATTTACTTGGCTGACTGAGCTCCAGCACCAGTGAGTTCTACAGACTGAGAAGTTACTTATTTCACTAAGTAGCAGTTCTTCTCCTGAGAGACCTTTCCCAAAATGACTAATATGCTGGAGTAAGGTGAAGGGAGAGAGACGAACGAAGATAAAAGTTGGGACAACTTGTCACTAGTTAGGAAAAACAGCAAGCAGTATGAATGCTACTTTAAGAAAGAAAATTCCCAGACTTTTCAGCCTGTGAAATATGGATATAAATTTGTTACTAAGCAAAGGAATGTTATACAAACATTCAGGCTGAGAGATAGCTCAAAATGGTATTGCTGGAAAATGCAAAACAATGTCACCAGCAAAGACATACTCTCTTAAACTGAGAATTTACAAGGAGTTATCAGACACGAGTATGACAAACTGTTACAAGTCCTCTTCTTCCCAGAAGCACCTTAACTAGGTTCTTTCCTATCATTTATACCTCCTTCCTTTGATACTGGTCAGTTAATAAATGTTTTTTGGAGGATACCCATGTTTGTCACATAGCTGCCATCCTACCACAGACATGAAAGTGAGATCTTGGAAGACAATAGCCATTTCTTTAAAGTGAGGCTGTGTTACTGTACTAATGCATTATCACAAATCTCAGAAAACACGTACATAGATTCTCAGGTTCTCTGAGAATAAATAAGTGACAACAAAATGTAAAATCAGAATCACAAATCATCTTCTGCTTGCTACTGTCACTGTGGCTAAAACAAAATCCAACTAAAGGATATATTGATTTATTTTTATTTTTATTTTTTAAATATGAAGTCCAAAGCTAACAGAGTATCCTCAAACTCATCCCTTTCCAGTTCTCCTCTTCCTCTCTCTGACCATGCCTGCTTTGTTTCAGTGCTCAGGATTAGAAGAGCAAACTATGTGAGACAGCACTGGGTTTGTTTTTATAAAAAAGGTAGCTATATTACAATCACTCTCACTTTCCTAGCAGCTGAGGAGAAGTTTCGTGTCACGAGCATTGTTTTCTAAAATCAGGAACATACACAGAGTGAGAAAGGACAGTGTGAGAGATGGAGAGAGAGAATAAAATAAGGGCATTACATGTATCTATAATATTTTTGCAAAATATCCTGGTTTCTTAAGTGGTCAGTAGCTTTGGTTTTATGAATGGAAAGAGAAAAAAATAAACAAAAAAAAAACTTCACTCACACATAGTAAAATCTTATTTTTACCATAAAACATAATTTCTACTTTTCCACATTAAAGTTGTAGACTCTCCAAACAAATATTTTGTGAACTAGGCTCAAAAGTTTTTATTTTTACAGGCTCAAAGCAGAAATTGATTTAAGATTTATGGTTTGAGTCTCCTTTAAAGTGTAAATTTCTTTTTTTCTAATATCAAAATGACAGTCTCAGGAGCTTTATTAAAAGATGGATTTAGAACAAATAACAGACAAGCTTCCCTTGCTGCACTGCCAGAAGGCCCCTGTGCCATCTTACAACACCCTTGCTATTTCTGCCCTGACCCTCCTTTGGGCAGGAGCTGACAAGTCTGCTAGGTCACATGGTAAGTTAGTGATGTGGGAAAATGTCAGTATGTGATTACAATAATTGTTTCACTTTATGTGACCCATTCAGGATTCAAATTTAGAAGAGCAATTGAAGGAAGATGGAGGAGAGATGTGCAGATTGCACTTTCCTGGGCTAGCCTGGCACAGGAAACAGGGATTCACTCAAGGCATGCACATTCCCTCCGGATTTTCCACTGAACAAGACAAGAATAGGAAAGAGAAATAAAAGTTTATAGCAAGAGTTTCAAGGGAGTCCAATGGAAGAAGCCAAGCAAAGAGGAAATAAGGCTGCCTAAACCTGTTTGATATGTAGCTCTCACTTGAAGAGCAACTCCAGAAATATACTTCCAATGTGATGGGAGGCTGCTATTGCCATCTCTTGTCCAAAGGAATTTCCACTGTAGAAGAAATTTGCTGAATTTCATTGAATTTTATTTTCTAGTAAAAAAAAAAAAACTTTTTCTTCAAACTATTTTGAACTATTATGGGTATACACTCAGTTAATGACAAGAGTTATCCATGCAGCTGTGAAGACTGTCAGGAATTACATAGTTTGATTTTCCACATTCATTAATTTCAGACAAATCTTCTCAGCCTTATCCCATTCTCTGCAGTCAAGCCCTGCAATCTGCAGGGCCCTGGAAATATTAAAGTATGTGGGGTGAGTCCTGTGGATGGTGGGCGTAGACATGGTCAAAAGTAAAACTACTCACACTCAGCGATGACCTAAAAGACCAGAAGTAAGGCTTTGAAGCAATGCAGAATCTTAAAATCATTCAGGTTAGAAAAGACTTCTAAGATTATCTAGTCTAGCCATCAACTTATCACCACTTTGCCCAGTAAACTGCGTCCCTCAGTGCCACATCTACATGCTTCTTGAACATCTCCAGGAGTAGTGACTTCATCCCCTCCCTGAGTAGTCTGTTCCAATGCCTCAGCACTCTTTCTGAGAATAAATTTTTCCTAATATCCAACCTGAACCTCTCCTGTTGCAACTTGAGGCCGTTGTCATCCTACTGACCCCCACCTCACCAGAACCTCCTTTCAGGTTATTGTAGAGAGCAAAAAGGTCTCCCCTGCACTGCCTCTTCTCCAGACTAAACAATCCCAATTCCCTCAACTCCTCATAAGACCTGTGCTTCAGATCCTTTACCAGATTCATTGCCCTTCTTTGGACATGCTCCAGTGCATCACTATCTTTCTTGTATTCAGGAACCCAAAACTAAACACGGTACTAAAAGAGCAGCCTCACCAGTGCTGAGTACAGATGGACGGTCACCTCGCTGGTCCTGTCAGCAACACTATTTCTGATACAAACCAGGATGCCATGGATGCTGTTGGCTTTCTTAGCCACTGGAAACACTGCTGGCTCATGTTCAGCCAGCTATCAACTAACATCCCCTCATCCTTCTCTTCCATGCAGATTTCCAGCCGTTCTGCCCAAAGATGTAATGATGCATGGGGTTGTTGTGACCAAAGTGCAAGACCCAGCACTTGATCTTGTGGAAACTCATACATTTGGCTTCAGCCCATTGATCCAGTCTATCATAGCTGGATAGTAGCAAGGTAAGTAGAGTGGGAGCCTGGATTTGATAGATTGGCAGGTAGATGTGGCCAGAGTGTGACCATCCCTGTGACACATTTTATCCCTGTGTGGGATGTGGGGACCCACAGTTACTGCATGCAGTCAGCACATGTAGTCCCAGGTGTAGGAGTTAAGGAGCAGTTGGATGATGGTGAACACCCAGGTCACTGAGCAGCTCCACAGAAAAGACGAATGCATTTCTCAGTGGGAGATGGGTGAAAGAAGCCTTTTCTTATCTCACCTGTGCTAGCTTATGTTCGTGCATCTTTGTCCTTTGAGAATAGTCTTGCATACTGTGCTACCTCTCTGCCCAATTTATGTGTATTGAAAATATTTTTTTTAATTCAGTTGCCAGCTTGTTCAGGAAGTGAATAGTGTGTTTTGTTTTTAAATCTAGAAGCTACATGCTGTAAAAAATAAAATAAAATACAACACCACAGGGAGCCCAGCTGCCACATAGAAAGTTGATCTCTCTAAAACCTCCTGGTCTCAAAGAAAAAAAAAATGAGTTTCGACATTTTTATGGGATTTCTCCAGCTAAAGCCCACCTTCAAATCCCCCTTAACTTACTGTGTTTACATGTGTCAAATTTTCATTTTATAATAAACAAAAACACGTGCATAAATGCTAAGAAACTAAAATCAGATGGCTGGTGAACTGTAGGGAACTGTGCATATTCAATTCCCTGCTGATATCTTTCCAGAATGTCACATCCAGCTGCAGATTTTGGCAACATAAGGGCATTTCACTGTACTCAAATAGTCCTTTGTATTTTACAAAACTGCATTTTCTTCTGCAGCAACAGAGTCCATATACCTTTTAGCATTTGACAGTTCTAAAAGACTGATATCATTTCTAAATATTGCTGAATTTCACTCTAAGATATAGTTATTTCTCTGTAGTAAAATAGACTTGTACTTCATGATATTTCCACACACAATAGTACTATCAAATTAACCAATACTACAATTGTATTGATCCCTTTTCCACATACTATTAATGGAAAAGGTTGCAACCATACGAGACATTTTGTGAGACTGAGTGTGCGGATATGACAAATCTCAATGGCTACAGAGAATGGAAAATATACAAGTGTCTGAGTAATGCAGTATGATCCACTGACACCAGAGTCACTTTTTAGAGTGAGTCACTCGATAATGTCTTGTCCAACAAGTGTGAAAGGAGTAAATCTCAAAAGAGTAAAAGTCAAGCAGTCTACAACAGCTACAGAGAAACTATTCTACTATCAAAATGCCTTAGTACAAAGGCCATTTAGTAAAGTCTTCTCTGAAATGTCTGCCTCTTGGTGTAATTTTGAGAACTTGGTAAAAACAATGGGGAGGTTTAACAGCACCAAAGTAACCCTGTGGCATACAAGATCTTCCCCTGGACTTCATGATCAGAAATAGGTAAATTGCTGCTGTGCGATATGCTCTGAAGTTTAATACAAACACTGAGATCAGAAGAGTTTTTTGCCAGCTGATATAACCAGTTCTGAAACAGGCTGGAAATACTGGGGGATCCTATTTCTACGACTCGTATAATTGTCCTGGAGTCAGGGAAAAGTGATGGTAATTCCCAATTCTAACCATGTTTTTATATCGGAAATCTGTAGTTACAGATAGAAGTAGAGGACTGTAAAAATTCCAACACAGATGTTCTAAAATTTCGGTCTGCAGTGAGCACCATCCACCTCTGAAGGAACTCACCTGCAGTAGGGAAACACAAACACAATTTCAACAATGCAACAAAGTGATTCATCTCAAACGTACAGTAACAGAACAAAACTTTCCTTGCAGTACTTTGTCTCTTGTCTAAAATACCCCATGTGCTGCCAAAATTACCTCTGTACCCAATGTACAAGATTTTGATGAACAGACTGTGATGAGGTTAAACAGTCAGATATTTGGCTAAAAAAGGAAACGTTCTAGAACTCCTTGATCGTCTCATCAAGACTGGATAAAGGATAGCTGGCGGAGGTACCATAACAGGACTGTCAAAACATCTCTGACAGAATCTTCCTTAAAAAGATAGTCATTGGTTAAATTGACAGCTCCGTCATGGGTTAGGAGAACAGAAAAAATATATAAAATTTCAGCATCATGCAAGCTAATATTTAGATATTTCAAGTACTATGTTTGGGTAAATTATGCTGATAGCATTATGAACAGTATAAAAGAGATAATAATATGATTAAAAAAAAACATTTTATGACTCCAGATAAATGCTGCACACTTAGATAAGCATGCACATGTTTTATTTGTGCTTACACATACAGTAAGACTGACCCCACTTGCTTGCCTCTACCTTGAGGAATAACAGCCATTTCATTTGCATGTAGAGATTTTCTTTAGGTTTTGTAAATAAAACTGTAAATTGAAAAGACTGAAAAACGCTTTGCTATTTCTACTAAACATCTTCAGGACCTTAAGAAAGAGAGAGAATTTTCACAAATCATCTATATATATATATATTTTTTTTTTCCTGGAATAAAATAGTGCTATGCATCATTTCACAGTATTTAATGAAAATCCTACTCTCTTGTTGAAAGTCCTTCTTGCATAAAGACCTTACACTCCTTACAGTTTTTAAAAGGTTCAATCCTATATGCTGCCAAATCTGGTGGGTGGTGAAGGAGCTCAGTACCAGGCAGAAGCAAGCCTCTAACCCTTTCATTGCTGATAATAACATTTTATTCAAGACTCTACTATATTCATCAATTTTTGTAGCAAGAAAGTCTAGCAGCTACTCAGGGTGAAGCTATAGGACAATTGCAATAGCCTCAACAGCTTTGAGGTAGTAAGAGTCCTTCACAAAACCAACTGTTCAGGAACAAATCTCATCACCTCTCCACCTCCCCCTCATCACTGCCTTACACACACCAACAGCAATCAATTGGCCCCCAGCTGGCAGGCATGCTATTTTTTCTATTTAACAGCCTCCAGGGTGGTCTCTTTTGCTAATCCCCCAGGCCATACAACAGAACTAGAGGTGAAGCTTCTGCAGTCAGCTGTTGGAAGATGCATAAAATGGAGCACTAATGCTTCTTAGCAAGAGGGCATTCCTTTACTTATTTTCCTTATAGTCCCCTTCCAAGCAACTTTTTACATTTCTTATATGCTGTGTATTTTTTGCTTAATATTCCTAAAGTAAGAATGAGATCTGAAAGATGAAACCAGGCACTGAATGTAACATATACCTGTAATATCACTTTGTTATAAGGTTCATAAGTGTCTTTAACAATTGTTTGTTTATTAGTTGTTAGGAAATTACAGCTGAGGATTGTCCCTTGTTAGGGTGCTCATTCCATGTGGTCCTGTTGAAGTACTGCCCTAGCTGTCTGAGCAAATTTAAGTTTCTGGCAATACAGCACAAGGATGGGGGGGGGGGGGGGGGAAGTGGGGGAGGAAAGGCTTTTGGAGACAGTCAGGTGTTGCTTTTCGTGATTTCGTTCATATTTAGTTCCTCTCTTGAGAACTTCTAATTATTGTTGCTAAATGCCATATGTGCACAGTATATATGTCTAACACTGTTTTACTTGTGTGCATGTTTATGGGTATTTGTTCCTATGTAATTCAGACACTGGAACAACTTGCAACTTCTGTAATGTGTGGGTAGACTGATATGTGGAGTTTGATACCAGTCCTCCACTGTAATACAGAGAACACATCTGAAGCTTGAAAATTTGCTGTTCTAGTTCGAGCCCCTCAGGGAAGTAAAGAAAAAAGAAAGGCAACAAAAATACTACTTTAACTCTGAAAGTTTCTGGTATAAGTCGAAGTAGATAATGAAGACAATGCGCAATATACACTACACAGAATAATTTTAAATGAAGCAATTTGAAATATCACACTGTACTTAAAAAAAATCTAAGTCCATGAATGCTTGCAGTGAACCCTGCTCTGTACAGCTAAGCAAGCTATATCAGCATGTGGAAGCAGTAATAATATAGAAGTCTGCACCAGCTGACTTCCACTGCTGCTTGAAGTAAATAATGCTGCATTTCTGTGTGAATTCTGCTCCTCATACCTGAATTGTTTACCTGCAGAGATGGCATATTCCAAGGTGGTAGTTTGCATGTAAATATGATGACAGATGAGAGATGGTGTATGCCAAATAATTGATTAGTACTGTTAACCTATGTAGTTAGTCTACTAACTCTTTTCCTAGGCATTTGGTGTGATGGATTTGGTGTGAGCAATTCATGTGTAAAGTGTTGAGCTTCTATGTTTTTCCTGTGAAGATTTACTGCAGAAGTCACTTCCTCAGCAGCTAAGGGTGTGTCTATAAAAGTTTAAAAGTAAAGCAAAAAACTTTACTGATCAGTATCTGTAAGCTTTTCCTTTTCTCACACAGGTAGCTGGTAACTGTGGAATTTCCTAGTTTCTGTCTTCTGTTGTCTATGTGCTTTTTTGCTTTCTTCTTTGCTCTTACTCCTTTCCTCCTCAAAATTGAGCTTCCTATTTCTGGGAAGTTTTTTTGGTACTCAGCTCTTTTGGTGGATGAGAACAGGGTCTGCAATACCAATCCCATGGAGTAAACATTGCGAATCTGAGGAAGGATTGTTCTTGCATTTGGGAGCTGCAAACCTCAGCATCTCACCAGTGTACTCCTTCCTTGTGCAGAGAAAGGATGAGTTTCCTATGGACAAGGAAATCTGCTTTAACTCCTCAAAGCTGGCAAAGCTAGATTGGGCTCAGTGCCCACAAATGATGATAATAATAATTGATAATTGTTTTTCTTCCTACCCAAGTTCTCTCTCTGAGCAGAAGTACGAAAATGACCTTTAAATCCTAGACATATAAAACAGCCCAGCTTTTCAGAGGTTACCTCAGTGCTACCTGGTATTAACATGCAGTAGGTTCAGTGGGAGTGTGAAGATGCACCATTCCCAAGCAGAACTTCCATTGATCCTTCACCCTCAGCCTTGAAAATGGTGGGTCATGTTCTCAACTAGTTACACGAATACTTTTCAAGTACTTTATGGCATTCTACATATTACATATTCTACATAAAGGTGCTTCTTGCACCTTTTTTTTCCATCGTTATTACATGGTCATTTGTGTTAATCAGTGTCAGTATTAATATTTTAGGAATTAATATTTTCTTTGAAAATAGATTCCTGGAAGATAAGGTAGAAATGTTTGATGCTGGCAAATCTTACAAAAGGATTTAAGTTAGCTAAGCTGATTGGAAGGAAAGTAGTTAAAATCCTTATAGTAACATCAATATATAAAACAGAGCACTCCTAAAATAAAATTAAAATAGGTCAGAATTTTTAAAATTAATACTTTCACTCTGTCTGCTAGAATAGATTTTGTAGGACCATTCATCATTTTTATGTCCTTAATTCATGCCATTTAAGAATCAAATATTACATAATTTTTATCAAAATTTTCTTGTACTGCTTATCTTATTTTTAACAACTGAAAAACTATTACCAAATATGTACATCACATACATTAAAATGTTCAGAGACCCCGGAACATTTGTATTAATACTAATGAGATAATCCACCCAATTTCACTACACAACAGCTATATAGATTTTAAAGGGTTCAATTAAACTTTATTCAGTACATAGATAACTGATCCAATCTGGAGAATGATGTCACTGGTAGGTTAAGAAATATATTTTACCTTTTAAAATAAAATTGTTCACTTAGAAAAACTGGAAATATAAACCTAACACATAAATCATTCTGGAAACTTTGTTTTATGGAGCAACAAAAAGAAGGAAAATAAAATCAAAGCAGCTACAACATACAGATGCCAATTATTTAATTTTCTCTCCAGAAGAGGCAATAGAAATCTAAATGAGACACTGCTGTTGCTTTCCTATCAAATTGGAAGTTCAATTAGTCTTTAATATTTCACTGTGCTTCTTTTATTTTTTTTTGTACAGCTTTCATTTTATTAAAAGTTTTTTTCCAACTAGACTCCATAGTAAATAATTCCCATGAGATTTCTGTTTTAATTACTAACCTCAGATGAGACAAAGCAGGTGAAAAGTGCTTTTAAAATAAACAGTGAGGAATTAATCCTTAAAAATCTGTCCTGTGCACCGTCTGCTCTCGAAACTGTGGGTGGACTGGAAGGATATCAGCCCCTGATCAACACTGCTGAAGACAGAAGCACAGCTTCTTACCAAGTTTGCATCTCTCCCTGTTTATGGCAGTGGAATTGAAAGACGTTACTTAGTTTCTTAATTCAGCATAGCAATGTTTCTGACGCTGCTAGTGGCAGTCACTAATGTCATCCATCCGCCCCATGTCAAGATGATACAAACATTGTTAGAGAGAAAGAACAAAAGATAATAATCATCTATCCATCTAGGCAGTAGTGCAGTTCTCATCCCTACAATATTTCAGTGGCTATCCTGAGTTGGCACTGAAACAATGGCTTTAATTTCAGTCTGCCAAAATGATTTGCTTTGACAGGGATTTCTGTAAGAGAAACTGAGGAAAAGACAATTATAACCTACACATGTCATCCATGGCAGGTTTCTCTGATGCAAAGAGAACTTTAAACAACTTCTCACACAGTACTGCTTAGCGTGTGGTGGAGCTGCTTTCTCTCTGTTTAGTTCAGGGGCCTTTGTGGCTGTGAGGGCTGAGATGGGGAAGCTGTTGGATATATGTACAGAGCCCAGTGCTCTTTCCCAAACACTTCTAGAGACAAAATATTCTGCAAATCTTCCCCAAAGTCAGGAAGACTTTCAAAACAATTTCTTGAGTTACTTGTACCATATCTCTCAGACAAACACAACTGGAAATAAATTTTATCAAACTGGACTAACCATTGGATCATGGCAATCTTTAATTGGGATATTGTGGTATGTTAAAGTAGGTATATATCTTTTTTCCACTGATCCAGTAAAACTTACCATTGGCCTGAGACTCAGTGAGACAAAAAACAATCAGGAAAACTAAGACAAGGTTTATTCCTTTTCTGTGTACTGCCATGTAAGTGTTAGTTTGAGGCAAGTGAAATAGGGTAAACAGGAAGGTCAACTGTGTACCTATACCACGTGCAGAAGCAAAGATATGGAATCATAGAATCGTTTGAGTTGGTAGGGATCCTTAAAGGTCACCTAGTGCAACTCCCCTGCAATGAACAAGTACATCTATCTGTTGTACCTTCTAGATCAAGTTTCTCAAAGCCCTGTCCAGCTTCACCTTGAATGCCCTCAGGGATGATGCACCCACCACCTCTCTGGGCAACGTGTTCCAGTGCTTCGCTACCTTCATATGTATAGATTAAACCACACTCTAAAGGCATTATGTAGACTGAACTGAGATTCCTTGTCCAATCTATGATTTTTGGTTATTACTTCACAAAACCTAACTGTAATTAAAGTTGCTATAGACATATTTCAGACAGACATATATACACATATTAATATACATACACATGGTACAGTTCATTATTCTTGACTGTGGGGACTTATAACTATTGACACTGTCAATTTATATCTCATTACTCATCACTGCTTACTCCAAGTGCTAATAGTATATTTCCACGGAGTTTGTGTGTGCTGCAATGTAAATTCTGACACTGCTAGTGTCAGTCACTAATCTAGCTCATTCAGTTCATGTCAAGATGATACATCACAGTGCTGAACATCTGTCATTCTTGCTTTAAATAGATCTACATTTTTTTCTCAACTTTACAATTAAATATACATACGCATATATATATTTATATATATACATTTATATATAAATCTTCAGTTCAGTATCCTAAATATTTTACAAAGTAATTGATAGGTATTTTTGTTGATTTTGTTTTATAAAATTATTTTAAAAACTAAAAAATGAACATAAAAAAAAATTTAGACTTATTTGAATTTGTTTATAAGTCCAGTATATCTTCCTTAAAACATAACTTATTTTCTCACTGAATTGTCATTTTTATGTGCTTACTAATATTGGTTTACAGCATTTCCAAATTGATGTTTTTAAAAAATCATTTTAACAGTACTTACCAAGAGCACAAGCTAACCTGGATGTTTTAGTTAACTAACATCACTATGGTTTTGAGCATAATTTTAAACAAAACCTAACTTAAAAGTAAAACCTGAGCTTTTTCTGTTTAATGTACTCCCTTTTTATGCAACTGATTCTCTGTGCCACCATTGCAGTACTTTACTTCATTATTACTTCATTTCCTTGCAGAAAATCCAACCTATGTTCATACTTTCTTCCACTTCACAAATCTAATTATAATTTTATTCTAGTTCTCCTTATAATCCACTGTGTTCTTCTTTTGCCTTCATCTGACTCTTCCATGTTTTCATATACACTTAGTTCTCTTTCTTGCTCTTGTCTGCTCAGCAGTGGTAGATATTGCTCTTTGAGAAATTGGGTGCATGCAATTGTTTTAACAGGTGGTGTGGATAGAACAAGTTGTCATTGCCTCCCCAGCGATCAAAGACATGCCTTGTGGCTCTGGGTGCCACACCTGGCCCTTCTTAAGGTGAACATTCCTTATGTGACCAGATGTTGTGATCTTATGATTTTTGTTATCAGTACTCCACACCATAATGTCATGTAGTGCTCTTATAGTCAAAGAGTTAATGCTGCAGTTCCGTGTATGCCATTCTCAAAAGAGAAAGAACAAACTTCTGATCCCAGAAGACTTCACTGTTCTGTTTCCGCTTTCTATTCAGGGGGAAAGATAAAACTGTTTGGGAGTCTATGTCATAGTCATAGAGACTGTGCCTTCTTTCTCTGCTCATCTCTGCAGAGTGTGCTCCCTAGCCATCTCGCCTTCAGCATTAGGGTAAGGCCTTTGGCTTGGGACACACTCTCTCTCATTTTATTTGATTTATTAGCTTCAATTCCACTTATATTGTACTACATTGTAAAAGGGTTGCTAAGCACTGGAATAGGCTCCCCACGGAGGTGATTGAGTCACCATCCCTGAATGTGTTTAAAAGCCATTTGGATGTGGTGCTCAGGGACATGATTTAGCAGACGGTTGTTAGAGTTAGGGTAGTTTGGTTAGGTTGTGGTTGGACTCGATGATCTTTAAAGTCTTTTCCAACCTGAACAATTCTATGATTCTAATTCTATCTCTCATCTTTAAATTAATTTCTCCCTTAGCTTATTGTTCCTGTTTCATTTTTAGGCCCATGTGGATCTGTGCGTCCCCCCATCCCATTTAGTCACCAGAACCATTGACACCAGGACCATCTCTGGGAGTGCCCTCACGAAGTAGCTGCAGCACTGAGGATCAGTATTTGTGCCTCTTGGATTGGCTGCTTCAGCTCAGCTGTGAAACTGGCTTGAGCTTGGATCAGCAAGGATCAACTGGAACAGGACTTGGGATCTTGGGATTTCCTTATTACTCTCAGGTGCTTAAGATCAGGTTCTTTGTGGTTACCAAACTCCTTTCCAGCCCCTGCTGCCCATTGAAAGTATTTATGCCTCTGTTTGGACAATGTCTGTATCACCTGTCCAAGCAAATAGACTGGCCGTGCATTTGTTCATTGTGCTTGAGCCCCATAATACTATCGTGGGAAACAAGGAGCCATCTTTGAAACCACACCACAAAAACTCATCAGGGCAAGTCAATCTCATACTCAACTTTTCATGAGAAGCAAACTTCTAACAGTATTCCCAGGAAAAAAGATAAGATGTGCTAAGATTTGCTATTGTAAGCCCAATACTGCCAAAGCTCCATGGCAATACACAGAAGCTAAGCCCAGGTATAGGAAGACACCACAGGAACAAAACAAACAAACAAACAAAAATCCTTCATTCTTTACTAAGAAATCTCATTAAAAAGGTCAAATCCATAGAGAAGGCTAGCAAGAAAGAGGGGGTCCTGAATCTACAGGAGTAACACAATTGGGATGTTATAACATCCAGCCACAGAAAAATTTCCCAGCTTCAGGCTGCACTTCACAGAATCACAGAATCACAGAAACACAAAGGTTGGAAAAGACCTACAAGATCATCCAGTCCAACCATCCACCTATCACCAATTGTTCTTACTAAACCATATCCCTCAACACAATATCCAAACGTTCCTTGAACACCTCCAGGGTCGGTGACTCCACCACCTCCCTAGGCAGCCCATTCCAGTGCCTGACCACTCTTTCAGAAAAGTAGTATTTACTAACGTCCAGCCTAAATCTCCCCTGGTGCAGCTTGAAGCCATTCCCTCTAAAATTTTTCCCATTTTCCAGAACAAATCAGGTACCAAAAACAGTAACTGAAATTCTGCAAGATCATCTACGACACGAAACTGACCCCGTCATGAGAACAGAATCACAGAATCATGGAACTGTAGGGGTTGGAAGGGACCTCCAAAGATCACCTACTTCAACCCCCTGCCAAAGCAGGTGCCCCACAGTAAGTCACAAATAGGTCACACAGTTGGGCACCCAGATGGGTCTTGAATATCTCCAGAGAAGACTCCAGTCTCTCTGGGAGACTTGTTTCTTCTTTGCCATATATTTTCCTGGTAAGTGTTGAGTCCCTACTCAAACTATCTTCAGAAAAATGTATTCCGAGAATTTTATTAGTGCTTTTTATCTTTTGCAACTATAAAGGCAAGCTACTGTAAACATGAAAAGCCTGGAAATATTTCAACATTTTTTTATTTTGTAAATGAGATAAAAAGTCTTTCTCTCGTTTCTTTTCTTATTTTATCCGGAGGTTGTTTGTTTTGTTTTTTTGGTGATTTTTTTTTTTTTTTTTTTTTTTCTTTTCACGGTTAGCTGGGGCTTACTTCTCAGTAGAAATGAAACCTTGAATGTTTTGAAGAAATTAGATTTTGAAACAGATAAGCTATAAATAATGGACAATTTAGTGCTGCAGCTGCACAATATAACCACTACCTCTCATTTTTAACAGCAAAAGAAGTTGCATTGATCTGAACACAAACAGACTTAAGCACGTGAAAATCTGTGGTGCACATGAAATGGATATGGTTGAATCTATTTCAATTATTTCATTGATTATGTGCATTTTTTCTTCAATGTATGAACTTACACATGTATGAGAACTTCAAAGAAATACATTCAGTGCCTAGCAGGACTTTCAAAATAATCTAACCTTTGAAAATCCCATTGGGGACCTATCTACATTTTTAAATGCCTAAATATCCTTTAAAACCCGGGCCTCCGCAACATTAATTTTGTCCTTGTATAAGAACGTGCAACAGAATATTTGAATCTTCCTCTTAATTTGCCTGTCTTTTTCACATTACATACTTAATAAGGTAAATTGGAGGAAAAAGGAAGACTAGTTTTGTTTTCCTACTGATTTATAGAAGAATGCATGAAAATGTGCATGTTACCCATGCAAATAAGGACTGAAAAGGTAATGAGCTGCTCTTCTATTTTTGTTCATTTTGCATGTGAGAAGACATAACGGTAAGGAAGAGCAATGGTGATTTAGTCCACTGATCCAAGAATCAAATATCTATTTTCATTGGAGCAAGCACTATCAAATGTGGAGGAAGAACAATAATTCTGTTCTAGTTAGCATAAGAAATGCAAAATAAATTTGTTTAGATTAGTGGAATTACTTAAATTTGCAAAAATAGCCTGGATTGACTGTAACTGTGAACAGGATTTAACCCATTCAGCTACCTAACTTTGCAGATCAGTTGATACAAAAAACATACTATGGAAATCAATTTGTTGTATTTCCCAAGGCAAACATAACAAATCTATATTGCAGAGATGTAGATTATATGAATGATTAAAACATAGCAGTGATAGGAAATACTACTTAGGCACACAGGGGTCAAATTTTAATTCCTGCGAGATCCATAACTTTGGGTTTTCTGGCATATGCATTTAAATTTTCAGACATAATGTTGATTTTCATGTTGAACATAATCTAGTTTTTGAAATCGCATGTACTCAGCCCACACTATTTAGTTCACCTTTCAGCAAGGTATGCTTTTCAAGTAACAATGTTAGCTCTGGCATAGCTCTGCTGCCTAGGAGTCACACACACACCTCCTGACATATAAAAATGTGTTCTGCTTTGAATTAGGACTAGATCATCACTACTTTTTCCTCTCATGAGCAAAAAAACGTAATGACAGTGTTATGGATTCAGAAGAGGTTTCAGATGCAATCATGGTAGACTGCACACAGCTAAGACATACATATATCCTTTATTTAGGATGACAAAAAACTTAAACATATCTTTCAGTACTGTCTTATATAAACACAGTACATCACTAGCCTGGACACCAAGTTATTTAAAGCTATTACTTAGTAACATAATAAGTAGCAATTTAAATACAAGGTAAAAGCATTACATTGTCTTGTTTACTACTGATGTTCATGTCAAGCTGACGTGTAATGCTCCAAAAAGGCAGCCTATGATTTGTTATCATTAAACTGTCAGTTCTGTCATGTGTTAGGCATAGATTCATGCTATACTTCTTTCAGCATATTACTTTATTTTCTATCAGTCAAAAACCGAAGTGTTTTAATTGTGTCTCTGCTATTTTTCTATTAACTGTTTCATGCATTTTTTTCTCTGGCCTTTTAATTGCAGTTTAATAGTGGTCATTAACACATTAAGGGGTGTTAGAAGAACATTTGAAGTCCTCTTGACTTCTACCAAAGTTGACACTTCAATGCTAGAGTAATTTCAGCTATTCATTTATTTAATAGTGACCTATGCAAATGTGGAACCATGTCATTTTACAAATTGACTGTAATAATTAACTAGAAAGGCAGAGTAAAATGAAACAGGTTATAATTAGAATAAAACTGCTACAGTATTACGTCAGCTAGAATAAAATAATCTCAAATGATTAAATTGGTTTCAATTATTAAGAATCAGTTTAATGTACCCACTGTTCTGATTTTTTACATTTCTCTTTTTTGTGTGCATTAGATGTCACCTCATACAATTTATGCATTTTATTCATCTTGGTAAAACAGGCATTACAAAAGTTTAATTAAGTAGTAAAAGACTTCATATTATTCTGTTGAATTCTAAATTAGTTGCAGAAAGAAATGATAGCCCATAGTACACACCATTCATACACATTTCAATTAGATGCATCTATTGTTAGCTATTTTTGTACTCCAATGTATAGATAGAGGTACTGATATAGAGGAATAAGTAGTCATATAGAGAGATAAAATGATGCTGGCTCCTATTCTACATTTTTAATTCATATGAACAATATAATTTTCCACTATATTATTTAGATTCTTATCTCCAAGGTGCTCGTGTCACTTTATGATACATGCTTAAAATACAAAATTTAATAATTATTTTTTTCTTAAACCTTTCATCTTGCTTATTCAGTTGTTTATTTTACAGATCTTGTATACATAGACAAATGCATAGGTATATGCATACAAATATGTATGTGCATAGGTATACATGCACCTATATAAGCTAGACATATTTGATAATGAGCATCATATAAAAATCATAAGTTGAAGCTGAATACAGTATTTTGCTCCATATTTTGGTCACAATAGTAAGTTTGCAAGTCTGTTCTGTTTAGGTCTGTTTTCCATTTGTAGACTCGCATATGAAAGTATTTCAAAATATAACTATGTTAAGGGGCAGTGGGGTAACAAATGTCTTTTAAAAGCTGTTATATTTAAAATACTTTTATTATATACTTTATATTTAAAATACATTTACTTTCTCCTTTCTATTCATGCATTTTAAAATTATTAATTAAAATTAAATGTTTTTATTTGAACAGATCTTACTGTAAGCTTTCTAGACTGTTCACGTATATTCAAGAATTATGTCTTTGGTTAAATGTATAGAAGTTTCCTTGCTCATTTGCTTGTTTGTTTCAAAATTATGTCTTCAGAAAGGCAAATACCCTTAAAAAATTCTGAAACAAGAACAAATGATGTTTTGACATCATTTAAAACATCATTAGATAAACTCCAATACTTTTTATAACTTCTCTTGTCTGCTTAAGCAGACCGCTGGGGTTCCGGACTAAGTAATTGAACATAGAATTGTAGTTCATAGAATCATAGAGTTGCTTAAGTTGGGAAGGACCTTAAAGATTATTTAGTTCTAAACCCCTTGTCATGGGCAGGGTTGCCAGCCACTGGATCTGGCTGCCCAGGGACCATCCAACCTGGCCTCCAGGGATGGGGCATCCTCTGCAGTTTGTGTCAGTGCCTCACTACCCTCTGAGTAAAGTATTTCTTCCTAACATTTAACCTAAATGTACTCTCTTTTAGTTTAAAGCCATACCCCCTATCACTATCAAACCATGTAAAAAGCGAATCCCTTTCCTGCTTGTAAGCTCCTTCAAGTAAGCTCCTCTCAGCCTGATCAGCAAGTCCTTGCACAGTCATGCTGGTCTTCTGCTTTTTCTGCCTGACTTCTTATTCTGTGTGATGGGGAGCTCTTGCACTCACAGAAAGGCATCCTTAAAATGTTTCCAGCTCTGATCTGTATCTTTGTCCCTAGGGACAGTTTCCCAGGGGATCTCATTCAACAGTTCCTTCTAGGTTCCTCGGCTGTATGTTCCCTTCCCTCATCAAACCTAGTTTAAAGCCCTGGTGATAAGCCCCACCAGCTTGCTGCCTGGTATATTATTCATAAGGCGCAAAGTGTTGAGGGCCCCCACTAGCACCCTGTCCCTCTAACTTAGCTATGCTATCCCGTACCTTGTCATTGGCAAGCTTGCTATCACCCCTTTCCTATGCAAAGTTCATGCAAAGACTAGAGAAAATGTGTGCTCCATAATGAAAATGCATGGAAATATTTGAAATGCAGCCATAAGGAATTTTAAAGGTATCTTAACAGAATCTTAAAGGAATCTTAAAGGAAAAAACAAAAACAAACAAACAAACAAACAACACTGTTTGCAACCTATGTCTGTCACAAATTTGATTAAGAAAATTGAATGTGTTCCATGGCATCTCAAGATTACTGGAAGTTTTCAAGCTCCAAAAAGTTCACCTCTGCCTCAGATTCCTAGGAAGAAGTCGTGGGTATCTGGGGATCTTCAACCCCTACTAGCCCAAGAGAAGCTGCTGAAAAACCCAAAGGCATTGTCTTTTATACTTTTCATGAGGCTAGATGCTGACATAATGGAGGAAGTTTCTAACATGTCAAGGAACATTTCTATGACACTCTTACCTTCCTTAGGGGTCCTATAAACTTGCTAAGATCACTCCTACATATTCTAAATGGAAAAAGATTTGTTTTTATTGTATGTACTTAATGTTGAGAGATTGTAATAATGTACATCTTACACATATAATTAAATTTTTTAATGTGGAACAAAGGCAATCAGTAGGTTACAATTAACTCTTTATCTTAAAAAAAAAAATACAGCAGATTATGGTAACTCAGTACACACAAACTATTCCTGTATGTCTTAAAGCTGTTAAATATTGATATTTTACCAAAATAGTTACTTTATCCTAGAGCAATTGGTTTGCAGATCTTTGGGACGCATTTGCTGTAAATGTGCTTTCTACCACGTTTCAGCAAACATTAAACAGCCCACAGATAGCACACATAGGAATTTGCAAGATGCATCTCAACTTCTCAAAAGCAATACACAGTAAAAAAAGTATTAATGTGTGCAAACTATGCAATAGCGTATAAAAAATATATACAAAAAGTTTGGAGAAAAAAAAAAAAAAAAAAAAAAAAAAGCACTGTAAACAGTCTGGCAGTCTGCCTAAAAGAATGGTGAAGATGTACAACAACAAGATGTCCAGATGTCCAGTGACTGTAACAGAAAGCTCCCAATTAGAGTGACTGGGTTCAACTTTTGACAAGTTATGGAAGAATAAGCTGGAAAATCCCTTCAAGATCACCAGTTTCAACCATCAACCTGTCCTGCCTAGTCCCATTGCAAAACCATGCCCGTTAGTGCTACATCCACACATCTCTTAGATTCCTCCAGGACTTCTCTAGGCAGATCATTCCAGTGGTTGGCCATTCTCACCATGAAATCATTTTTCCTAAAATCCAACCTAAAATTCCTCTGGGGCAATCATAAGATTTCTTTCTTTCACCAACTCACAAAACACTCACAAGCAACAGCTCACCCAGAAAGAAGCATGAAAATGGCCTTTTGTCTGGAAAATTAATCTCATGACCTGAAAATCTGGCACATGGTCTAAACTTGTTTAAGCTTCTTCTATACAATCACAGACTAATCAGAAAGGGTTTCTAAATGTCCTCTCCTGAAGCAAAATTACAATACAGAACAAAAGGAAGCTGCTCTGAGCCATAACAGCTAACTTAGATTTTAGATGTCTGTGGGACTTTATATGTTTGTGATAGGATTTAATTTAGAAAAACTAACCTCTAAACAACAAAGTTTTGGTTCAACTGTGCCGTTTCTGGCATTCCTCCAAAGCATTAGGAGTTCACCTATGCAGATGATTACTCTGAACCTTAGCCTGTCTTTGATTTATCACTTCCATGGCAGAAGGAAGAGGAATATAAAATTAAGCACACATGTTGGCTCAGCAAACGCATTTCACAGAATCTGTAAGATCTTGGATGAACAAGACCTTCATGTGCTGAAGGAAAAGAAATCAAAATAAAGCTTGGAGGCCAGTTCTTTCTCTTCTTACTGTAATTAGTTTAAGAGAGAAAAAGAAAGAGAAAAATGTAAGCTATGAAATCCTCATGCCAGGAGAAGAGGAGTAACAAGTAAGTAGCCCATTAAACAATGCTACTGCTGCTGCAGCTCACCCTTCAGTTTGTTGGTAATCTTCAGCTCAGTGCACACACAAGCAAAACTTTCAGTGTGACAGAGCAATGTCATCACTTGTCTTATCCTGTTGCCCTTAGGACTTTTCTGCTTTTCCTTTCAGGAAAATACCGTTTTGTGAAATAACTGCTTTATTGAACAAAACTAAACTCTTTACTCATAAACCACCCCTCTCTCTTTTTCTCTCTTTTTTTTTTTTTTTTTTTAAACTTTTTTTTTTTAATCACATTAGCAAGAAGGGTAGTGGAAGAAACATTCACTTATTGACCAGGAAATAGGATAGAGAGCAATCCAGAAACTTTCTGTCTTGTGATGACTTATACATCTCTTTCTGTACTAGCTGCTATACTTGACTATCAGAAATTAATCAGCCCTTCCTTGCTTTATCAATTTTTTTTTTTTTTTGCAGAATCCCTAGGGAGACCTTCCAACTTTACTAACCAGCAACCATCATTTTTAATTCCTTGAATAAGCTACCCCTATTGATCTATCACACCTACATGTCTTTTCATACTTTTTCATTATCTTACATGGCCAAAAACAAGACAAAAATCCTCAAATGTGTTTCCTTTTTTTTTTTTTTTTTTTTTTTCCTCCTCAAAGATACTCTTATATCCATCTTTAACATTTACAATAAATTCTTTATAGCAAATGTCTAGAATGAGAATCACCAAGTTCAACAGTAATACTTACTAGACTAAGTGGTGGATAGCAAGGGTTGTGTAGAATTTGCAGATGGGTTATATAAGCTGAGATCTCTGCAGACTGAAAGAAAGCACACAAGGCATGATACATTCCAGTTCCTCCATTTTGCTTGGTAGAGAGGTTGTATATCTGCAAAGAACAATTTGCTGTTGGATGAAAATTTGGAATGAAAACTTTCTTAGGAACATTTCTTGAACTGAGGTGGAAAGCCTTACTCTCTATGTTCAAGCTGTTGCTGTTGTTGTTTTTATTTTTATTTTTTGTGTGAGAATACAGCTGTTACATAAAGAAATTTTTCCTTAGAAATAGCAATGATAGGTGGTATCATACTTCATCCCTCTAGTATAAGTTTTGTCAATGAAGTGAAAAAATATTTTTTGTGTCTACTGTCTTTTTCCTTTTGTAATTCCTGTCTCTCAGCTTCGTAAGAGGTTGATGCTAAGCTTTCTCACTGGCAGCTTGCCTATTTCAGTGAGATTCAGACAAAGAAAACGTGAGAAAACTGAGATGAGAAGGTCGTGTTTGCAGATTTTTGTAATGCAAGAAAATAAAATACATAATGCAACTAGGTAGAACTTCAGGAACAAGAGTCCTATTGCTTCTTTCCTTTTTGGTAACAGCGTGTTTGACTATGCTGTCAATACCAGTGGCAACATTGAAACTGAAATGAAATGTGTACCAACATTGCTAAACTTGGAGTACTGGCTCAATGTGTAGCTGCATACTTGGATATTAATATGCTTTTCTAGCAATGAACAGATGATCACAGTGATGTTGAATGACAGAAATATTCAAAATGCAAAATTGTTTCCAAATTTGACAGTTATTTTTGTCAGAAACGAAAACACAGCAGTGATTGTCCACAAACTGAGTGTAAATCCATTATGACTCCAGATATGCCAATCTGTCTTTATGATCTTCCTATTTCTATCTTCTAGTCTCCTGATTCTTTTTCTTAATTTGCACATAGTATTAGTTTGCCATTTAACTTTAATTTTTTAAGCTAACTAGAAAGAAGGGGCTGAACAAATATTGGAAACATTTTCTTTGAGTATCCGTTTGAATTAAACAGCCAGGTAACATTTGACCATGTTTGTGACCCCTTCATGTTTGCTTTTCATGAATTTTCAAGTGTTTGATCTCTGTTAGGGAATGGATTAGCAAAAAGCAAATTTGTAATTCAAATGCTTGAAACTCCACCAGTACCAATTTAAAATTGTATATTCAGATATTATATTTGAAATTTGAAATTCACATTGATTTGGTTAATGAAGTGAGTTACAGCCAGCTCATGTACTTGTTATTTCATTGAGGAGAAAGTGATAGTCTTTTCACTGATCTGTGTATCTAAATCAAATCTAGTGTAGTCGATTTTTTGAAGTTGGTTTTGTTTTGGTTTTTGTTTGTTTGGTTTGTTGTTTTTTGTTGTTGCTGATTTGGCTTTGTTTTATTTTGTTTTGTTTTTCAATCTAGCTTTCATTCCTGGTGCAATTTAATGCAGCCCCAGGATAGTCCAACTTCGAGCAGTTGTGAAAACAGCTGTCAATACGTCTACTATGCTGAGGTGGTGAGCAGATCAAACTGCACAGACTGGCACCTGGGAAAAGCAGTTCATGTCAGTGAAGAAAGGAGTATCTGACTTCATTATATGCACTTTTAGGGTGGAGTATACCAGCAACATATTTATTGATTTTAGTAACTATTTCCTAATTAGGAGTTGTGTATTTTGACAAATAAATCAGTAAGATTTTAAAAATGACACTTTAAAACTAAATTATTCATTTCAAATTATTCATTTAATTCTGATGGCACAGATAGATGAAACCAGCTGTTTCCTTCATCTTTGTTTTCTTGCAGGGTTGAGTATCAGCCATGTGTTGTCACTGGAGAAAATACGAAGGATGCACCAAAAACATTGTCCTGAAATACAAACACAGTAGTCATATTTCCTGTGTTCTGTGTTGATGATTTCAAGAATTAAAGCTCGCAGTACAAATGAACCTAAAAACATTTTGGAAGATGAAAAGTCTCTTAAGATACATTTTTTAAGATAGGGTTTTTAATACATCTTCTCTTGCCACCCATTCTGCCCCTGGGACAATTAGCTAATATCCATGGGGAAAACTTGCTTTCTTACTATGTACAATAACTTCATATTAAAACTTCAAAGCTGTAGAAAATACATTAAGAGTAGTTCTAATTTGTTCTTTTTTTCTTTCAACACTAGAAAAAGAACTCTGTCTCCATATTCTACTGAATTCATCGTTTGTGTCCTCTATCCCTTTTTTTTTCCCCTTCCATGAGGATGTTTACTGAAGGACCAATTATCTTAGGAGCACATTATCTAGGGACAACACAGGATCTCAGAAAATACTGACCTTCATAAAAGGACTGTTTTCTAACCTGTACATACACTTTTTGTATTTTTCATATTAATTGGTTTTCCTCTGTCCTCTTGCTTCCTCTGTCCATTTGCTCCTTTTCTTTTCATGTGGTAAAAAAAAATAAATAAATAAAAATGGAGTGATCTCTCTTCATCATTCAAACATCAGCACAACAGTGAGGTCAACACATCAGATTATGGAAGAGAAGGAGGAAAAGGGAAAAGGGACGTGCTGGATAACTTGCCTTGGCTCCCTGTTTCAGTGACGGTCCCTTACTCAGTTACCCAATGAGACACCTGAATCTATCACAGACTGCTCTGGAATAATTATTGTAATAACACAAGTGCAACTATTTTACAAATGAGAAAACAGTGGAAAAATGCTAGTAAGTGTGATGGTGAAGGCCATGATTAGATTTTCCAGAGCCAACAGGAGGAGAAATGCAACAAGTGTATCTTTACTCCATCAGTTAGTTACCAAGGAGTTCATACTTTGGAGCATTCCATTCTTTCCCTTAATTCCATTTTTCCATTAATTCCAGAGATATAAGCTCATAATGGATTAAAGAGATCATTAAAATCATTTCAAACTGTTTTAAAAAATGGGTACGAATGTGTTAATACAGAAGGCTTCTCTTCTTCAGAGAATCCAATAAACTACTTGTGCTTGTTTGTTACTGTGAAACCATTCCTCATATTTAGGCAGTTACAAAGATTGCTGTCTCAAACAGACTGAGTTTATCCAAGATTTTCCTGTTAAAAGTTTAGATAAGCTTGAATCAGCAAATACTGCCCATCATCTTAACACTTGGACACAAAAGGAGAAGTTATAACAAGTGCTTGTTGAAGTGGGAAAGCTAAATGCAATAGATTATCCAGCTGAAAAAACAGACTGGAAATTTACTTTAGAGCACTCACCTTACAGAGTTTCGCTTAATAAACCACATTCATATGCTATACTAAATCTGGTTTGATTTCAAAGAATCATTACAGAGACTCATTTTACTCCTATTCCTTATGGCAATTTAGTCTTGCTGTAACAGGGTACACAGGCTGGTTGTGAGCATTGTCTTCTCTGGTTTCTTCTGCTTATCTTTTTATTC
>NC_136813.1:168625598-168658098 GCF_951394365.1 Tetrao urogallus | reverse complement strand
CTTCCTTTGCAGCCGTGTCTGTAGCTGCTTTGGTACTGTACCATCCCACTTGCTCAGCTCAGAACCAGATTCTTCACAGCATGAACAATTGTCATCGAGCAGTGGCTGACACATGGTTTCTTTCTCACTCCTTCCTTTTTGATATCTTATTTGTACAAACTTTCTACTTGAGATGTGTAATATTGCATCCACATAACACAAAACGATAAAAAGTCTGCAACACTGTTAAGGAAATTGCAGAGAGAACCTCATTGCCTACCTCAGGTTTTTTTGGCACGTAGAGAACTGTTCTATTTCTCAGGTAGGTGACTGCTTGGAAAGAAACATGCGTAAGTAATCTGCCAAACCTCAACTGTGCAGGGACACTCCTATCCTCAGGTAAGCCTGCTTCTTTCCACCAGCTTGATAAGAAATCAAAGTTGAGGCCTTGGACTGCTTTATGAAGCACCTAAAAGCACGTGCTTAATTTGAGCAGACTGGATCTCACCCCACAGCACTGAAATTACATGCAATAAACATTTTTTTTTTTTTTTTAAACATGCAGCCACAGTAAAATCAATGAGAATATTTATGAAATAAGGATTACAAAATCAGAGTCTAATGACTTCTCCTGCTATTGCCAAGACTGTTTTAAATAAAAAAGTTACTTAGCAGAATAAAGGATCAGATTCATGACTTTTACTTTATTGAGCAGCTTGCATAGTTAATTTCCATATATCCTTTCTATAAGCTTTTATTCCTCTCCAACCAAACATTTCCCAGGTTTATTGATCTTTGCTCTGCAGGATTCTAATTTCTCCTTCTCCAGCAGGATTTGTTTTTCTGCATTATGTACTACTCTCTTTTGTGTTTACCATCACTTGATTATGACATAGATATCATTATGGGGTTCAAATGAACCCAAACCTGTTGCAGGTAATAGAGCAAAGAAAGTCTCTGTTTTTTTGGTTGCAGCTGCAACAACAGCAACTAGTGCCATGTATACAGATATATCCTCATGAGGTACTCATGAGTATGGAAGCATTCATTTTGAATGAAGCATGGAAAAGAACAGGTGCACGAAGAAGACAGTACCAGAGAATATATTTCTCCTTTGTTAAACTGGGGTACTCATTTTAATATACATATGAAGAGAGCAAAAAGGAGAGACTGGCATTTTCATCAATTTTAATAGTAAATTATTCTGTGAAATAGGAGATTAGAGTGGGATTCTACAACTAAGAGAAGATTAAAAAAAAAATAGTTATTTCATAATTGAAGAAGTTTTTGTCCCCGTAATGGATAATTATGGAATAACTCTCTTTTATAAGTGTTTAAAAGACACGAGAATGCTCTCAACTAAGTAGCTCTCAACTCTTACATCTTCTATAAGAGCCTGTGATTTGTAATAGGAAAAAAAAAGTATTTGATCTTCTTTTATTCAGATTTTATACTTTATCCAAGACATTCAAATGCAGCGGGGCATCTCCACATGGGTGCAGATATCCACCCATTTGGAATTCAGTGGAGGACAAGGACATGTATGGCCTCACAGATATGAAAATGCCAATATTCAGCAGCTCTGAAAATCAGGTCATCCTATTCAGAAGTTTAAATATGGAGTCATCTGCCTGAAGTTAGATACTCACTCTGGAAATACCAACTGTGCAATTATGAAAGCATGGGTGCTGTGAAAACACATTCTTAATGTCCATATTTTTTTATATTATGTGAAATTATTATTGCACTGAAGCTTGGGGATTGAAAATAAATAAATAAATAAATAAATAAACATCTTTTTTTGTTTTGTTTTGTTTTGTTTACATCCTGAGAATATATTTAAGCATCATCAAGTATCAAACATTAGAATTTGCAAGTGCAATGCATATTTCTAACAAAGGATAGGAACTGGGAATGGATACAGTTTATTTGTAAATTAAATAAATATGTTTCCTCCATGCCCTTGAGAGCTAGCTGATTTATCAGTTAATAAAATAATCATACACCATGGACTTGTGCTTCCAATTTATTTTAAAAAGAAATAACATTGCATTTTTGACATATATGAATACAGATGTAACACTAGAGGAAACTTTGTGAGTAGCGATGTATATATATCACCATTCTGCATGAATTACCTTACTTGCTTTTTCTTTGCTATTTATGAGATTGATTCTTTATAAACACTTCTTCAACAATTCCTGACTTATGTGAATGACCCTACAAACCTCAATGAACCTACTGACTAGAGGGAAGGCTATTTATCTCTGCGAAGATGGTTCATTTAGTGTAGGTAAAAATATAAGTTAGTTACTTTCAGGAATTTAGCTTTAATTTCAGCTAGTCATTCTAGTTGTTTACAATTAATAGCATAAAATAAATTTAAAAGCAAATACATTTGTTAAAAGAATGAGGCCAAACAGACCAGATTTTCTAGACTAAAGATGCTAATATGAATTTCATCCATGCACAATTCAGACAACTGCAATTTGTCCTAAACAGAATGGTTCATCTGCACTGTTTAGTAGGCAAAGGCCTACGCATCCTAGTAGGTTTATTTTTATTTAATTTGAATTCTTTTGAAGTTTTGTGTCTGGGAATCCACGTGGCAAGAAGCAGGCAGGAGCACTGCAGATAGGGGCGAGCTCCCCGTGTGCTGTAAAGCAGTGCAGTACAGTACTGGCTGCAGGATTGCCATCAGCATGAAGCTCAAATCATTTGTGAATATGGGCCTCGTTCCTGCTGCCCTTCTAGGAATAACAGACTTCAGTGTGTCTGCTTGCGTCAGGAAGGAACAGTCCCCTGAGCAGAGTATGCCATTTTAGACCCTCATTTTGTTTGATGGGAATCTGGGCTTTTTAGCATTCCCCACCCCTCCCATCTCCTGTTCTAATCATCTTCTCCTTTTTTGGCCATATGCCTCTCCCGTTCTGCTCTTTAAATTCCCTGTGCTCCCTCCTGTATATTAGCTTCAGCCCTACTTTGTTATTTTTGTTGCTTGTTTCGTCCTCTTTCCATCACTACTCCAGACACTTCTTTCCCCTTTGCTAGTCTGTTCTGCTCCTTGGGGATCCTCCACACTCCCCCACAACCAAGTAGCTTTTCATTTCCAATGGTATTTTAAAAACTCTAGGCTATATTCTCTTCTCTTGAGAAAAAATTAAAAAATAAAAAAATAAAAAGAAATCACAAAACAACTCTCCTCCAGAAATTCTGCTAGTTTAAACTCAGAGTCTCCCAACCAAATTCTCTGTTCAAAGGAACAAAATGATGGAGCCCCAGGAGGATGCTGGGCCGTTCCAATGCCCCTGAGTTCTTGGAGCCATGGGTAACTGCTAGAGGTCTTCAGGCTCTGCTGGTCAGGCCCTTCTGCAGGGCAGGAAAGCTTCCCTGCTCCTCAGGCAGCACAGCCCCTTGCAGATGGTGTAGGCAGGACAAGCCAGGCAGAGTCCCTGCACTGACTGCAGCAGGTACTTGGGTTGGGCCTCCAGGGGAGGCAGGTACAGGTGGCAAAGTGGAAAAAGTTAACAAAGAATCACGATATATCACTCTGTTATTTCTCCAAATACAGTGTTTTCCACTCAAGCATGTAACTTTCCTTTATTAAAAATTGGGCTGCTCTCCTGTACAAGATGACAAAGCCATGAACGATGACACTTTTGGAAACTGAGGCTTTCTCTGTCCCACCCTCTCTGTTCTTCTTTGAAATACCAAACCAGACTTTCTGCTAACAGCCTCCAACTGTGATTATCCAAGCTTTCATCTACACCAGGGTACACCTGGAGCTAACCCTGGTATAGAATTTTTGGAGGTCGGACAAAGTGTGTGCTGAGCTGCACCTGGGGACATTTGGTTACAGAGAGCACAGGCTTGTATGTGGCAAATATCAATGGAGGGGGAGAGATACCTAAGGCTGGGCGTACATAGAATAAAGAATTAAGGCTGAAGAGGGGTTAAAAGGCAGGAGATAGAACTTGGGGAATCACAATGGAGAAACAAAGCACAGAATGGGGAAAACAGGATGCAGGAGGGACCAACTTTTTTTACATCACCACATAAAGCACTTTAGCAAAGTGTTATTGTGTTTAAACCTGAAATTTAATGAAATCTTTTATATATATATATATTTCAAATTCATTCTCACTGTGTGATATTTTGTAGCATTGGAATATGTTGGTATTTGAGCTTTTACTTCTTAGCACATGTCTATTTTAGAATCATGCTAAGACACTTTGGACCAAGCAGTTGTGCTGATTAATCCACACCTCAGATTTACTGGAAGCAGAAGGTGAAATGCACCCAAGGCGTTCACTAATCAGCCCTATCATACAGTCTGTCCTGTTTCGGTGCTTAATTAAACCCCAAACCAAATAATTTTGGGAAGAAGGTTGGGAGGGGACATTTTTTTAAAGTAGGTTTCAAATGAACTGTCCGCAGCACATGGAAAAAAAAGTACAAGATATATTTAGAACAATATTTTAATTTGCAATACTTTACTAGATTGGATGGAAAGAATGTAATGTTTAAAAAAGGCAAATGTGATTAAGAACCTTAAGTGCACAGTACATTACATGAAAATTCTGATCATAAAGAAAGGTAATATCTACTCAAAATTATAATTTCTGTACTTTTGAAATCATCTCAGCAAGAATTATCTACCCATATCAAATTGTAGCACTTGTCAAAATCAACTGTAAAGCATCTCAAGTGCTCTTCTGAATCAACAAAACAGATGTATAGCGATGTGAGGTTGCACTGAAATGGAAATAAAAGTGAACTAGATGCCAGTCATTGCCCTTAATCTCTTGAACCCAACACTTAACACAGAGGATACCACAGGTCTCTGGGACACTGTTTAGAACAGGAGGAATTCAAGACTTGAATCTTAATAACACATGCAAAAACACTCCATAAAATTATTTTCTTTCAGCTTTAGTAGAATCAGATATGTTCAAAGATCACCTTGTCTTGTGCATAAACATGAGGTGATGGTTGAAACAGCATCTTATTTCAGCTTTACAACAGAAAAAGTGTAATATGTGTAACATACAAAAAGGCATTTAAATTTTCAAAACACTATATCCTTTTTGTAGTAAAAATGCAAAATGATACTTATGGAATAACACCAAGAGAACAACAAATATAAGATATACAGCTTTGGTTAAGAATACAATATTGCTGACTTTTAGTAAGACTCTTAATAGATGAAAAGCAACTGTGAGCACCAGTCATTACAAAACAACATCTCTAATTGTGTTTGGAAGTAAATTCACTGAAAAATGTACTAGAACCTGTCTTTCCTGGCAATGGAATGACAAAGACTGTTCATTCCATGTTTTTGTGGTGATGGTATCTTCCAAAACCTGACACAATGAGTGGGGCTGAGGGAAGTATAAACTGCAAAATGATCCTTCATTGCCTCCACCTGTCCTGTGGGCTGGTTACACCGAGTCATGGGTGGAGAGATTTTTGTAGGCTGATGAAGTATTGCAGAATCATACCATTTATGAACAGTTTACTTGTATCACTGTATTTGATAATATTTAGACTTGAATAATTTTTAGTAACCAACACAATGCTGAAAATCGCTCTCTGATACATAAAATGAAGCCTTCATAGAAAATATTATACCTTGAAAACCCCATTTTTGTAATTTCCATTACAGGGTAGATGCAGACTGATAGATGCATAGCCCTTCTGACCGTTTTAAGTTAAGATGTGCAGAGGCCGCTTTTCGAACCAGACCAAGGGGACCTAAGCCCCAGCTTGGATTCCTGTGGATTACACAGATGGACAGCCATCAGTATGCTCCTGGCATAGATCCAGACAAAGACGCTCTCTTCACCAAAGCCCACGCTCCATTTTTGCTACTGAGGCTCAGAGGTAAATGTGCCCAGTTGTCCAGCTGAAAACAAATGCATACTTTGGCCTAATTTAAATGCATTTCAGCAAAACTAGTTCAGACTCCAGCCCTTTTTGGATTTCATCCTTGTACTTTTTGACCCCTGTTGAGAATACGCTCCATTGTCCTTAAGTGTGCGAGGAAAAGATCAGATTGTCACTTCTGGATCTTAAGAAAGACCCATATAAGAGTGTTTGTTTGAGACCTCCTGAATTCAACATGTGACAGAGAAAGACTCCTTCTGCACGCAATATGCTGCAGACAAGACAGATTCATGTAGGAAAGGAGATTAAATAATATCTACTTTAATTCAGTAATGACCATAGTCACCAACTTTTAGACACAAGCTGGTTCATGAGAAGGCAAAGTCTTAAAGTAGAACCAAGCAACTGAGCATTACCAGGTCTGAAGTTCTATTTTATAACTTTTTCCATGCAATCAAGAAAATCAGGTAACTTCTGTGTTAAGTGTTTGCTTACTATTGTAAAAAATAAGCACACTGGGGGATTTCTCTAGGTTTTCCAAATGTGGAAGTGATTTTTCTAGGTGACAAAGGTCAAAAGGCTTTTATAAAGCCAACAGAGAAAAAAAAAAATATATTAAAGCTTTGACCAGTATAACTGTACAGAAAACTAATGTATACTTGTTCAATTCAGCATAAAGCTTAGTCCAAGCAGGTAGGAATGACAGCTACTGAAACATGATGCTGAAACAGAAGCAGCACAGAACATTTCTTCTCTGTAAAGAGACAGAATAGATCCCTTCATGGCCCCAAACCTGCAGGCATGAGCTTTCTGAACCATCCTGCTGTCCTGCTTCTGCTCCATCTTCCATCCTCTCACTAGCAGCACTGTGGTATCACTAACTGAGACAGAAAGTCTGACTTTTCTTTCTCTCTGTTTGTTTTTCCATTTGCGAACATAAGCACTGCAGTTTTTCTGTTGTTGTTGTTGTTTGTTTGCTTGATTGATTGATTGAGTGACGGGTTGGCCGGCTTGAGCGTTATGAAAAACATTTCAGTGGAGCTACATGTCTTCTACAAGACAAAGACACCACATGGAGCACTCAGCCCATTTCCCCACTGCGGCTACAATCCCGTATGGGCTTCTGGCCCTGGTGTGCCACTTTAATCAGCACAGCGCACAGAATGTTTGCATCCCTATCCACAGAATTAATCACTTCTCACACAAGTACAGAGTAAGTCCCATACTTGTGGAAAAAGTTTGCCCTGAGACACACACACAGGTGCACCACAGCATCAGTAGCTGATCCTTCCATGCCAGACTGCATACATGGGGAGATAGAAATGTGGCTCCAGCCTTTTATTTTCTCCTGTGGAGGTGGCAGCATGTCTCAGCTGACCCAACTAGGCAGTTAAGTGGTTCAGCTGACTACTTTACAGAGACTTCCATATTAAATATTATTTCCAATAGCTCCATGAGCTTTTTGGGTCAAGCTGACATTCAGAAATCCTTCCCTGCACAGCATATGATGAGACTTCGGTACACATATTATCCTGTTCACCTGGCCTTATTCCCTTTCCAAACCAAACATAAAACAGTAATCATTTCAGCTTTCTAGATCATTGCCTGACAAAATATCAGTGGCTGTGAGAGGCAGCTTCTCTCTGGTTAGCATTTCCTTTTTTTTTTTTTTTTTTTTTTTGCTTTGGTTTGGATCCTTGGAAATGCTGAGGAAAACTGTATTATCAATTGCACCACAGTACATACATTGTTGTTCCAAAAGGTTTACTTATAATGTTCACAGCACCGTTTATTTTTTTTTCCTTTCCTCCCAATGTCATTTCTGAACAGATTTAATACAACAGAAACATGGCTTCCACTGGGAGCTACAGGTAGAGCAGTTCCAAAGTTCTCTATAATTGGTGCCTGCCATGACTGCTCACAGTAAGTTATGTAAATCACAGCAAGGACCCACAACCCCTAAAGGCATGAATATTTTTTTCATTCAGCACAGAGGATAACTACAGGATCTTAGTAATAGACCCCTCCACATCAGGGATCTCCTTACCAGGCAAAGTCAAGGTCTAGAAACTGGCCATGCCAGTTCTGCAATTTAAATTCTGTTGTTAAGGATGGTTTGGTCAATATTACACTAGGTCAAGGTATTGCAGGCAATATTATTTTTTAGGATGTGCTTTCACTTCATAACTTTTGCAAACCCACCTGTTTCTTTTTACAATCAGCAAACCTCACATTTGTTGGGTTTTTTGTTTTGTTTGTTTGTTTCACATTTCTGTAACAACTGTTTAATTTAAAATGAAGTAAGGGGCTGTAAGGGTTTCATTCTGAAAATGGAGGAATATTTCCACTCGTTTCTCTTCCATTATCTCAATTTTCGATCAAAGTATCTTAGTAAAAATCATGCCTTTCTTGTAACTAAATGCAAAGTTACTATTAAATATGTATCTTTTTAAATAGTACTGTTGGTGTCCGAATTTTTAGACTAAATTCAGTAAGTCAACTTCTGTCTTCATTTCATTTTTAATTTCCACTAATCTTATATCTATAGGTCATTTACACCAGTTTTTGCACTAGCTGTTAGGTAACTGAATAGATACTTAAGACACAGTAATTGTCTACTTCTATTATTGGGAAAAGAAGATTTCCTAAAATAAAATCCTTGTTCACATTTCCACCTTGATTAGAAAATATCCTGGTGCCCTTTGGCAAAGCACATGAAAAAAAAAAAAAAAAAGAAAAAAAAAAAAAAAAAAGAAAGAGGATAAATGTTGTTAAAAGCCAGTTATATCTGATTCTTCTTCTGCAGTTACCAGCAAGAATTCTGACAAAGAAATATCTCCTTGGGGCTTGACTTTGCATATAACCCCCCTGGACTGAATCCTAATCTAATCTAATAGCTGTTTCTATTTTACCTCCACCTTTTTCATTTAGTTACTCAGGAAAGCTAAGCTCAGATTCGGTATCTGGTTTTCATTGAGCACCTGCTTTCCTTTAATTTTCTGTTATTAAGAATATCAAGCAAATACTATATGCATGCAATATAGTATTAAATATACACACAGGCATGTGTGTACACATTCACTTTCTGAAACACACATGGGTTTTTCAAGGAAATTACGTGGTTCTTAATGTGGTGCTAGGTGAGGCCGTGTGCTTTAAGCCTGTTTTCCAACACATCTAATTTGCATTGGGCTGTAATATCAGCACCACGAGGCTTGTTGGTGCACTCAGCCTAGTAGGAGCACAAAGACCTTGGCTGGACTTGTAGGACTGCATCCTTTTCACTTCGTTCCTCTCAAGGCTTCAAGGGAGAAGAGTGTAAAAAGACAGGCAGGCTCCTGGGAGGACAGCAGAGTGCCTACACATGGCTCAGGGTCCTGCACAGCACAACTCTACTGAAATGCATCAGGCCACAGATGCAGCTGAGGCTTAGTAAATTACATTTCCATCAATTACAAAATGCACCTACTGAGCCCTGTTTTTCATCACTTTACCAGCTAGACAGGTTGAAGAGCCGGAAAAGATAGTAGCTAGTATGATCACCTAGTACCAATTCAGTGGTTCAGTGGTTCAAATGTCTCTGTTCTCTATCATCCTGGAGGTAAACATGAGCTATAATCATCCATGTGTCATGCTCAGCTAAGCTGGCTATCGGCAGAAAGAGCATGCAATTGAAATTTTGCCCGGTCATAATCAGTGGGCTGTGTCCTCATGGAACGAGAGCAAGCTGCTTCTGGCAGACAGACAAACCTAGAAATCTCCTTCCTCTATGACATATGCTGCTATAAAGTTTTTAGATTACAACTCTTGCATAAAATGATGCAAATAAACTGTATTTTTACTTGAAAGATGTCTGGAAAGGCCAGCAAAATAATCAGGCTATAAGTGAAGCATGCAGCTCCTGACTTCATAGACTTTAGGTATTGCAAAACTGTGCAGTTTGTTTGCTGTTGATAAAACTTAAGGCTCCTGCAATCCCTCAACTGTTTGTTTTGTTCTGTATTTTTTAAATATGAAAACTATGATTGCTTTCCTTCAGTTAGCCAAGATCAAGTAGTTTGAGTACAATTTATACTCTCCCTTGAGGCCCCTGAACTCACAGTGTGCAGGGTCTGGAATATTCACTCCCAACTGTAACATGAACCCCAAGGTAGAGCAGAGAGTACCTATTTCTCCCAGTGATTCAGGACTCTTAAGTGCAGGTTAACTTTTGGCTAGTTAGGGCAGAGTCCAAAGGCTTTGTGCAGGCTGAAGTAATTTTTGTCTGGAAAAGAATTATTACTGGGGGGGGGGGGGGGGGGGGGGGGAGGAGGAGGATTATAAAAATGTTGCATCACTCTGGGTTATGTCAGATGAGTTATGATAAGGAAAACTGGGTCTGACATGGAGAAACACTTCGAGTTAAAAATAAAATAAAAATTATTTTTTTAAATATTTCCTCCCCCAAAAAACCTCGGTATGTTTAACTTCAGTTACTGGAACTGTGTTTTCTACCTTCTTTTTATGGCTTTTTTTATAAAAGGTAGCTGGTACTCACAAAAAAATTTGGGATCGCTCAAAACTTTTCACAGTTAATTAGTAATGCATGTAGCAAAACACCCGCCCTACCTCTGGGCCTTAGGGGTTGCCCTGGTTCACTTGTAACTGATTTATTTTTTAAGGCTGTCTGGCACATCTCCACCCCAGCTGCTTCCAAGAAATTTCAGCCCAGTGTCAGCTGGGAAAGATCAGCTTCACATGCTGACATACAGAGGCGGCCTTAGGAATACTGGGGCCTCCGGTGGGAGGCGTCAATAGGAAACTTTGGTCTTTTTGCTGATCCAGGGATACCGTATCTGCCACCATTCAGGGCTGTTTTTTTAGCATTTTCCTTGAAAGAACACTCACCTGACTACTACACCATTTGTTTCTTTCAAATCAGAAACAGAAGTGTTATCTTTACCAGATTTGTGGCTCATTACGTAGAGCTGAATAGTGGATGCCTTTTGCAGGTATCCAAACCATTGGTAATGACATATGAGCCGCCAAAGAAAACATGCTATTTTATAGACTGCTTAAACTGTAAAGAATACAACAGAGGCTAAAGAAAGATTCTGATATCCGTCGGTGTGTCTGAGTAATGGCTTACTCTGTGAGTCTATTGCTGAAAATGATGGCCACAAATACTATCCCTTTTCCTATTGATACACGGAGGGGTTTTTTATTTGTTTGTGAGATTTTTTTTTTGTGTTTGTTTTGTTTTGTTTTTCATTCAAATGTTCCCTATGTAAATTTGCTAACATTTTGCCTCTTTCACTGAGTTTTGAGTTTTCCACTGTATTTTCAGATGACTATACTTACATTCAGACACAGTCCTGAATAAATAACTACACAAAGCCACAAGCATTAAGATGTAGGTTGGCAGTGAATTTTACCTTTCCAATTTTATGTATAGAGATGAATGTTTGAAAGATTTTCATGTGTTAGTCACAGGTATGGCTTGCTCCAATGCTGAGAGGATCCAACAGGAAATTCCATAGCTGCGTTTTTTTTTTTCTCTCAAAATTTGAAAATCTATTTTTTTTTCACATAACAACACTTTGGAAAAGTATACAGAGCTGTTGTTGTTGTTGTTGCCCTACGACTACAGATCTAGCACCGCAAAGAAAACTGAGCATTGACAGATATACCATCAAAAGCTTGATTAAAACAATATTCTTAGATTTTTTTTCCCCAGCTAGATAACTGAGTAAGATCCCTGCAGTTTAGCTATGCAACATTGCTCAGCTTAACTGTTACTTTACATTCGTCTGTGTTCAAATACTTATAGGGAGAGAACATTCCCAGCAGTGGCAGAGACTGTATTTTGTTTGAATAGCAGACTTGTTATGCGCTGTTCAGCTCAACGCCATTAAGCTTTTTGGTCTAACATTTGCTGTCTAATGCCAGCGGGATTAATATCTTAGTGTTTTCTTCCTAGTCTATAGTTACATTTCAAGAATTAAATGATCATTCAGAAAGTTGGCTTCAGTTAATGAACTGTTAAACCTATGGGATATACAGTGCATCAAAATGAAAAGAAATAGTCAGAGTTACCATCATTAATGCTAACTTTGGAGAATCTTTATCACTTGACACCCATTCCCCATTCCTGTTACAATAACTTCACTCGGATCTAAAAAGATGATTCTGTATGCAAGATCTAGAAGATACTCTTTCATTGTTTCATTCTTTGAGAGAAGGTGAGCTGAGACCCCCAAAGGTAGAGATCTTGAATTTATACCCCCAGGATCTGGCACTGACAGCGGAACTGAACTTGCCACTGTGCCACACCATTAGCAGACTCTTAGCTGGATATGGAGACTGTGTGATAGCTCAGCTCTTCTGTCCATTCATTTTTTCCCCCTAAAAACCAGCACGGAAGGTGACTGATAGGATCAAATAAAGTGCTGGTTGGTCCTTGTAGATACTGTTGTCTGAGATCTGATACCAGCCACTACTTCCCTTAACACTTCTAAAGAAACACTCAATAAGGGCAATAATACTCGAGAATTTTCAGACTGGACCTGAAATTAGCCTTCAGTGGCCTAATTGAAGGTCTCTTTCCTAAACATTTCTTTTTCTTTGTAAAAAATAATTCCTTACACAAGAATCTTATATAAGGTTTCATTTGTCATTGTAAGCTTTTCTCTATATTTGCAGAAAAGCTAAGAGCCATATTTAGTCTTCCTAAAAACAAAACAAAATAATAATTGTCTAATATTAACATTAGTAAGTGTAACTACCAACAATAACTCTTACTGCTGGTGAATTAGACAATTCCCCTTCTTGCATTACCCGTAAAAACGTTGTTTTATTTTTCCCCATTGTTTTAATTTTTATTCACCTAGTATTTGACATACAGGTCCAAAGTTCATGCAAATATAACAATCAGCTGAGAAATATTCACCAGACAAGTATTCATGCACTCTTGTATCACCTGACATATGGTGAACAAGCTGATGAATGACTCAGGATTTAAATGGTAATTACCATTCATCATTATAATAGACTTGCTAATTCATAAATTCTTGGTAAGCCAATTTTCTATAAAAAGGTTAATAATAAGAGTGGAAAAGAAAGAAAAAATAGCCCTGGTGTAATAAAAAATGTAAAAGCTAGAATATCTTCACTGTCACATATCCCTTCTAATGATTGAGTAGTTTTGCACTAAAGTGCTTATTGACGCAATACCACTTGCTCTATGAGAGTTCTGATGGAAACCAGGATAGACAGAAAAGTCCAGGACCAAACTGCTCGAGGAGGAGGCTGAAGTGTATCTGACAGAGACAAGGAAATAAAATCAAACACATGTGGCAAAGGCAAATGGGGATCGCCTCACTCTTTTTCTAGTTTTATAATAAAAGTTGAAGTCCTGTTCACAGAGCTGCTCACAGCATACAGGGTAGGGAAAACTTTATGGAAATGTTCCCAAGACAGCTAAGTGCTGCTGTGAGAAATGCACTGAGTCAGTCATCATATCTGACCTGAACTGTTCGTGCTGCCAATAGCCCCACTAACTATTCTACTGCAATCAGTTCCTCCAAGTAAATGAAATTGTTTCTGCTATGATTTTAAAATAAACAAATAAAAATTTGCGTGTTTTATGACCTTTATCTAGAAGAGCACTATGAAAGTAATTTACAATCCAGAAAAACAGTTATATAAACTATGCAGAACACTAACAGGCAGGCCTGGTGCATACAGCACTTACTCCCCCATTAGATAATATATTTAAATGCATATAAACATAAATACTAGTTCCACACCTAATTCTAGTGCAGCCACATCATTTTATCATGAGAGGCCAATATGGAAAAAGCTATATTCCCCCACCATAGGCATAGAATTTCTCTGTCCACCTGCATATCCTACTTCTTGTCTGAGCATCGCGGATGTAGAAGTAACCTTCACTGCTCAGTGGATAAGCATTTCCTTCAGCTGCACAAGGTGAAGGAGGGCAGGGATGGGGAAAAGATGCAATTGTTTGTGAGGGACTGAGGGATGAGAGGAACGGAGAATAATAGAAATGATGCATGGAAACTCTGTGCCCTTTTTTTTTTGTTCCATACTGTTGTCATTCTGGTGAAGCCTAAAAGGTATCCACATTCAGGGGAACAAAATAGCCAATTTTAAGTGGAATATTTGATCATTTTAGCCTGCAGTTGGAGGCATGCAGGGAAACTCATTCTTTCAATCTGTTGCACGTTAAGTACCGGGGTGGTTGATCAGATAATACAGCAGGAGTACAGCATCTGGAAGTGAAAAAATCAATCAAAATCTTTGCGGACTACATAACACCATACTGGGATTATGAATGATACTAAAATTTACTACAATGTACGTTATGTTCAGGAAAGTTTATAATGTGGGCAATAGTACTGACAGCTTTGCTGCAAAACAAACTCTTCTAGCAACAGAATATGAAACTCCTGCCAAGCCAGGCTCTGTTTGCACACATTTATTCTTCTGACTCCCTTTCTTTGTCTCTCCTTGCATACACAGGATAATTTCAAAAACTGATTTGCACCTCACATCTGAGGGACTTTCTTTCTGAAGTTGTGTTCAGAGTGCCCAATTTTCAATCAGGTCTTTAATTACGGAAGTAAGAATTTGAAGCAATAAAATTTGCTCTTCAAGAGGACTGGTTTTCAGAATGTACTTATATTTAGAAGATTGTAGAACTTGGAAAGGCCTATTTCTTTATAGTTTTAGTCTACATACTAACTTTACTTACTTTAAAGTTACCTTCCTTAAAGTGATTAGACAGTAGGAATTATATAGGACAAAGTAGGAAGGTATCCATGCCTTTGTCTTCTTAAAGTCCCAGAATACAGTACATGTTTTCTTTATAATGATAAAATTTATTTACAGTGGTAGTAAAATAATTTTAGCACCAGATTTCAGAAAGAGAACATGGTAAGCTTTCATATAGTTGCGTGACCTTTTTGTTCTAGTTTTTGTGTGTGTTGAGCCAAAATCTTCAAACATGAAATATGAAACTCAGTGATCAACAAATATAACTGCATTTTTTTTTCCTGTGAATAACAAGCATAAAAATGGGTCAACTTTTGGATCAGTTGCAAAGGAGAATTAATTTGGAATAGAATTAATCAAAATGATCTTGCTCAGCCATAGTACATAATCCAACAATAAGGACTTCACTTAAAATTTCACCTAGCATTCAACTTCTAGCATTCAACTAACCTTTTTGTCATAAATAAATATATTTAATTTTGTTATATTTAAATATATTAAATATATATTTAAATATTTAATTTTGTAATTTAATTTAAAATTTTAAAGTTAGTTTTAGCATTGGGGATAAAAGGCAAGGAAAAAAACAGTGCAAATATCTATGAGCTATAGATAGTAATAAGGTCATATACACGGAGACTTGTGCTGTTCCTGTAATCATGACAGTAAAGCTCTGGTGGACTGTGAAGCCATTGGGCCAACATAGTATCTTTGGACTCAGTTTGCTTGCAACGTGCTTTAATATCTGGATAAATATGTGTAATGCCTCCTCTTCATTTCCATGGAAACTATAACAGATGTAAAGAAAACAATGTTACTATTTGATTGAGTAAATTTGCAGCTACCAAGCTCTCTTTTTCAACGGTCACCACAGTTAGCCAATTCCTGTGGATAAGCTGACTGAGACACTCTTCATTTTGCGGTGTGACAACTGTGTATGGCCATCCAGAACGTGGAACATCTTTTGCATTGTTGTCACCACTGCTGAAACACACCACTCATTGACTTTCTGTGCTCACATCCATTGATTGGTTTCAAGATAAAGAATCAACAAACATTAATGAAAGCGTAATTTTTTCCTCATGGAGAAATTCAGTGACACATCTTTGCTTCATCTGCACTTCCATGTCAGACATTAGTTTGTCAGGCTGCCCCTCTGCTGCCATCTGTCACACAGCAACAAAATGTAACAGGATATTGGCGGGAACGTTCAACCTCTTCTGCCATGCCACCAACATCTGCTTCTGACATCATGAGCCAAAATAATTAAATAAAAGGCATTACTTTTGGACCAGCCCTCATATAAAATACACTATACACACTACACAAGGAAGAATATGCCCACTTGCTGATCTCTATTTTGATATTTTGGAAGGATCCTTTTATTGAAGATTTTCTATCACTGAATGAGAGCATTATAGGGTTTTAGGCTTACATCACAGATCCTGGGTTGAGCTGCTATTACTGAACAGTGGGATACAGAAACGATGAATTGACATTAGTATGTAGTCCCACATGGTTATCATTACATGCTCACAAGCTTTCTTTAAAATGACTCATTCACCAGCTTCACTATTTCAGGGTCAAATTCTAAAAGAGGCCAAATTTTTCCAGAGTTTGAACACTTGCAGCTCCCATGAATTTACTGCTAAACATCAGTTATTTAAGTTGATGGAAGATGATTATAAAGGTTTGGCTAAAAAGTCTGCACTTCTTCTATGGAAATTTTGAGAAATTAATGTGAAGTTATGTGATCTTTGGAATATTTGACTTCTTGTATCACAGTTTTCCTATACTTTCACAGAAGAATTGTATATTGCTTTTGATGGATGCATTTTTGAACAGGTTTATATATTTCTTTGTAATAAGGTTTTCTACTTATTAATATTTGGGAAGGGAAAACTATCATTAAGTATTTATATCTGTAGAAATAGTTCTTTACTCCACTGTGGGCAAATGAGTATTTTGACTTCTATCATAACCTTCTCTTTATGCCTTTTATAAATCTATGATTACTTCTCTTAGTGAAGTTAAATAAGTATTTTTTACATAAAATGTAAAAAGTAAACAAGTAAAACAAGTAAAGTTGCTCACAATGCAAAGGTGGTGACCATAGGTGTGGAAGAATTATCCGTAAAAGAAGTAACTGAGAGAGGGTAGGAAGAAAGAGATCGCAGTGACAAGGTTATTCCATACCACAAATATCATGGTGAGGAGGCATACGTGATTGTTTACCATGATAAGTGAAAAGATCAAGTGGAGATTTAAAAGACCAAAAGAAATTCTCCTCCACTGAATTCAGAATTAAATCAGAGAACTCAGTAGATTTTGTGAAGGCCAAAACTCTAGCAAATTCATAAGGAAATGGTTGAATAGATTTTTCAAAGGAAGGAGCATTGTCTTATGTATGCAGAATTACCTGGTGCCTTCTGCTTACGAAATCACCTAACTATGACTTGCAAGACAGGCAAAAGATTCCAAGACTATCATCTTCTGTCCATTCCCTGGTCATGGGTGTTTTTTAATAAATCCATCTGTGAGATCTGTTCTACATGAAATTCCATTCTGATGCAGTACAACAAATTTAATGTCCCTGTATTCTCAAGGGTAGAACATTTTTGATAGAAAAAGAGAGCACATTTCAATCAGAATATAGTACTTTATACTCAGTGCCTCATGCAGTGATCTGCAAAAGTAGTCCTCTAGATCCTCAGTGTATTCTTGATACAACAGAAATTTTCTGTAATATTTACTTTTTTTTGCCCCATCTGATACTCTCTTTAACCTAGTACTTCCAGAGACAGTGGACTACTGCATGTTTAGAATGAATTTGTCTCCCAGCAGATATTATCTTCAAATCAGTGATTTTAGTACTACTTCAGGATAAACATTACATATATGCACATGTAAAGACAAATGTTTATCTTGAAACAAGTGAAGGTTTAAACTGTTTGTCTTGAATACAAGTCACTATCACAAGATAACATAAAGAGAGTTGAAACTAAAATATCCACCCAGTCTTTGAAATTTTACTTTTCATAAAGAAGCCTTGACATCATTAGCTCAAGGCTGTTCCTCTAAAAACACCAAATTTAACAGGTTTTCAGAAAACATTTGTCCTGCTGAGTGTCTGATATGACATAGTATATCTCGTTACAACCATATGAGCAAGCTAAATAGGGCTGTAGCATATGTCACAGTGCTAGTCCATCATCATCTATATGCTGTTCATATTCTCAGTGACTAACCATCACCCTCAAACCACACAATGACAAAAGACTTTTTCAGGAAATATTTCTGCCATGTGTGTTCTGAATGTAGCAAATCCCTTTTAGAAGAAAGAGGATTCAGGCGCACAGTCATGCCACTTTGCCTTTCAGAGCCTTGGAAAGGTGTATCGTGCAGAACTGTTCAAGCATAACATCTGACTAATGTAGAAAGCTAAAATTTCAGGTGCTAATTACCTGAAAAATATTTATGTCTCTCCAGTTTTTGTGATTATAAATTGATACCACCTAGATAGCCTTGGGGAAATTCCTCGTTTTATATCATCATAGATGATTACAGTGTTTTCTCCCAGCCTTAACATCTGTTAGTCTCTGGATGTTCTATCTCGCTTCTTTTTTACTGGCAGTCTTCTGATTCCTTAAAGCAGCACAGGCACAAGGAAAAGAGAACCATGTGGAATATTTTTGAGCAGCACAAGCCTACGGTGTGGAGTGGAAGCTGTGGAATACAGTACTGGCATTCTTCCTGATGTTGATATTTCAGTTGGATGTGGATGTTTAACGCTGATGTGTACATTTCTTGGTGAACCATGATTGAACCCTTTCCAAAAAACTCCAGCCCCACACCTTGCTCAATCCACTGTGAAAGAAAATATTCGTGGCTTTGAGATTTTGGGGTTAAGATTGTGTGTTCTTGCATTTCAATAAGGAACCTAGGGTAGATTCAAACAGCCTCTGGATGCAAATAAGCAACAATTTTCAGGCACACCTAGATGCTTTCTGAGATAGAAGTCTTCCTGTAGGGTTTTCTTCTTGCTCAAGGTCAGACAAGTTTCATAGTACTCACACCATCTACAAGATTTACTATCAGTTATAAAAATAAGTGTGAAATATAGATTTACTCTTGATGCTTGGAAGTGAGCTGGATGCTGTAACTGGTCTATAAATAATAAAAGTAAATATCCATGCATGAATACTTTGAGACATAATGCATGTGCTAAACACTCAGTATATGTACCATCAAGTATTTAAGAAATACCTAACATGCTCTGAAATATATATTCTGCTTTTTGCCCTCACCCCATAAACTGAGAAAATGTCACTAGAGCCATGTGTCTGCACTCAGGGCTTAGTCATGTGCTACCAAATCACCTGCATGAGGAAACACAAAGGCATCCATTGCACACACCACCTGCTCTATGGATCTATAGCTGTGAACAATATCATTTGTGGCTGGTTTACTTTTACCTTCTTGACCCTTCTCTTTTCTCCCACACAGGTTTGTGAGGGACTAACATGGACTCCTTCAGCTTGTATAACATGTGAGCGAGGAAAGTTGAGACAGTGTGGAAAAGGAAGCGGGAACAAACCACAGTGAGCAAAATTTGGCCAAGTTTAGTTTTCCATGGATTAAAAAGGAAGCAGCCAAGCTAACCAAAGCTGTCAATACAGTCCATGATGAGAAAGGGTGCACATGAAGGGAAAAGAACCCTCAAATGGCAGATGGATTTACTTCTGCTTTCAGCAGTAAAGTTTAGAGAAAAGCTTGATACATAAGAATATTTCAGGAAAGAAGACATTTTGGAGACATGCTTATTTTGGAAGGATTCGGATGTCATTTTGGTTAGAAAATTACACAGCGATGAACTTGGTTTAATACAGAAACATTCATATTACTTTTTTTTTTTTTCCTGTGAATACCTCAAGTACACAATGGTTATTTCCTTGTGGTATAAAATTGTAATGTACATTTCTTGTCTTTGACTGATAAAAATGCTTTGAGCAAATACTTCAGCCCATTTCTGCATTGATTTGTTTTTAAGCATTGAGTTCATAGTTCACACTGGATGAGAAATCTTGTGTTTTATTCAGCAACATGTAAAGAGAAATTTCAAGGAGAGACTTAAGAAAAGAAGCAATTCTTTGTAGAGTGGCTATACTCTTTTGCTCATGTCTGCAAGGAAGTTCCTTGGCAACCAGATCAGAAAAGATCCCTGATAATATCTGGTCAAATATTCACAGATATCAGGGTTCTCCATATGGAATAATTTATTTTTTTGTGAGTAGACCATCATAGTTTGGAGCTATCAGACTCCACTCCTGAGAAATAGAATTGCCACCCTTTTGTGCTGCTGATAGCACTGTTAACCTGAAGGAAGGAGGATCTCAGAGAAGATACTCTGTACAGATCTTCATTTATATTTTCTTCAAAGAATTAGAATCAAATTTTCCAGCATTTCTTCAAGTGGTTCATCATGTTTGACTTTTGTGACATCTAGGAAATCAAAACTCCTATGAAGTCCATCTAAGTCAATTCCTCTCTAAACTGTAAAGATGGACTGTTTCTTTCTGTCTTCTTGGACACATAAGGAGCTGTACAATTTTCTGTTTCTATAAGCCTGTTTGAAAAGCCATTTCAACACAGAGGGTGTCTGACAACACAAAAAATTACAGTCAGCCTGAATATAGTTTTAATTCAACATATCTGGTAATCACAGCAGCAGATAGTTTTTAAATATGAGCCATAGTTCCAATGAGGTCTAAGCTCTGAGGCACCTGTGCATGACGGCCTAGGTTAGTGCAGATATTGCTGGAGTTCTGTTGCCATTTCAAAGAGCAATAGTGTTTTGCTCAGTTTTTTGTTTGCTTGTTTGTTTAAAATAAAGTTCAAGTATTTACATCACTGACAAAACAGTTAAATTTTCATGAGCAGAGGCACTAAATCATATAAAGGCTTTGGTTGGAAGGGAATTTTAAGATCATCTAGTTCCAACCCCTTGCCATGGGCAAGTTTCCACCCACTAGGTCAGGCTGCTCAGGGCCACATCCAACCTGGCCTGGAGCATAAATACAACTGATAGCATTTATTGGTGTTACGAAATCTTTCTCCTAAAGAGCACTATGGATACACTTTGTATCCAATTATGACTTCTGTGTCACTATATCCCCAGCTGATCATCTTATGGGAAGAGCTGAGCAAGTATGCCTTCTTCTTTCAGGGGTAGAGCACCTGTAATACAAAGAAACGAGAGCTACAGAAGTCCATTGCCTTTTAAGACAAGCCCATTTGTAGATCCTAGATGGTATGACATCATACCATTTGTCACCAAAGTCAGTTAAGTACGTAAGCACAGGTTTAAATTTAAGCTCTGAGTAGCTACAATATCTTAGATTCTCAAGATAGTATAACATCTAACTCCTGTGGGAGGTAGAGCAGTTCAGTCTATGGGAAATTGCCATCGTTTGAAATATGACTATGACAGAGATAAGCACAGCCTCAGGGATCTCCTCTTGACTTAATAGCTAGATAAGCTGTTTACTGTCTAGGTCAGTAGATGGATGTCTTACATGCACTATGTCACACCATCTGTGAGCTATGACCAGATAATGCTACTGCTTCTGCAAAGGCCTCAGAATCAGTCGCACAATTGTCAGCAACTCTGAACAGCAGCTGCAAGATCACGATGTGCACAGTAGTCCTGCCACATAGATTATGGTGGTTATTTAGCCCAAATCCATCAACAGAAAATATGGAGGGCATATGGGAAGAGAGGTAAGTAGATAGATACAATTTTCTTTTGGTCCAGGGCATCACAAAGTCTTTTGTACCCTTTGACAGTGGCAACATAAGCCAGTTTTGGAGACCTCTTAATGGAGTTCCTAAACTTAAACTATAAAGAAAGCCTCAGCAGTCTGCAGTGTTATTTTAAAGAGTAGAGATAATCTTCCTTTGATGGTTTAGGCATAGAAGTAAAAAGTTCTGTGTGTATTTTATGTTGCTGAATATTTTGAGAAAGATTTGAGGTTACACCTAAAGGAGAAATTTCTATTAAGAGTTTGGCCTGAATGACTTTCCTTAGAATTAATAAATAAGAAATGGAAGAGGAACCTCTTCCTTCAAAATAAAAGTTATAAAATATATTTATGGTTGTCCTTTTTTGTTGTTGTATTGTTTTTAATTTTGTTTATTGTTCTTTTGGTATTATTATTTAAGTATTATATATATTAGATAACTATAAGGATTTAAGCAGAATTACTACCTTTTATTCAATAAGATTTTAAACAAGAGATCTAGCAGTCAGTGCCAATTTAAACTCTTTCTTCATAGTAAAGAGCAAACACTAGGAATGTTTAACTTTTCTGGTTTAAATTCTGCATTAAAAAGTAAAAGTTTAAATTGGCAGGAAAACTGCTGTTCAAGCTGCTAGTACACTAACATCAGAGAAATCTGAGTTTTAGCTCTTGGTATTCTGCCAGATAGTGTACTGTATATGACCATGATAAACACAGAAAAAGGGAATTAGGTGAGAGAAGTTTAATTTAGCCTTTGTTGCCCTCATGGATTTAATGTAAATAAATAAACATTTGCTAAGTAACCCTTAAGACCATAACCAGTGGACTTTCAAAATTTTTTGATTTTGTATTAGGCAGCAAGTCCAAAAAATATGGTGGCATATCACTGCGAAGTACAATCTTGTTTGGTGATATGATTGGCATTCACTTCTGAAGAAAAAGCCCTTGTAACTTAAAGGTCTGCTTACAAGTGATAGGCCTTTTTGCTCATGAGTAAAATAATTATGTAAAGTGTTACACCACTTAGCCCTCTTAAAAGTTATAGCATCGGGATCCTGATGCTGTAGCTTGGCATTTCAACTGTAAGAACTGAGTTTTCACATTTAATATCTCAGCTACTTTGGATCTCATCCACTTAAAACTTGGCAGGCAAGTTTGTCTGCCCAGATGATTTTTTTAACAGTTTAAAGTTAGTTAAGCTTTTTCTAGCTGTAAAGCAGCCAAGAATTAGTATGGAACTTATTATACATGTATTTTCTTAACTGGCTCTGATTACAAAATGATTCTGTTAAAAATAAATAAATAAATAAAAGGACAATGTTCTACTTGTCATCTTTTTTTTTTTTTTTTAATTGCTGCATTTTGGATTTTGAAACAAAGAAACAAAACAAAAAAAAAAAAGTTTAAAACACTCAACAGACAAAGAAATGAAAATTAAATATTGGGACTAGGGACAAGTGAATTATCAACCAGACTGCACCAATCCCACTTTACCTAGGTAACAGGAGTGGTCAAAAGAAAATTGACTTTATAGAATTAAAAAAAAAAAAGGAAAAAAAAAAAAAAGACATTCTTCTCTTGCACCACAGAGTGTCAGTCTTGCTTTTTGCTGTGCCTACATAGATGACATGTCTATGGGGAGAGATAACCACTCTCAAACTGGTATGGCCAGTGAACCACCATCAACCATCTAAATTTCTCATGAGTTACTGTGCACTCTTATCATCAATCTTTTAAATAAAGAACTGTATAAAGTGTTTGACTCTGAGGACCAAATATGTTGGTTCTATGGTCCAGCAATATACTGCAAACCAGAGAAGGAAGTCAAAGAACAGTTGCTCTGCGCTTCAACATAGTTATACAAAGAATTGACTTTAATACTGGCTAATTGCTGGAGTGGGTCAATCTGAAAGATTTTAGGCTGCCATCAGCCTCAAGAATATCTGATACTTTGCCAGTAGAATTAAATAAAAAATATAGGTCTTTCACTTTGCTATTCAGCAGGTAAATCACACAGATTTAGAGCATGGGCATACCTAATAGACAGGATTAAGGACAGGATCCTAAACCAACTGAAGCCCTAGAGTACTTACAGTCCGAGTTGTGCAAATCACTGATTCCCTGCTTCACTGTCTGAACTGAAAAAAAAAAAAAGAAAATGTATTACTTTGATCCCAAATCAAACCAATATGTTGCAATGCCTTCTGCAGGTTTAAAAAAAAAATTAAAAAATCAGTCTATACCGTAAATCTTTTAGTTTTGCTTAGAGAATTTTTAAAGCAAAAATATATTTAAGTTTGAAACGTCATTTCAAAACAAACACGGCTATTAGAACATGCCTAGAGAAATCTTTTAATCCCCAGGAATTGTTTACTTTTTCTCTCCAGAAGTGAAAATCCAACATAATTTCAAAAACATAATCCAACAGAGTCTTCTGATTAACTCATATCTAAATTATTTGATGATTAAAATAGTCTTTAAAAAAATAAAACAGTGTAATTTTGCTTTCAAGAATTGTCAGGCTTGTCCATGGATATCTCAGTTATGGTGACGTACTACCAAAACCCACCTTTTTCAAGAGTGCATTACACTACCAATTAATTGTTTCATGCAGAGGACAATATTGTCCCCATACACAGGTTCATACACATCTATGCCCCTTTTGTTTCTCCTACTGTACTGCACTGTGAGGTGCTTATGTTAAAAAAAAAACACAACAATTCTTGACTAGATAAAAATGGGTCAAATGATCTGTCTGTCAGTCTGTCATCAAGGATTATATACAAAGAGTCATGTTTTTAGCAGCTATATGTATTTATATGCTTATATATACAAATATATATATATATTTATCAGCAGGCAGAAATTGTCTCCTGGGCTTGTCATCATGATGTTACCACGTTGCTACTGCAAGTTTCCATATGTCTTTACATCCAGGCAGGACAGCATTACTGTAATAGTATCAATGTCATCAGCTCTTTCCATGCGCATGGTGTCTAAGCAACATGGCAGACCTCAGTGTTGCAGTCCCTATTATATTCCTATCTTGGATTTAAAAACTTTCTATTAGGAAAAGAAGATCCCAACTGGAAAGAGATTATAACACAATCATCTATTTCAGAACATTATGCCATGATTGTAGCAGCATGCTAGAAACTCCCTCTGCTCCCGGGCTTAATGAAATCTGAACTTATTATATGGTTCAGCACAATTTTTGGAAGGCAACCAATAAGTATGGGAGGTTTACAATTGAGGCGAGGGGCTTGTTTGCCAGAATTTGACTCTCTCGAGGAAAGCTAACTGCAGGGCCAGATCTTTTCTTTTCATTGGATATAAAACAGCTATACTCATAGCAGTATTTACTGGTGATGGCAGCCTGTGATAGAGCTATATCTTTCCAGCAGTACTTTAACCAGAGAATACTCAGTAACGATTGTATACCCACTCAACAGTGCTTTGCTGTTTATATAAAACTATTCAAGAAGGGGCACTTGACTGCAGTGGTGCATTAAAATGTGGAAATCTACCTATTAAGTAAAAATCACACACTACACCTTTCTAGGTGTTACTGTATGTGAAATTTTAATGTGGAGATAACCTGGAATGAAAAAAAAAAAAAAAGAAAAGCTGTATACCTGCACACAACTGCTTGTTCTATTTTTCAGGCTAACAGCTTAGCTGTAACATTTGCGCATTAGCTAAATAACATCTCAAGGGGAGCTGGGGATAGAACCTTGATGTCTCCTGATTGTACATGTGTGAGTTTGTGCTCTCAGAGGATGGTCCTTAAAAAACTCCCTGCTGGAAGCTATTGTGCATATTGTAAAAGGACTGTTGCTAAGTGCCAATTGAGCTAGTACTGTATACTTGCCATTTTAAAAGAAGATTTCATACCACTTGATTATGTTAAATAGAAATGTTTGAAATTTAAACTGAATTATATCAAAATGGCACAGTAGTTATATGTCTAAAGAGCTGCTGCTACTCTCTCTCATAACTGATGTCAATCCCTTCTGATAGATGGTTTTATATGAAACTGTGACATAGTATTTTACAGAAGGTTAGAGGATCTTGATATAAAAAATCATAAACAAATACTACTGTAAAAAACAGGCCTGTGTTTGTACTAGCAAGCAAGAATCACTTAATATTTAAGTGCTGTCTTTAGCCAGAAAGAGATACAAATTTTTAAGTTCAGAACTTCATCTTCGGCCTTTAGGTTGTGTTAAGGTTATAGGTGTTTTTTGTGCAATAATGATTGTTTATGGGAACTCACTGAATTCCAACAGCACGATCTAGAGAATACATTTAATAGAAATTATACAGAAGCTTCCTGAAGACCAGCTTACCATGAGCAAAACGAAATAATAATATTAATAATAGCCAGTCATCATGACAGTCCAACTGAAATGAGAAATCCAAGATTCTTATCAGGTAGATGGGAAAGGAGTGAGTAATACAGTACAAGCAATCTTGTACTGAAAATGTATTTAAAACTTGGAAAGAAGGTGGGCACATACTCATCCAGCATTTTTATGATCAACAATTGGGGATGTTGTATGCAGAGACGGAAAAATATAATAAATTACTATTAAAATTCTTAGTATTTACATATTTGAGAGATATTTGAAAAGGAGATCAGGGAAGGAAACAAAAGAAACAATCTGATATGCTTGCATAATTTCAGTGCAGTTTCCAGAAAATATCTTTGTCATGATAGCCTTTTATTGTTATTATAAGTGCCAAAGCACAGGTAAAATAAATACCCTTTTGTGCAACAATATACTTCAGTTCCAGACAAATAGGGTGGGAAGTCTGAATTTTTCAAGAGTTTCATATTTCAGATGGTCTTGAAATTTGAAAATGCAATTTTTCACTTAGGGAGTAAACCGAGAAATAAATCATTTAAACAGGTAAAATAACAGTTTAGGTGCACAAATGTTTCCAATTCTAGAATATTATTTTATTTTACACTGATGAAATGCTTAGCTAAGCTTCCCACTCCTCTTCTGAGTTAAGTGTTGCCTTTGACTGGAGTCTAACATGGTCTTCCCACTTGCAGGGCGAAGAAAGATGTGCAATACGTTTCTGCGATGATAATGCTGGTATTGTAGTGATGTTACAGCAGCCTGAGTTGCAATAACTTACTCTACTGTTCAGGTACTCCTGATATTTTATAGAAATGCCTGTATATTATATGTTTATATATGATATGATATAATATTATATAGGTTACCACTGTAACTATTGTACACATGCATCTTTTTCTGTCTTCAGTAGTTATTGTTTAACAGTAGCATCTTGCCATACCAGTTTTTATTTTCTATCCAATATTGCTGATTAAGTATTAATCAAACTTATTCTTTTTTTTTTTCTTTTTTTAACTAATTCATTCATTTTTTAAACTCCTTCAAAGCTTCTTATTCTTCCGTTTTCCAAGAGCTCCCTTTTGAAAGACGGCTTCTTAGTTAAGTACTGTTTGATTTGATTGATTTTAACCTGAACAAGAAAAAAATAGCCTTTTGCAATTTTCATACTCATTCTAGTATTGGGGGGGGGGGAGGGGGGGGAAGGAGTGATTATTGTTACATTCGTGCACAAGAAAAATAATCTGCAATGTATTTAGTAGTCATGTAACTGCACAGTTATGCATTTATGACCCCATCTACCAGATATGAAAACATATATGCCACCAAAAGTAAATCTCTTGACTAAAAAGAGTTTCGTAATTTCAGCCAGATTTGCAATAATGATGTTTTTCATTACCATAGACTCTTTTGTAGTCATATTAATGTTTACAGTGTAAACACAGTATCTATTGTAGTAAAGAAGTAAATAGTGTATCAGTATGTGCTGAAGGATCACCATGTAATGGAGTGAACAAATGCTGGAAGCTAAGGAGTGTGTCGTACATGTGATGTACCTCCTATTACAGCATTAATTTGTTCACTGAAATATTTTAAAATGTGTAGATTTAAAATAATAAAGAAAATCTTTTTTTTTACATTTTGCTCTGAATTTTTATGCTGAATTTTATTGAAACATACTTTTTAAAATCAGTCATTTTAGTATCCATTTTTATCAAATTATAATCTTTTACCACTTAATAATAGAGGAGCAAAAGCTTTTTAAGCACATAACAACTGTGACAATTTGATGGAATTTAGTCTGAGTAATAATTTTATCAAATAATATATTTCTTTTTAAAAATACCATTTATTAAAACATTATCCACAGTTCAGGCAGAATGGTAAAGCAAATGTCATTTTTAAACACACGACCCACCTTTGCTGAAAGCACAGTACAATCACAACATGTTATAGTAAGCAGTGGCATGCTTTTGGAACACAGGATGATTCTATCAATAGATTATTAAGCCTACAGATGAGAGCCCAGAATTTCTGAGCTAAGCACTACTCATTCACTTCTACCTGTGCACTGATTTTAATGATTTTTTTGTGCATTTAACTGAAGACAGAATATGATTCTCAGCACCTAGTGCATGAGGACACACTTCTCTGACACAGACTAAAGCATTTGTGGGCTCCCCAAAGGCAAAGGTTGCTCTCTTTGAACATCTTCAGTTCTCCTGCCCCGAGGAAAATAAAGTCCTGGGGATGTGATCTGGCAGGCACCAACATAAAAGCAACCTCAACGTGGATACTTTTAGGAAAGATCAAGTTATCAGAGGTACTTCTTTGGCAATCACAGACCTTCAGGTGAAGAGCCTTAAAGTGAAGTTGTTATACAGAAATGAGACCTGGACAGAAGATGGAAGATATACCCAAGTACAATAAACTGTGAATATAATAAGTAGCAATCGCTGGCAGTAAAGCTGTTTAAGAAATGGAAACTGCCATTCTGAGTGAGAGAACTAGAAATGTTTCCTTCGCTTTGGCTCACTCACAATACTCCCAAAGAACCCTTTATTTTGAGACACCAGAATTATATTTGCCAAGCATTAAGCTCATGGCATGCCTTCTTCTTTTGCAGTTATGTACAGAACATTTTAAAATTTGTCCTAAAGATTAAGACATTTATCTGGAAGAGGAGGAGCTGTGATTTCCATCAGCAGAAATCTAGAAAATAGATTGCAGACTTGGTTATGCAGGTAAACATCTATGCTGGTGGTGGTCAATGAAAGGACAGAGTATTATGTAGAGAAACTGGAATATTTTCAAGTGCCTCATAGAGTTCCAGCCCCTGTGCCTACAGTCTGTTTGTAAGGAAATATCAATGGGAGGCCAGTTGTGTGGTTCCAGATTTCTGTAGGCAGAGGCCAGAGCTGACGCTCTGAATCTCTCTGGTTTCCTTTTCCTGTTACACATGTGAAAATTCCTGAAACAAAAGGAAAGCTTGGAGCACCATTAAATACCTTCCTATATTATTATTATTTTTCATTTTGAAAGGGAAGTCTTAAACGGTAAGTTTGATTTGAGGCCACTGAATGTTTTTCTTCACTTCTTCACTTCAGGAATCTGTTCTCACGAAGATTTTTGGAAAGAAATTATTTTTCTGACAGTTTGGTCCCTCTTCCTTTGCCACGTATAACCAACATGTCAATAAGTATTTTTGTCACGAAATAAGATTATTCATGGCTGACCTTTCCCTCGACCAAAAACTAAACCAAACCAAAACATCAATTTTGAAGACTTTTCATCTTGGAATATGATCTCGGGAGTTGCAGAGTTGAGTTAACAGCGATTCAATGCCAGAAAACAAAGTTTCTGCTTCTGATCAGCTATAAAGTTCTGGTCTTCATGTACTGCTGGCTCAGGAGCCTGCCAAATTTCACCATAGGCAACTTTTATTCCTTAAAACAGCAGTAACAAATCCATTAGATCAAATGCGTGGTTTTCTGATCTGTTAGTAAGAAGGGAAAAGAAAATCTAATGTGAGAGTGAGGGAGAGAGAGAGAGCATGCTCCTTTCCTTCCAGCAGCAATGTGCCAGCAGCTCAGTTAAGTTGCCACCAACATTTATTTATAGAACTCTCAACTCTATCTTACCTCTATGTTTAAGAGGCCACTTTCATTTCTTGTGGGAATACTTTGAACATAAAAAAGTCTTACACTTCAGATGGAAGTCAGTCCTGAAAACCAAAAAACTTACTCTGTGTCTGCTCTGATTAGTATATTTCCCACTGCAACAAGCCCATTTCTTGCACCAAGAGTGAAATCAGGCCTTTTCATGTATAAATGTTGCCTTGTCAGAAAGTCCTGGAATATCATCTTTTTAACCATTTATTGTTTTACCATCAGCAACTGCAATTTACTTCCTCATTGAGGGATACGTACAGGCATGAAATATTTCCTGTCTTTAATAATCATTAACAATAAAATCTAGGAGGGACTTTCAGGAGGCAAATCCCTTATTCAGATAAACACTTATTTTCCATTAAGATAAAACCTTTCTTTAGTTTGGTTTCCTAATTTCCTTTTTACAAAGTTTGTATAAGACTTTTGTATTCTGTGACTTACCTGACCTGCTTGTAAGATAATAAGATTACCAGGTTGACTTGGAGAATTCCTGATTTTCTAAGACTTTCAGATGGAATCCTGTATTTTGCTTATCTCTAAAGCATAGGGTCCACAATGGCGTTATTCTGAATGTTTTTATTACCATAATTTTATTGTGGATGTCTTTGATATTGCTCAAATATTCCATAAAATATTGCTTTCTATTTATAATTTACCTAGTTCATTTCCCGCATGTAACACTGCAGGCAGAATTTAGTTCTTGCTGCGGTCTGTATGAATATTCATAAGTGAAAAGTACTCTGAGTTCTAAAATATCAAATCCAGAGTTTATGCAGTTTTTAGATGAAATATTCTATCTGTTGCACTGTGGGACTAAAATGCCCTTTCAGTGCAATAACGGAGGAAGAACATAAGATTGCAATAAATTTTAACAAGGAGATAACTTTGCATTATTTTTCATTCTTCTTTCAACCTCCATCATGAGGATGGAGTCATGCTGTGACATTCTTTTCTGGGTATTGGAACATGAGAATTATACACTTGACTTTGAATGTCTCAAGTTTTGTAACATATAATAGTTGAGCTCTACTTCTTTCACCCTGGTATTTTGCATTTTGATAGGCAAGTGCCACTTCACCGCTAAGGCCCTTCTGCTGACCTCTAACACAGCAGGTAGTTTTAGCAGTGCAATTATCAGGATGGGCTGTGGTGTCCTGGAGGAAGTCAGCATGTGCACGTATATAAACCGAGATATCAAGGATGTAAAAAGGCAGAGGAGCATGTATCAGGAAAGTGAAGTCATTTGATCATGGCAAACCAGTCAGGACAAAGTCAGAGTGATAGTTATGCTGGAAATTCTCGCTTATCCTCCTTTGCACATTTGAATGGAAGCATAAGAGAGTGCAGATTAATGTGACTCCATTTTACTTTCTCTAAAACTACTACAGTTTCCAACTTGGAAAGTTCTGCCTGTGAACTGAGTACAGGCAATCAATGTACAGGAATCCAATATACCCATTTTATGTATGCAGTTTACAAGCTTGATCTTTGTTTTCTGGTTTCACCAGTCCTTACACAGTTTTCAAATGTGGGTGACTAAGGATATAAATGTGAATATGTACCAACCTTAACTTATAGAACTACCTTATACGAGAAAGAAATCTTGGATTTAGCCTTAAACTTACAGAGAACATCAATAATACAACTGTGGGCTGTTATTATAAGATATTCAGCAAAGACTAATGTACACAACTGTAAGCAGAATTAAAAGAGAGCCCACCCATAAAAGATAAATAAAAACAGGCATAACTGTGCCACCTATTGCAGCTTTTGCTGTTGCCCTTGTAGTTACCACTACTGGTCCTGAAGAACTCTTCACACTTTTGCTTGAACTGAAAATGTTTTCATGGGCAGAAGTATTTGTACTATGTGTTACTTTTGCCCTTACAAATACAATTAGAGAAGTTTGGAGGGTTTTTCTTTTCTTTAATGAGTAGCACCCTTGAAAAGTGCACTTGATACACCCTCTTTGCTCTTTCTTTCCTTACCTTCATTGTTTCTCTTTCCTTCACGTGGTGACTGTTGTCACAAAATTTGCCTTAGCAGGCTCCAGCCCCCTTTCCATCTTCTTCCCATTCTCCCTCCAAACAAAACAAAACAAAACAAAGCTCTGTTCATTATTTTTTTCTACCCAAGACAAGTTCAACATTCTACAGGAGGAGAGTGAATGCTGATTTTGCTGCTTCAATATTATTTTTCTCCATTTCTGTGTTTATTTTTCCAAATGTGCTAAGAGACCTCCCAATGAGATCCTTTCTTCCCTCTCCATAGTCCTCCCTTTAAGAATCTGAATGTTGTTAATATCTCTTGGGTAAAATCCAACTGATGTGTCCACATCAAGTCAAGTTGAATTTACTCCATGCCCTGCAGCTGTTCCATTGTCTCCTTATTACAGCACAAGTTTCTGTTTATTTTATTTATTTATCATTCGTAAGTACCAGGCTTTCTGGCAAAATGTTGCCAGCTGGAAGTTACATGGAAAATGTTTAGCACAGCTTTAACACATGCTCCTGAGTATGTGTACATGCATTTCATTCTTAGCAAATCATCATTTAGGGAGTATGGGGAAATAGGCTGTGAAAAGCGATCAGCTTGTCCTGAACTACAGTGCTATTTAATAAAATCTCTAGCAAATTCAAATAGCAGAAACTCATCCAAGTCATTAGTGCCTGCATTTGCTCCTCCCTGAACTATCAATATCAAAACTTTATGTTAGGCAACCATGTCAATGAAAAATGAAGAAAAATAAATAGGAAAAAATGAATAGGTATTTCTGATGAATAATTGTCATCCCTGACTGTGCTAAACCACATTTCTAATCTCTTTATTTTGAGCATTTATAGCACTTACTTATCTCAGTTAAATAAAAATGAAATGCTAGATATAATGTTTCTGCCTCTAGGAGCTTTTGTAGAGGTCTTTTGATTTTGATTTTCAGTATGTTTTCTCTCACTTAGAATTAAATGATCAACTTCTCTGTTGACAGGATATGAAGTATAGAAATAAGGAAGACCTCTATTCA
>NC_136813.1:168610598-168620598 GCF_951394365.1 Tetrao urogallus | reverse complement strand
CTCTCATTATGCTTTTAAACGTTGTATTGTCTTATGTGACCTCTTAAAATCATGCAGACTTACAAAGCTCTCCATTTACAAATGGAAGCTGAAGTAGAAAACTTTTGACTTCTTACATCTTTGATATTTAAATTGCATTTTCATGTGTATAAAAACAGTTCAATAACACCATTTTAAGTAATCCTTTAGTTCAACCTTTGTCTTTCTAGTCTAAACATTTTTGTATTTCTCCGAAGTTTATCTGGACTTTTTCAATATGATATACGTCAAGGAATCAGCCTAAGTGATAAAAGCAGGAAGGGAAAGTCTGCATCAGTGAGTATTTATATTGGCAAGAGCTGATGATTTTGTAAAAGAAAAACAAACACAGAGGCTGTTCGTTTCTGAAATGAAATCAGCTTCACTTCATTTCTCTCAGGAAAACATCATTGCTTGAAATTACATAAATCAGTATTGATATCACTAAACTTCAAACTAGAAGAGACAAATGCACTCCGCACTACAGTAATTCAGTGGCTCTGAGTCAAGTTTACTGTTGTCTCGTTTCTACTAATCATCGTAAAAATTCCCTGTGAAATAATTATCCCTAAAACAATCAAGACAGTATATCTCTATAAAGGAGAGGATCGATTTAACAACAAACTCTAGATTTATCTGTATTGATTAGAGGGCATTCCGTGTAATTTTAGTGAATTATGTTTGGCTTTCATTTCCCAGTAGAAATTTTTCTTGTGATGATCAAAAGGTAAATTATAAACTACCGCATAGTCTTCTGTGTGCTACCGACATAATATCTAACTATTACTTTTCAAAGAAACATTGATGTAAGAACAGACAAAATATTGGATTTTTTTACTCATGATATCTTACTATAAAAATCATATGACTGAGTTTATAGCACTTACCTAAGAGCCTGATGTCATCTTCTCAATTCATTAATGCAGAAATCAGGACTGCACTAAAGAGTCTGTGCTAAAGGAACAAATCCAAGATCATCTTATGAGAATAGAATTAGAAAGATTAAGAAAGTAATATGATTTTTCTTCTTAAATAGGAGTAATTTCAAAGGAGCTGTTAACGCTTTCGTGTCTGAAACTTTCTTACTAGCAAGAGGGAGAACTGAAGGAATGAGATTCAAAGACAATTCAGAGCAGCTGTAAGTCTGACAACACTGCTGATACAGTTTAATTGAGGACTAATTGGAACTAAGAGGGCTAGTTATTTTGTCAACTGCACGTATATTAGTTCCAGTCATTTTTAATCCGATGTAACGGTGATAAAGAGTCTAACTTACTTTGTTTAGTTAATAACATTAGGCCAGAAAGAATCACCTAGTCATTTCATGTTACTCGATACACTGCTAATATAAACAATGTCTAATTACACTGACGACATACTTCCATGAAATGACCAATTAGAACATTTACTCATTCTAAATGATCGCTATTAGACACATTTCCACAGGCTTTCTGGTATTAATAAATTCAACATCAGCTAGTAGGAAGTGTAAGGACAGAATATGCAGAGGAAAAGTTCCTTTTAAATAGCACAAAGAATATTTCAATACGCAGATACAGTATATTAGGGGCTGTTACCTTCCATGAAGGTTCTCCCCCCACACCTCACTCCCACCAAATTTTCCAAATGAAAAGGAACTTATTGTCTAGGAACATGAAATTTTGCACATCTGTATACTCTTCTTGCTGAATCAAGAAGCTGATACTACATCTTCAAGATGCAGGATAAAGGAGGCATGTGTTAACATTTTAATATTTAGACCTACATACTTACAGCGATTTGTATTCAATTTCAAAAATGATTTATTGGCTGTGATCTGCAGTTGGTATGAATAACACAGTCTCTTATTTATTTTATTTACTTTACTGATGTGTCAATAACTTCCTCTGGAAAATATCAATCCAACATGTAATGACATCTTACAGAGTGACACAATCTGATAACAAATCAAAACAGAAAAATATAATGAGAACAATCTCATCCTCATCTGAAGAAAAAATGCTGACTCTGTAAAAACTGCTATTTTAATGATTGAATGGTTACCCCTTATGTAATCATGCTGAAATTTTTGCCAGTTATGATAAAGTAAATAACAGAGCATCAGTATGTGCATTACAAAATCAAACTAGAGTAAAGTATTAGAGATACTGGAAAAAAAATGAGACAGTTATCTGTGCAACTTAGATAAGAGAAATGCATTTAAGAGGGCTGCAATAAATGCATGCAGTACATCAAAATAAAATTTAAAAAAATGAAAAACGATGTGAAATCATCGATATTAATAGTTACCACGCAGACGCTGAAAATACTTGACTGCTACACTTGTCTACATGAGGTAAGATCTCCATCCTTCTCCTGCTTAAATGAGTACAAATGTAGGCACTTAATTGAGTGGGTTAGGGTCAGGTGTTTTTCCTGCTCCTGCTAGCTGATGTCCTAAACATTACCATTCTACTTACATGAAAGCTTTTCTTGGAATAAAAGGCCATACAATGACCTATAGATCTGACCACTAGGAATTCCTTGAGAGAAATAAAATGTATCTTAAAAGCTACAGCATGTGAATAATTACCATTTGCTAAAAGTGAGATTAAAAAATGTTCTTTTAAGTCAATTGGTATTTTCTAAATGTGCATTACATTGACTTATTGAGGATATTTAAAAATAAAATATGTGATAAACTTTGTCTTATTGTATTTAGATTAATAAAAGAGAGTAATTAAAAGACTCTTACATTTTCTTACAAGAGCTAGAAATTATTAAACTATACAGAAAAGAATCCGAGCTTTTATTTAAAAATTCAATCTTTGAGCTGAATTGCAATAAATCAATAACAATGTTATTGTTCAATAGGTAATAATTGTCTTCATATAAACTAAAAATGTTGTTTGGGATGATTAATATACAATGCTGCATTATGCATTTGGGAGTGTTGATGCATAATTTTTAGTTCTAATGTTATTATGTAATTGAGAGAACATGTTCATTTGCCCTAATAACTACTAAGATGCACTTAATAAAATGAAATGTAATAATACTTGTAATTTAATCTATTCATTGAAGTAATTTTAAAAGTCTACCATTCTCTTTAATGTGGATAACATTCATAATTTATAAAGTGTTGTGATGCAGAATTGACAATGCCATTGTTTTTTACACTTTGAGGTGATTCTGCAGCCTTCATTATCTGCATACCAACCTCAGGATTATCAAGGGCAAACAAAAGATAATTAACACCAGAAACAGGCAAATGCAGGAGCTACTGAGTGAGGTTTCTCATTTAATGCAGAACCTTTGAAAACTGGGAAATTGAATAAATACTTAAAACCTTTTTTTTTTTTTCCACACTGCAGAAAAATATTTTAGTTGTTTTCTCCTCTCCACTGCAAATGCCAGATTTTTTTTTTTTTTGCTATAAAACTATGTTGACATGTTCAGTAAATTATCATGTTAAGTATTATTTCAATACCAACTGTTAATCCTCTGCAGTGGATTTTTCTCTGGAAAAGTAGACAGGGTACTATGGTATAGATATTCAGAATCTATAGTTTCACTTGCCCACAACACGCGTATCAATACGTTAACAACTCTCCATGCCTGATTGAACAGTTCTCTAAGATAGAGGCAAAAACATCTCCTGCACTGATGTTTTTAATGATCAAGGTGCATTTTTATATGTGAAAACCTTGTAGAAAATGAAATGCGTGACCATGTATGGTACTTTTTATAGTCACATCAGAGTAATAAGGGTTTACTAAATGCTGATATACGTCCAGAACAATGTATTTCAAACAGTGAGAATTCTAGAAACTTACTTTCTGTAGTTGTTCAAGGAATCTTGACAATGATCCTGCACTGCACTCTAGAAGGTATGCTATATAACTAATCATTTCAGAAATTAATCAGTGGAGATTCTTAACAAAGAGAATCTTTTGAATGCAAGGCAAAGCATTGTATCATTAGACTCTTATCTGTGAATAAACATCCTTCTACAAATGGTCCAGGCAAAATCATTTTACGAATGGAAATGCAGGACAGTGACATTCAGAGTTTCACACAATTTGCAGATGTTGATGACAGTCCGACTCCCCGCCCCTTACTTACATAAGAAATTCTTATTACAAGGGAATGTGATTATTAGCCTACGAGCCGTCCATGAAAGATTCAGCCATTTGTGTTTAAATGGCATGATATATTACCATATATTACCACTTTTTACACTTCCGAACTGAAAATACCTGATAAGTAACTGATCCTTAAATTATATGCAAACAGAGGAGCTTGCTTTCAGTCCACTGCAGCAGGCTGACAGCACTGCGTGGGGATGGGTGTAACATATTAAGATTCCAGCAGCATGACAACTCAGTAAGACTTGTTCTCTTCCAAGATACGTTGCCAGCAATACCTATGGCACAGCCTATATTTTCAGGGTCAGCCCCCATTTCTGCTTCCCTAATGGAGAAGAACTGTTCTCCCTTGTTCCTGATGCACACTGCACAGTGAAAGGCATGAGGAGGTGAATGTGACAGCTCTGCTCTGCCCATCAGATGACACCAGTAGTGTGGACAGACTAAGGCCCAGTTCTCTCTCCAAGTACTTAGCTCAATTCTTAAGACAGTCAAGTCAGAGTATAAAAGTGCCTAAAATCACACAGGCATCTAATTAAGCTATCATTCTTTGCATCTTTATTATTAGACACTATCTGAATAATTCTGAAGCACAAGGCTCCAGACTCTTTCCGCTCTCAGTTGGGATGCTTGGAAATTTGGAACAACTTAAGAATCAAGATGTTAAAACTCCTTAGTGTTACAGGTGCTTCTATTTTCTTTCTTATTAAAATTAATATTTTCAGGAGTTTGGCTTCAGTTCTACAAATATTTATATGAAAGCTTAATGTAAGTTCTGTAAAAAGAAGTATGCCATGATTGGACAAGGTAGCATTTTCCTTTGATGTCACAAAGAATAGCAGCTCCTTTGTGTCATATCACTTATTCAAAGCACACCCCCACTTCACTGAACTATTCTTCTGTTTAGCTCTCCATCCCCTGCAGGAAAACAAGGCATACTATCTACTATCTTGAAATACTTCTAATGATGAAACCTTTTCATTTACACATGGAAAGCACAAAGTTGCAGCCTGACCATCAGGCATACACTGTGCCCAACAGTGTCAGGGAAGCTGAAGCTTCCCAAACAAACACTACCTCCCATCCATCCGCACCCACCCACCTACCAAAAGAGAAGGCACAACCCCTGGGTAGACAGTTCACAAATCGAGTAGAGCTTCTCCATTACAGAGACACTTTGCTTTCATACCTTATCCTTTTAACTGCTAATAATGGTGATAATGACAACAAGAATACAACTCATTTCCTAATCTTTGCATGTATTATGAAACTCTTTTTCAAAGGTCGTCTCTAGAGCTCCCTTGCACAATTTTGTGAACATCTTTTGTCTGTGGTGTTCATGGTTTTATTTTAAAAGCTTACTGTGGACTGGGATTTTCAGAGATTTGTAGTAAATAAGGAGGAATACTGAGGTTAGCAGTCACAGAGAGCTAAAATAGCACACACTTATTTATGTATTTTTTATACTTTTCACCGTCTTTAACATTACATCAATGCTATACAGTCATGTTTTCTACATATTTATTTTACCAGAAAATATGTATGTGATTCTTTCTGGAATGTCACAACAGTTAAATGATGCAGCAATTCAATCTGTGTGCACAATTCCCACCTGTGTCAATGGGAATTTTGTGATGAACTGAGAACAGCCAGTTATATAGTAAAATACAGATATTTAAAGGTATGTACATGTATGTGCATGTGCATAACCCAGAGTTTAATTTTATTTGTCAGAATTTGGAAACCTAACAGATGAGATTACTCGAACTACTCTATTTTGTCTGATATCCATAATGAGAAAATCCAAGACTGTCTTTTCAGTTGCTGAGTTCTTATCACTTAATGTAACCTAGCAATCTGATGAACTGCTTTAGCTGTGTAGAGGCTCACATGCTATGATCTATGTTATAATTTGAAGTGGATTACAGTATTCATTCCTGCAATACATACATATTAAGAGCTTTATGATACAACCCTACGTGGAACCATCTTACTGTAATATAGGTGGGCACACAGCAAACTGGCCAGTTCCAAAGCTGTACACCCCACAAAGACAAAGATCTCAAAATAACAGAGAATTCAGAAGAGTGGAGTTTTCTATTACGACAGGACAACTTCAGACAGCTCTCTTTCAGTCTGTACGTGAGGCAAAAACAGTTTCATTTAGGCCTAAATCTGCAGTAAATTACCTTGAAAGGAAACTTTTGAAAGAAGGCAGAGAAAGGTAGAGAGGATTGGCAATAAGCTCCCAAAAATTCAAATGAATAGGTTAACAAATACAACATATAAATGAATTAAAGTGTATGAAAAGGGTTATGCATATGTTGCGCAGGATACACGCTGATTTTTCTCCCTGAAAATACATACACAGTAGACATATGCATCCACAAATTTGCTGCCTGAGAGTGAAGTAATTGTAGATGACAACACTTGCAGAAAAAGTGCTCCCTTCACAGACTGTTAGAAGTCATTTGAAGTTCCAGCTTCAATCCAAGGAAAAATTCTATATTTCAAGGTAGGTTACACATGAAAAGGAAGCACTATTTCCCAGTTATTTCAGTACCTCAGATGTCCAGTTTGACACAATGAACACGTCTGCAGGTATTGTGCCTCAATACCCTATGAATGCCATGAGTTCTTTCCTTGGCAGATACTTGCTATATGCCAAGTTGTGGGTGATTCATATCTTCTTCAGATTCCACTTTCTTCAGCTTAGAGATCACTCCTGGAACACATTTGAAGTATGGGACAGCTCTGATTCATGGTCTCCCTTGTGCTGATATTAATGACTTTTGTGAATCAGAAGAAATATGTTTTTCCTTTGATTTTCCTAGATGAAGTTTTGCTTCTGATTCTTCAGTGGTAGAACTTAATGCTTCAATAATTGCAACGTGTGCCAGGTTTCCAAAATTGCTTACTCAGTGACCATAACTACCAAATATATGCAGCAACAACCACAAGAACAAAGAAGTGTAATCTGCCTGTGTGTGCAATTACAGTAACAGTTGTCCATACGCGTTGCATGAATGCAGTTTTTTGTATGCAATTATGGAAATCAAAGCCTAAGCTTGTACTGAGAAATGTAGATACCTCCCTAACTGAAACTGATGCCAGCTCCCCTTCTCTGCTTTCAACTGACTGAAGAGCTTTTAAGACTCTTTTACTAACCTGATCCTTCTAAGCTGTCTATGCACACTGTGACAATTGACCTAGAGTTGTGAGGGCCAAAGTGGATATCAAGAGAGAGGGAGAATAGCACCGTGTCAGATAAATGTCTACAACTCAGATTGAGTGGAGTTGGAGAAAGGAGTAATCTGGAACTCTTTTAGTGTCTCACTGATGTGCAAACAGATGGAAGAATGGACGAAGTCCTTGTTTGATGGTCCAATTGTTCAGTGAGCACATGCTGTTGAAGTTACTGAAGCATATCCATTAATCTATGTGCTATATGCCAAATAAAGGGATGAAAAATGCTTGATTCAAACCACAAAATGATTTATTTGAGTTACAACTGGTTGTTTTTTGATTTCCTCTTTTTTTCTTTTTTCTTTTTTTTTTTTTTAATCAGCAGTGGTTTGTTAGAATGCATTTTGCATCCAGAAATTCTCAATCAACATTTTGTGGTATTTTGTCTTTTGTGTGCATTTAGGCTGCAGTCTGAAAGCGAGTTTCAAGTTGAAATAATGTAGCTACTACATGTGGTAGGAGTCTGCAAAGTAAGGAAAACTACAGCGTAACCTTAACTTTGCCTATGGATTTACAATAAAATTCAGCCAATGAAAAATATGATTTGCCTGTGCCAGACATAAAATCTAAACACTTTTGACTTGCAGAAGCTAATTCTACCACTCGGATTTGTGAATTCATTTCAAAAAGAATGGAAAGAATTAACTTACATCTCAGGGGACATGGGAAGAATATCAGCTTCTGTATAGAGAAATGTTTAAGTACTCTGCTTGTGTAAAGTCAAAAATAAGCAAGAAAACCCCACAACTACAAGTCAGATTTTCATTTCATCTTAAAAATGCTCATTTTCTTTAAGAAATATATTCTGGATAAATAAGCAATAGTGGAAGTTACACTTCAAAATTATCTACTCTTAACTCTAGCACCAAAGCCTCAAAGATTATTTGACTGTCAGTTTTCCAAAAGAGTCTGGGCTCTGCACGTAATGTTTATCTGTAAGTAATGTAACAGGCCTGAGGAGTATATGCACTGATGTTAAAAGGATTGAAGATTACTTCCTAAAAATCTACTTAGATAACAACAACACCAATATCATTAGGATTTTTCAGTGTAACATAAAAGAGAAGCACCATTGGAAAATCTCTTCATTGGTGATCATTATGGATAGATAATTGATACTCACACTTCAGAATGCAAAGTAGTGTACATGGGCTTTGTACTACTTTCAGTGTATTTATTCTCTACCTATGAAATAGGTATGTTTGGCAATCCAAATCATGCTCCAGCTTTAGAGTTTCATATTACCACATCAGAAAAAAAAAAAAAACTGGGACAGTATAGTGGGACGTAGCAAACATATTCATTATTTTCAGTATAATGAGACAGATAACATTTATTTTCTACACTTCAGCCTTGTCCTGAGGTATGGCAAAAGACTGCCACACTCTGTATGAGGCCAGACTTTTCTGGAAGGAGGACCAGTCCTCATTCTCTGCTTCCTCTAGGAGAAGACCTTCAGGTGGCATTGCATAGCCCCCTGAGAGAGCAGGTCCAAGAAAAGATTCAATTGTTACTAAGGCTTGATTTACATATTGTGATCCCAGCAGAGAATTATGCTTAAAATACTGTGGTTCCTGATCAAATCTAGCAGGTGCATGAGCCACCCCCAAACAAAAGCCAAAGCAGAGAATCAGGTTGGAGGAAGAGCACACTAATGCCATTTCTAGCTCCAGAACAGAATCTTCACAAGCTGAGATAGTCCAGAAACTCTGCAGATGGTGGGCTCAAACATTCCTCTTCTCTGCAGCTAAGCTTAAGCCAAATCCAGAAGATAGAATTCTCCCATTCCAGTTTATTGTACATTCTCCCATATTTAGGTCCTTGCTCTGCTTGAGAAGTTCAACTTCAGTTGTGACAGGATGGAACCCTGCTTTTCTGCCAGCAGCTTGGGCGTGCAGGGCAGATGTTGGATTGCAAGGGTCGAGGAGAACCAAGAGAGCTACCAGCTCCAACATACTTCCTGCTTCTTGTTGTAAGGAGCAGCATCCTAACAGCACAGATTTCTGTTTGGAGAAAGCAATATTGAGCTTCTCAACAGAGAGGAACTCCTCTCTTCTCGATCCTGATCAGATTTGCAGGTGATCTAAGTGTTGCACCCCTCAGTGCAGGCCCCAAAACTGGGGGCCTGTGTTCATATGCAGAAATAAAATTTATGGGAACATCAGAAACTTAGAAGTGAAAATTGCAGAGCCACTGGAGTTAGGCACTTCCAGGGTTTAGCAGCTGCTGAGTGAGGGTTTTTGTGATCACAGCTTTGGTCTTTAGCACCTAAATTCTTTCTAAGTCCAGGATCAGATTCCCAAGTCCTTCTTCAGACCGAACTCTACGCCCACTGCATTTAGTCCCACAGTAGTGGAGAGAACGAGGGGTGTTCTGCACTGCAGCTCTCACCACTCGCACGCCTGCTCTTTGCTGTCTCCAATGGGTCCAGCTTGCTTTCTCATGGCAAAGGATTTACCATTTATTCTGCTTCTCTGGTGTGGTCTGCTTGGTTTGATCGGGTCCTGGAGAGCAAATCTGACCACAGATCTGTCAGGAAGTTTACATTACAAATTAGCTAATTGGGTTCTAAAGGATTTGCAAGGAAAACACTTCCCACTCTACTAACA
>NC_136813.1:168301943-168610398 GCF_951394365.1 Tetrao urogallus | reverse complement strand
GGCTGATCTGATATGCATGGAGTATTACTCTTCCAGGCGCTGTGCATACATGGGAAAATGAACAAAAATGCTAATTTCCAATCTACTATGCAAACGGTAAAAGATGCCTATTTAGATACATATGCTTTCCTTAGGAAGGGTAAACACTTCTTTAATTTAATATAGCTGACACTTGAAGATGTGTTTTTCCCTTTTCCAAAGATAATTTTTTGCATTGAACAAGTAAATGAGAATTCAAGTAGAAAACATCTTGTTAATGGCGACTAATAAAAACTAATATCGCATGCAATATAATGATATTAAACCTTGTAACTGGTACATAAAGCAAGACCATTCCTATTGTTGCTCCGTCAATGAACATCAAATATGCTCGCATATTAAATATACTCTTTCCGATCGGGGAAATTGTTAACCCTGTGCGGAGCCGGCTGAACAATTACCGAGTGCCCGGCAGGGTCGGGCGAGCGCCCCTCTCAGCCCTGGCAAACGAAGGCTGGAGGCGGGCGGCCGCCCCTTGGCCCGCAGCGCGGGGAGCCCCGAGCCGTCCGCCGCCTCCTCTTCCGCAGCGCCCCGCAGCGCTCGGTGCGACCACCGGCCGAGCGGCCCCCGGCCACGAGTGTCTCCGGCCCGCCCGGCTCCGAGCACCGAGAGCCGCAGCTCCGAGTTTGGGGAGCGGGCGGGAGCGCTGCCGGAGCTCCCTGATGTGTTTTGGTTTGATTTTTGATTTGTGTTTTACTGTTTCGTGGCTCTCCGAGACGGTCGTCCGGGAAAAAAGCGTGCACAAAGGATAAAACTTCGTGCGAATCCCGGGCGTTCTCTCCTGATCCTGTCATTACCGGGGCTGTCGCCTGGGTAAAGCCAGCAGGGCTTGCCCCTGGTTCTGCTTCCCGCCTGAACGACTTTATCCCCCAGCACCGCGGACAAACACCATCGTCTCTGTAGGAGCCTGATGAGGCTGCCCAGATGATGTACACAATTAACCCGGCCGCACATTTAGCAGTCCTCAGCGCAGTCCCTAGAGTTATCTCTGGAAGTGGGTGGGAATACTTGGAAGTCTCGAACATCTCAACCACATTCAGGGGTTGCATAAGCTGAACACAGCAAGACTGATACATAGAGCACTCATTTGGATTTTAACATACTGTAGTTCATGGTTTTCCCTTTCTACATTTTCTTTTTTTTTGGGGGGGGGGGGAGGGGGAGGAGGGGAGGGGAAGAGGGGGAAGGGCAGGATAGCTTCTAAAAAAGCAAAATGCCATAGAGAGTTTATCCCTAGGAGCAGTGTATATCACATGCCTTCTTCCCACCTCCACCCAGGGGGGCAAACAGCGGCTCGGGCTGTGCAGGAGTCCCGTTGCTGGTTCGTTGCAGGCACACGATTGGCTGCTGGGGGACGCATTATTCCCTGCTAGCAGGGGCCGTGTTCCTTTACAAGACTTCTGCTGCTGCTGTTGCTAAGTTCTTCCTAAATCTGAGTCAGATTTGAGCTCAGTTTCTCTGAGACATGTTCCATGAGAAGAGGATTGTTTACCGTAAAGCTCATTCTCTGAAAGTCATGGAAACAGTGAAGGCATCTGAGTAATTCATGTGTGTGTATGCAATGATTTCACACAAAAATTTTACTTGAGATGTTGTGGAAGTGTCCGTGTGTCTCCAGTTGTTTATGACAAAGATGTAGTCCAGGTTGTTGGAGAGGAGCAAATCTCAGAGGGCCCAGAACCAGAAAAGTGTTTTTCCACCTTACAGAATTTGGGCTTCACGTATAAGGTGTTCATTGGTAAACAGCTGCTGCAAAGCCCTGTTGCACTTTCAGTTACACTGTTAGCCTATTTTAGACTGAAGTTCCTGAAAACAGCATGCGTCCCTGAATCACTGCATGCTTGTGCAGAATTTTTGGTGATTATTGTCCAAAAGCAATTTCAGTGCTGTGATTCATATACTCTCCTTGCTCGTAAAGCAGTAAAAATTAAACAGAGCTTTCTAAGCAGAATTTTCCATTGACATCAGTGGAGAATCCACTGAAACACTGATGGCATCATGTGGTCAATGGAAAGGAGGCTATGCATGAACAGAAATATCTGGATAAACTATAGTATTTCCTTTTTTTTTTTTTTAAAAAAAAAAAAAGAGGAAGAATGAAAACTTTTGATCTAATTAAGTGATAGCCAAACTTTTCTGCAAATAATGAAATCAAAATATTTTGGCAGTTCTCTTAGGAAAGTAGACAGAAATAAGTTTTTCTGGGTTGGGTTTTTTTGTGTGTGTGTTTATTTATTTATTTCTCTTTTGTTGTTGTTGTTGTTGATGTTGTTTTGTTTTTAATCAATAAAACAGTTTCTTTTTTCAGTCAAATAACATTCTGGGAATTTCTCCCCCAGCTGTCAGGCAGTTTGCTGGAATTATTTCTGTTTCATTATTCAACCAGCATGACGGTTTTCACTCTTGTGGTATTTGGCAGGGCAAATATTTTCAATACCTGCAACTGACCATCTTATTAACTGTGAAAAATTTCACTTGAACAATAAACAGTGTTCTGCCAAAGAATCACAGTGACTTATTCCAAAGTACATTACTCAATCAAAAATCTTGGGCAACTTTCATGTGACCTCTGCCTGCCTTCAAAATGCAACATTAACTTCTTTCTTTTTCCCTCTCCAGAATTCTCCATTGAGTAATATGGGTTCGTTTATAAAAGATAACCCAAGAGTTTCAGCAAAACAGTTATTATACTTGGTATAATGATATTCATAGGGACTCACCTTGCAACCTTTACACACACGAGCAGTTAACTCTTACTTATATAAGGACAACAAGGACTACTTGTATGTGTAAGGGTTGCAGGGTCAGCCTCAAAGGCCCCCAGTACTACAAAGCATTTAAGAGTAGGAATTACTTTGGCCTTTTGCTGTAGACAGTCTGAGTGCTGAGCTGATGTTTCTGGAGATGAATGGTTTTGTGGGAGTCCTGCTTTAGGTTTTCAATAAACATTAGAAAAGATTTGGGGGGGGGGGGGGGAAGAAAAAGGAAAAAAAAGAGAAAGGAAGAGAAAAAGAAAAAAGAAAGAAAAAAGAGAAAAGGGAAAAGAGAAAGAGAAAAAAGGAAAAGGAAAAGGAAAAGGAAAAGGAAAAGGAAAAGGGAAAGAAAGAGAAAAAGAAAGAAAAAGAAAGAAAAAGAAAAAGAAAAAGAAAAAGAAAAAGAAAAAGAAAAAGAAAAAGAAAAAGAAAAAGAAAAAGAAAAAGAAAAAGAAAAAGAAAAAGAAAAAAGGAAAAGAAAGAGAAAGAGAAAAAGAGTATAGAATGTGTGAAAAAAAAGGAAAAGAATTAAAACATGAATACAGGATAGTAATAAAGTTACCTGTAGATCTCGCAGGTAGACTTCACAAGGATTAAGGAAAGTCAACAAAGAGCTTCCCATACAGTTTGCATACACTGGAATTTCTTGCAGCACAATTGTCACCATTGACACCAAAGCATTTCACAGAAATTAATGTTTATCGAAATTTTTTCTAGGAAGGTTTCTCACATACTGGGAGGGATTTTGGAACTAAAATAGAAAGTGCTTTTCCCCCCAGCACCGTGCTATAAGCAGACCAAGGTGCTTCCTGATCCACAGGTGAAAGTTGAACTGCGATCTCTCACTTTTGAGGGAGCTGCCCAAATTGCCATTGATTAATCTGTGCTGCTCTCTCTCTCTCTCTCTTTTTTTTAATGGGGAAGAACTTGATTTAATTCTCATGGGGAGCAAAAAGAAGTTTCAAAAGATTTTAATGCTTCACGCAGAAGAATTCTCACTTTCCTGCCAGCTTTTCTATAGCACTTGGAAATACGAAGGAACTCCATACTTACACAAAAGATTCCCGAAAGAGAAAGACTTGGCCCCTGTGGAGCTGGCAGAATGTTTAGAAAATACTTTTCGTTCAAATGATTGAATTAATGTTGCTCAAAGTTTAGCAAATTGTGATATAGCTTTTCCCAAACAGCACAGAAAGTTATGAAAAGGTAGGAATGTTAACTTGCAATATATCATGGAAACACTGTTTGCACAACTAGGTTAATACCTCCGTTCCAAATCCTTTATTCGGGGTGTGTAACTTATTCATAAAAATTTATTCAGAACTGCAATGAGGCACAGAAATGTGTCAAACTGGAAAGTTGCTTTGAAAAATTTTTAAATGACAGAAAAGCTGCAAAATAGACAATTCATTTTTGCACTCTTTCAACTCAAAAAAGTAACTCCGGTGTTTATGACGATAGCCTATATTATTGAAGGGTGTGCTTGTGGCTCGTAAGTAGAAAACCAAATATGAAATAACTTTTTCATTTCCTGCAGCAATGCAGACTGACGTATATTTACAGCTTTTAAAAAAGCAAATGTTTATATAGTCATTTTTAGCACAGATTTTGGATAAAATTCAGTTGTACTGAAAGTTATTGCATCCCCTGATGACGTCAATAGAGAGATGATCTCGCTCACCCTGCCTTTTATATCTGTGTTTAGGAGCTGGGTAAACACAGCCTAATAGTGTTAGAGACATTATTATAAACAACCAGGGGATAAGAAACTCTCAGGAGCTGAAGTTATTTTGCTATTGCTGGGTGGAGAAAATCCGGTGTGCGCCCTGTTGCTAAAAGCATGTCTTTAATCATGCGTTGGAACACAGAAAGAAAACTTCTTCCTGGCACTTCTCTGGAAGGAGAAGGCACCAGTTATTGTGATTGTTTCCAAAATACAGCACAGAGTGGGAGAGGGGTTCAGCCTCGGGGAGCACAGTAGCATTCTCTTGGCTTTGGAAGCTCTCACTTCTTGCATTAAGGGCAGAGTTTCTGAGCGCTGGACCGTGCACAGCAGCGTGGTTCCTGCTGGGCATCACTCCACTCCAGCTGTGGGAAGGCAAAACTCCACCTCTGTGGATGACAGCATTCCCCACAGTGTTACAAAGTCTACCCAGCATTCTGGGGTCATGAAGCTGGGAGTGTTGGAAGCAGTACTGACCAGAAAGTAACTACGGGCTGATGAAGATTCACATCTAGGCTGTCAGGTCAAAGAGAACCCCCTGGAACTCATTCTCAGAGAAGGAAGAGACAGCAAACAGCTATTTTTCTTCTTTTTGATTTGATGACATGTTGCCATTAGGTGTTATCTTTCTTGAAGTCAACCATGTTGCAGCAATCTGTCTGCAATATTGTAGATTGTTTTTTCCCCCACACTTTCCAAACTCTAGTTGTTTTGAAGCATCAGCACCATTTCCTCCTGTTCATCTATCCACTTCTTATCAAGACAGACCAATTCTGGAATTCACGTTCATGAGAATCTGCCACCTCACTCACATTTTCACTCTGATGATATGCTAATAATTGAGCCAACCTTCCACGAACGACACCATTTTGTATGCATTTTGAGACATAATTCATGGCACCGCAGCCACAAAGATGATTCAGTGCTTTTGGGAAATAAATGGCAGTGCTTAAAAAATTGTTTCTGACTTGCTGAGAAATAAATCCAAGCCCTGAAATTCCTTTGCGTCATACTGCACAAAAGGAGCCATTATATTAATAGTATGACTGTGGGTCCAGGTGAAAGGAGAATAAAGAAAGACAGATTGTTGGAAGAAAGGTCTGTCTAACATGTACACATGCTGAGTCCCACGCCTACCAGCACAGAGGGAGGTGACAAGGAAAGAGCACATACTTTGTCAGAGCAGACAGAAATTTGGAAAAAGTGATCTCTGTGAAGCAAGCAACACGAGATGCTATCAATATTATCACTGAATAGTGATAATAGTGAACACTGGCAGTTCCTCTGCAGATTGCAGGGAATCTGTGTCACCATCCTAGGGCCACAGGTTTGAGGAGTTCACAGAAAGAGCAGAATGGAAGACCCATTCTTCTGAGCTGGTGAAAAGCTCTTCTCACAATTTTATTTAATATTTACCTTTCAAAATATCAATTTCTTTAATGATTTCTTTTGCCATTTCAACATTTTCCTTTCTTTTCCTCTGTAAAAATTTAGAACAAGGGAGAATGAGGGAAGAGAACGAAAGAACTGAAAAAGTGAGGAAAGAAAGGAGGGAACGAAAGTAAGTGTCTATACATTTGGTTTTGTCTTCGTTGAAAACAACAGCGTTCGCCATCACATGGGATTGTTCAGTGATTATGTTATTTACTGCACTTAACGTCAGTTTCAATAAAAAAATGTTTTAGATTATAATGTTAACATTTATGCTCAAATGGCATCAGATCTGTGGGTTTAGAAGAATTTTTCCATGAGTTCCTGGTTTCCACACATTCTTCCCTCTGCATGGCTGCAAACCACGCCTCATAAAGGTGAGAATGTGGCATAACTGCACAGACATAAAACCACGGTTCTTTGTGGTGTGATTTTCAGCTCTAATGTATTGCCATGTTGCCTTTGTTGGTGTATGGGCTGACACAACCTAAGGGAAAACCCACAGAATTTGACCTCCAAATTAAAATACACATAACACAGTTTTCAAACACGGTTTATGTTCACAAAGGCTGCTGTATACTTCATCCATTCCAGTGTTGGGCAGAACTGTTATATTTAAAAAGTAATAATAGTAATAAAAAAGTTTTGAAGCTAGCTCAAAGTCCCAACTGAGCATATTATGATAGGTAATAGAGTTGGTAGTGATTTTTGTGTTTTAACACTTTATATAATCGTACAGAATTTAATGAAGTAGGCTTCTGCTCCTATACTGCAGGGTTCTGCTGCAGCTACTGTTGCAAGCAAGGTGAGATATTATCCCTGTCGCAGACCTATTTAGTTACTCTTCTGTTTTTCTGTTTAGCAGCAGTCATTTCTGTGAAGAGAAATAAAGGAGGTAGAGGGGTGCAGCATTTCTTTCAAATGTAGCCAGGGAGTTATTGAAACTCAGTAATCTGATAAACCTTTACAGTTCTAAATTACTTAAAAGTCTTTTTAAGTGCTCATTTTCCTAACAACACTGTAACTATTGCCCTTAGTGAATGTATGGAATCAATATCAGAAAAAAACAGACTCCATGTGATTGTTCAATTTGTTCATCTTATTTTTGAGTCTTCATTACTTGTCACTTTTCTATTTTCTAATAAATTTCCCCAACACTTTCCTCAATTTTGGGAACATAACATTAAAACAATTACATATTTAATTAAAGCCCAGTTAGAACTGATCATCCAGTAACTATAATTAAAATAAAACAGTTATTGCTTAAAGGTACTTTTCATGTACTTCTTCAGAAAGATGCTGACATATTTATTCTGGCTGCCTGTCATTTTACCTTGTGTAATCACAAAACAGACCAATACCTCTCTAAGATGAATCTGTGTATATGTTATTAAGTTGTTGATTTGATCTGTGTGTGTTTTGATGCTTTTTTTTTTTTAATTTAATTTGTGTACTCTCTAGCTCCCACCTAATACTTCTGAGTGTTAAGAACAACTTTGCTCTAACTAGTGTACACTGTTATCTGTCCCAGAGAAGGCACCAAAGGACTGATATGTGCCATGCAGAAAAGACTGGAAGTTACACCTTCTCCTCACCTGCATACAGCTCATGGGTAATTTCCTAACTAAATCCGGTATCCTTGCTCACTGCTCATGCTTATCCGACACATGCCAGCAGCCCTTGACTCAATTCCCTTCATTATCTCCCATGCTACCTTGCAATCTTTCCTTTGCATTACTTCCCAAGTCAAGCATATCACAAATCCTATTGATTTCCCTTTCCACTTCTTTTGCCAAGACACAGCTCTTCTCAACTTTCTTTCACATTTCACAGGATCTTAAACTTCTCCTATCTTTGCTGAAGTTACAAGCAGAGAATTATCAGCTTCTCCCTCTTCATCAAATCTCACCTTGTCCCTGTCAATCCACAAATCAATGTCTAGGCTTGATGTGGAGATTTACATGAAGGATGAGCATTTGCTCCCATTCATTAGTGAAAATTGGGTTTAGCTGCTCAGAGAGAACTGGAAAGGCATCTCAGGACCCTTTTCTCATATCAGCTCCCATGAGTCTCAGACCTTTTGTGGGGGTAGAATCTCACTGTGAGATGATAACAAACCCACCTTTTCCTCCAAAAAGTAAAATAACCTGATTCATATTCACTCTGCCCAGCTCTTGTGCTTCTCACTTACTAATGCTACTAAAGGCATCCCCAGGAGAAGATTCTTCCTGTTCGTCTTCCATTATTAGCTGACTTTGAAGAAAGAGAGATGAATAAGTATCTTCTCCTAGCTCAATGCAGTCACTACAGAACATCATGGATGTTCTCCACTACTGATGGAAGCAGTTTTCTCTGATGGTATGTCTATTCTGTAGGAAAAAAAAAAAGCACCAGGACTTAGCTGGACTTGATGCGGTAACAGTTCCTTCAATAAACTCTAAAAATCTGCAAACTTCCTAATCCTTGCATAAGCATTTAGCCATGAGGCTTTTACTGCTACTAAAAGGAGTCCTTCAAGTAAATCCCTACACCTTTCTGTAATAATCTACACAAGAAGTAATGTTCTGTAATACCATTCAATCTCTATTTTTATGTCATGCCACAGTCTAATATTCCTCAGCCCGTGGCAAATATGCCTTCAGAAAATAGCCTGAGATGGGACAGAATAAGATCCATGATCAAATGGGAATCACTCAATGAAACAGAATTCTTTCTAGTGAGTTGATAAGCCAGACTGTGAGGATATAAAAAGTGTAGGGATAGTTTGTGCAAGATACAGTGTCTAGTTGGAATATTTGGCTCTAAACACCCATGAAGAAAAGAACTCATTCAATCCACTGAGTAGATAAAAGAAAGCCAAAATATGTGAGAGCAAATGGAAGGTACTTGAATTATACCCTTTCCTTCATTTGCAATCAAGGCCACAGATCTAAAGCAAGCGTTATCCCAAAAAACACAGAAAGGTGAAATGTTCAGCCAAAATCAGAGAATTTTATTGAAATTAAAAAAAAAAAAAGGTGCAGATTAACAATTTTCCTTCAGTCCCAGAGAAGCCTTCTCATGGTAAGGAATATTAGAGTGTGTTGAAAAATGAGTCAAGAGAATAGTCTTCTGGAATTCTGGAGTCTTCACAACTTTTCCTGTTTAATCTGGGATACAAGGAGCAGGATGACAAGTATTCTAGAGTAATTGAGTGAAAGTTTCACAGGAGGTTTTTTTGTAGTTGAACTTTGGAGATGAACATAGACAAATTCAGAAAAATGTTACTTATCAGCATGGAGAAAGGGAAAGACTGTCTAATGGATATGTACAGGTTTGGTACACATTCTGCTGAGGTGAGATATAACAGCAATTAGCAATGGGTATACCTAAGAGGATCAGTATCTTTGCTGCATCCCATTGTTATGGGTTGAATGTCTGCACCTTATTTCTTAACTAAAACCATCTAGCTGGGAAGCCCTTTCTGCCTGATGTTTATTTGCACTAGAATTGCCTATGACTGGACAAAACATAAAACATAAAACATAAAACATAAAACATACTACTACTTCTACTACTACTACTACTACTACTAGCTTATCATTCTATACTGAAGCACCTATTAGAGGCAATCAATACTCAGGAGACAGAGAAAGTCTTCAGTTTGTACCGATGAGCATTACAGCAAATGTGGAACTAGTTAAATATTTGTCCAGTTCACCTACCTAAAATTCAGGAAATCTGTTGAAAAGTTATAGTAGTTTTAGAGAAAAGCTTGAAAAATTAGATTGAAAAAATGAATTTTTCATTGCATGATTCAAGAAACTTTGTCTACTTAATTTATCAAGAGAGAATTTAATCACATTCCTTTAATGCCTAATGGGACACAGAAATTTCATAACATGATGGCTCTTCAATTGAGCTAAAAAAATGCAATATGATTCAATAGATAGAAATTGAAGCTTGACAAAATTAAGCTAAAATAAGGTGCAAATTTTTAACAGTGAGGGTAATTAGCCACTAGAAGAATGTACCAAAGCCTTCTTCTGGATTCTTTGAGGAATTTTTAAATAGTATTTGGGTTTTTTTTTAAGGATTTGCTGTATTTCAAACAAGTTTTATTTCAGAAAATTCCATCAGCTTTTTCTAAACTGGGAGTCAAATTGTGTGATCAAAATGTTCCCTCCGAGCTCTACACTCTACAGAACTCAGCATAAAATATTTTGTGCCCAAATTTGGGGACATTAAAACGTTTTCTTCCAGAACTGGCGATGATAGCTGCAGATTGTTCATGTGCTTTCTGACTCAATAAGTTTAAATGAAACAGTTTTATGGGCAGTCATGAAGTACCTGTCCCAAATCCTTAAGATACACGCACACGCACACACACATAAAAAGGAAAAGAGAAAAAGAAAAAAAGGAATAGAAGAAAAAAGGTAAAACAATGCAGATTTTAAGAGCTCTATACATAGTTTTTATACTGAAAGTAGTCAAGAAAGCTGAGTAAATGCTTCTTTATTGACAGCAAAATCTAGTGTGGAAGTTAAACTTTTTATGTAACATAAACAATTATGTAATTTTTCTCTGGCTTGGGAGATGCTATCAGATGCTTCTAATTAAAGAACACTCCAAAATGTTAGAGGAGTTCAGGCTGTTAAAAAGAAGCACATTATGAAGCATCAAGAGATTATTTTGTTTTGTCTAATGCTAAAGCTTATATTTATACTGATGAAGCCACATAAGATACAAAATAGAACTTAGAATCTCAAAAACACGATTTGAGAAAACTCAGGCAATTAAGAAAGTGACCAAAACCATTGCTGAGAGGCTGCAGATCTATAGTTTTATATAAGATATCCTAATTAATTATCAGATGTTCTGTTGGATTCAAGAGCACTGCCGCTTTCAGATGAGCATAGCAGTCAAGTATCTGTCCCCTCTTTAGGGCCAATTTTCTCTGGAGATTAGTTGTTTTGAAACAGACCATGCACCTTGGGCTATTCACCATTTGGACTGGTGATCTTACAGCCATTCTTTAATACAAAGGTCTATTTGTTTTTCAAAAGAATTTAGCTTGTCTGCCACCTGTAACTGATAGGCTGCCATAGTTACCCAAACCTTATAGGAACTCCTCATTCTTGAACAAAGACACTATCTTGGGTATTCATTTGTTTGACATTTCATGTTTGGAAGCTAATTAATGTCTCCTATTTGTGCCTCCGTATCTGTATATCCTCCACACTAATTTCTAATTTACATAGGAAATCCCTGTAAGTCACATCCATCATGTCCCATTTGGGCTCTGGCACCTCTGTGGTGACCAGATGTGATGAGATGGCTCAAGCCAGCAAGAACTGCTTTGAGAAAACTTGGGAAGGAAAGAGAAAACAGAGGAATGTATCATGGAACTGATTTACATTAAAAACAATTACTCACACACTTTCTCCATTTTCTGCTAGCTTAGCTTCAACCTGGGTAATCAGTTCGCTGCATCAGGAGTGAAGAGATTGCCTAAATGGGTCTTCCTACATGGCTACTGAAAAAACAAGCAGACAAAACTAAACTGTAAGTGGAAGATCTGATTGATTATCGCATGTCTTCCATAAATTCAATCTGGGTTTGAAAAACTCCATCAGATCAAAAGAATAATGGTAAAGTAGTTTTTCATAACCCTGCCACATCATGACCAGAATTCTAGAAATATACACAGAAATTGGACTAATTTTATACTGCTAAAATTTGAAAAAAGTTGAGAAAACAAGGCAAAAGAAAAAGATTTTTGCAGGGAATCATGGGAAATTCTGAACAGTCTTGTAGTTCTAACCTAAACCAGAGAGCAGAATAAAGAACCACGACTTTAAACTTCTTGTGAGGACAGGAAGAGTTCCCAGCAGAGGGAAAAGGTGGGACCCAAGAACAGTGGAAAATAGGAGTTAGCTTCACTTCCCACTTCAGCATTTCCAATGAGAAACTGTAGTTCCAAGTCAGAACAAAGAGACAAACAATTGAAAAAGGTAATAATTTAAATTATTTTTTTACAAAGATTTTGTAAAAATAGCACAGGAATCTACTATCTGGGCAGATCACTCAGTGGAACTGTATGTATTTGTTTTGACAAAGGAGTGGAAACACGCTGGTAGAGCAAGCAAAGTTTTGATAGAATCCCTTTCCAAGGGAAAACTCTAAAATTCTTGCATGTACATGCCTGAACAATATGTGTGTTATATTTAAATTATGCAGATCTAGTTTGAATGATTTTGAACAATTTTTTTCTTCTTGTCATAACTTCCTACTTTATTGTAACTACAAATGTGAACCTGCATAAAAGTTCAACACTAAAGTAAAATCTAAGACACAATTGTTAAGATTTCATTTCCTTGAAAATTGGAACATTTTTGTTCAAAATCCCCTTTTCCTTCCTGTACACTCTGTCCTATGACAGAAGATTTTTAAGGAGCTATGGAATTCTTCATGAAACGGAAATCTTGAATTCCAGTGAATTTAGCCGTTACTGATTTTTTATGTGGTTTAGGAGATTTTGAGTGAGTCAGTTTTTTCCATTTACTAAACTTCTATTGAGGCACTAGAGGGAAGGGGAAATCTAGGACAGTTCTAAACAACCTGTCGCAAAGGAGAGTCAAAGATCCATGTTAGTGTGATGCTCTGTGCAGACAAATACAGGAGTACCTCATCAAGGCTGACTTGCCCAGACATAACAAACTGTCATGGCCACACTGTTTTTGCCATTTGAACTAGCTCATTTGAGGACAATCCTGTGGCACCCAGTTCTCTTCAGATTTTTGTGAGACAACCAGTAGTGTCTAAAGTAGCATTACTAAGAACTGTAAAAAGAGGTTTCTTACACATTTTCAGGAATGCCAGAGAACTCAGAGAAAGGCACATTAATGTGGTGTAGATCTATTAGTGAAAGTTTGAAACTGTGTTGTTCATTTGGACTAGAAATATTGGGAATGGTCTCAACTAGCACTCAAAGATCTCTCTGTCCCAGATGCAAAGGCCTTATTTCACAACACGGTATTTACTTACACCTGAGGAAAGCAGTATTTGAAAGCAGCTGAGATACAGATCACCTCTTTCAGGATCTACATGCCTCAAACTAAGCCTGGCATGTAAGCATGAAATCTTGACTTTACGCAGTACTCGTATACGGATAAGCAGCACAGTAATCAGAGGACAAGGCTGACACACAAAGTATTTGCTTTTGATGAAAATTTCTACTGCTGTACCCTATGCTAACTGTAATTTCCTAAAGGCTGGAATTTTCATGCCAGATAGATCATGTTGTCACCGTCCAGTTGGAAAGCGATAAAGTCACAAGTTGCCAAGGCCACGTCATCATCCAATTGCTTAGCCATCTGCTAATAGCCCAGTGTCAATGACAAACCCAGGTGCATTCCTAAATATAGTATTGATCTAACAACTTGAGTCCATGTCTCTTCAACCAAAAAAGAGTGAACCAGAATATTTTGCTAAAGAATATCATAAATACGAATAAGCACCAAAAATAAAAGTGGTAACAGTGAATAGGTAGCTTTTTATATCCCAAATAATCACAACATAATTTTTAAATGTTGAAATCCATGCATACAAGAATCATTTTACTTGTTGGCTTGCAGTGGAACGTGGCACTGTTAATAGCATGAAACAGTGATATTCCTGCCTCAGAAGGAGGAAATGAAGACTGATATATGCAGCATCTAGAAGAACTTAAATGTACAGGAAAAAATAACTGATTCCTCTCACAAGCCAAAGAGCAGAATGTTACACTTACCAGTTGTGAAAAAAAATGCAGCTGCCTCATTTAATTAATAATAAATAATCAGACAGGACCTGTAGGCATCATCCTTCATTTGACACCACAATCAACAATTGCCTTGTATCAGCCCTTCTGTCACATCCAGCCCTTTCCTCACAATATCAATCTGCAGAGCTGTTGTCCTTGTGGACACACACAGAGTGGGTCACAACATGGGACAAGCACCCAAAGTGAGGGGATGCAATTGAAAAGGGACATGGTGACAGAACAGCAGACCTGATAGCTAACTAACACAGCCTGTCAGCAGTTTCATTAATCATTTATGGACTCATCCGGAAGCCTTCTGGAGCCAATGGAAACCCTCTTCATGGCATCACGGCTTTTTGGGCTCGTGTTACTAAATCCCTCTAATGTTCTAAGCTTTCCTTGGAAGAAGTTTGGTGCTGTTTTATCAGATTATCTGTTTCAATTTTTCTTGGAAAAAATTAAATGTGCCCTTTACTTTGTTCAGTAAGCTTATTATCAGAAACATGATTTAAAACATTTAATTCTTTGGCGAAGGAAATGAGATTTTGAAAAAAAAAACCAAAACGAAAGAGTTTCTGAGTGTTTTTTAAAAATATGATTTATAACATTTTTATATTTACCTCAACTTTGCTTCCCAAAGTTACTCTTACTTTCCCCTAAAAACTGCCATTATTCTTTGGCTATTCTTTTGTTGCAAAATTATTCATTCAGTTTCTGGTTAAAATCTTTGCTGGAATGAAATGATCTTTCAGTACAGTGTACCTTTTTATGTTTCCAGTATTAACTAACCACTCGGGGTGTGATCTCGTTGAAATCAGAGGATTTTCTGTTATACAGGAGTGGAAATATTTAGTTTCTCTCTCCTCACTCAGAAAACAAACCACATCCTGGAAAAAGAAATGTTTTACACAGAATTTATACATGATAAGAAATTCATTCCACAAGTGGAGTAAGACCTTTAAAAGACCTTTGTCTACCTCACAGAATAAATTTGATATGCCTTACAAACCATTATGTGAACTCTTCCTCTTACTGCAGGCAGATACAACTCTCTCCTAAGTGCTAACATTATAATTTCCATTCCATTGGTGAAATTGGGTATGAGGGGAGACAAGTTTATTGTAATGCATTTGTATATGATTATGCATTAGACTGTAAAAATTTAACATTCTTTAAACATCTTCCAATAAGCTTTTCAAAACCCAACAGATATGAGGAGCTTAAAACATCTGTTTGGTCTGGAAGATCATTCCATAGTGTTAGGCATTGTGCTGGTGAGGCTGCTGAGACAGTCCAGAAGAGCCTGGCTGTTACTTACAGTATATGTTACAAAAAGGCAAAGGATGTTGATTGAGCTTTATGTATGCAAACTGTTTCTCGAGCAGTATTTCTGGAAGATTTTATTAACAAGAGTTTATTAACAAAGTATATCAGACATACTTTAAATTCTGGATTCCATTAAAAATACAAGAATAAAATCATACTGCCTTTCCCGCTGTACCTGAACGGGGCTTCCCAGGGATAGTCCTTGATATACAAACAATAAGGATATTCAGGGTTCTTATTTTGGTGAGCACCGGGAAGAGCAGATACTAATTTCACCCATTTAACTCCAATTTGGTGATAAAATACAGCAGAAGCTACATTAAAAAAAGTGGTTCTGTAACAAAAATTCTCTACTGACCAACTGCTCACACTGTAGCATCCTTCTGAAATCAAATCCTCTGATAACACAGATCAGCTATGGCAGAGCAGATATGTCTGACCACAGTTTCCGCTTGGAGTACCTACAACATTGACAATGTTTAAATAGACAACTCAATAGGACAGAAATCAGTTTTGTGAACATGCGGTGAGAAGCCTACATTTGGAAGAGTTCATGTGTGTTTCAGCAGGGACAACCAAACTACGTGTTGAAACCAGTAGGGTGTCCTGCAATTCCCTAATTTCCACTATATATAAGCGCAAATGAGAGATTGTTAAAGGTAGGGGTCAAGGTAATGAGGGGAAGGAACAAAGCTTAATAAAGAGGATAACAGTGGAATTGAATGTGTGCAAATATCTGCCTCATAATTTTACTGCTGGATGCGTTTTATCTGGACTATGTTGAAGTGGTGACAAAAGGAAAGCGAAGAGATAAATGTAAAGACAATCACTATTTCAGTATTTTCAAAAAATTATATCCAAATATTTTCCCCTTCATCAGTGATAAAAGAAAAATACCTTATTTTCAAACTCTCTGGGAAACCAGTAATATTTAAAGCTTTTCCAAGCAGACTGCTTCCCAAACTAAAGTGCTTCCCAAATTCAAGATTTGATAATTAATGTGGTTGATATGATTTTTCTCACTGGTTTACACTGATGTATAACTTGAATTAATATACTTGAGAAATTTCCTTGTTATAAAACACTATGTGCTTGTTGCTTTTCTCTTACATCAAACAGATCAACAGTTATACTGAATAAAGCTTGTTGTGAAAAGAGGATTAACCCTGATTTCCAAAATTCTCATAATGTTAAATATACTGGCTTCAGGAAACCTTCTTCTCTGACTCTTAATCCTAGCCTATAACACAGTCCATACTAGCTAGCATCATGACAATTATCTGAAGCAGACACTCTGAGACCTTGGGTCGTGAGTCTTATTTCACTTTTATGATTTGTCTTAGATGTGAATACAGGCTGTTTCTTGGGAAGAGAAAGCATACCATTTACTTCTCGGAAAGAGGACTGAGATATTTGGACAGCTTGGAATCACTTACTTAAGCAAAGCCCACCAAAAAGGTTCTTCTGCAATATGTCCACCTATTTAAGCAATCAGCAGAAGATGTGAGGCACCAGCTTTCTCAGATTATTTCTGTTTGGGAATAAAGTGATAAAGCATTTTTTCCTTGTGCTATTTCCAATTGGAAATACCACAAGGAAGCATGTTTCTCATTATATTTCCTATTTGTTCAAGTGTATTCCTATGCCAAGGGAACAGCTGAATCAAAAGACAGGCAATGCCCCAGAGTTTTGATGCAAGCAAATGGCAAGTGAGAGTGACTAACTTCTTCTTTATTTATTTATTTGTTTATTTATTTCTGTTCTTTTTAACTTTTCTTCCCCCAAATTGTTGCAAAGTTTGATTCAAAAAGTCATGGATTCGGAAGCCTCCCCAAAGCCTTACTCATCTTTTCTGAAAACAATGCTCAATTTCTTTTCTGAAAACAATTTATTTTCTGAAAACAATTTATATACACTCTCTGGTATTATCTAATAGAATTAAGCAAAATGGAGAGTCTGGGCTCTGGTGAAGGCTGATTGTAGTACACTCTGTCTTCGTGCAATTGCTCAAAGAGTGAATATGATACCATTATCTTTTTCTTTCTTCTTCAATTAATTTTGCTTTTTTTTTGCATGTGTAACTAATAGTTTTCAAACAACATTCTTTTCTCTTCACCCCAAAGTGAAAAGCAATCCTGCAAGCCAGATTTTGCCACAGAACAGGTAAGAGAAAACAAGCATCTTTCCTATCTTTGGTATTATCCACTGGATAATGGAGAGTGGGTTCCCTCCTTGTGTACAAGTCCTACTTTCCTTTGGGACTGCATCTACTTTGTATCATTGTTTCCTCCTGTTAGCTGGTTGGTTTTGAGCCAGTGAAACTCACTAACTGCTTAACTAACAGCCCTATGTGAATATTTGCATACTCCATTTAATACAAACGAAAAAAGTTCAATTGACCAATTTTTGGGGTGGTAACTTAGAAGAGCTGAAATCATAACAAGTGCAGTTCAACTCACAACCCACTAACTGCAGGACTCAGTCCTACCCCATTTCTCCTCAGTCATACACCAACACAAAGCAAGAGGTAAATGCTGTGTGAAAATCCAGTGGTCTCAATCAGTCTTGATCAGTGCAGAGGCAAAAACTTCTGCAGGAGAAGTTGTGCTTATGCTTTTGGACAGCTTCAGTACATTCTTCTTGGCACTTTTGCTTCTGCAGGGATGTCACATTGTATATCTGACAAAATACCATCTTAGCAAATGGCCACAAAATGCAGGAAGTTGATCGATCCTGCACTCCACAAGAATCACTTTTTTTTAAAGGGAAAATTTTAAAACTGTTGTCTATTCTGAGCCTTTGTGACCATAGTTAAATGGAAGTAAGCTTTTGTCATCCCAGATCATTTCAGGATTGACTTCAAAAATAATTTCAAAAGGTTTCCACTGCCATAGAAGGGAAATTTTGTGTTATCCTTAGTCAGGATATTTTTGTGGGGCTGGATGTGGGTCAAAAGACTGCTGGGGAGGAAGGCTAGAATGCTTTTTATGAGAATAATGAAATGATTTCTATATCACAGGATTTAAACTTTATGCCTTTTTATACTGATGATAATATTTGGGGCTTTCAATGATTTGGGTTTTACTTCTTTCAGTTTTTATTAAATTTCCTACTGATGGAGAAAGTAAGATTGTGAATTGAACAGAATAAAATGCTCCTATCCACATTGTTCTCTTAGTATCCATAAAGTAACTTCTTTTGCTTTCTTGTTCCAAAAAATGGCTTAAGTGGACAGTATCAACATACATGGTATTTTTCCTCTATTGAAAATTGTAATTAAAAAAACCCCACATCTGCTTTACAAAATAGTGAGTATCTTATAAAAGGAGAAACTGAGGTAGGTAGAGAGTGTATAACCATTGGTTGGTAATGAACCCAGCTCAGTGACAAAAATCTAAAATTCTTTCTAACTTAATCAGGGTTCAGTAGATAATTTGTTAGAGACATACCAATAAGTACCAGCTTTCTCTGTACTCTGCTCTGAGTAATTTTTTAATTAAAGAGGAATGTGAAAATACTGATTGATAAAATGCCAGGAATAATTATGTTTGCAGCAACAATCTAGTTTTGCAATGTCAGAGCTTTGAATACTTTATTATGCATTTTTATGGCTAAAAATAATGTGCCTACTAAGAATTGCCAATAAATTTTAAGTTTCTCGAGTGAAAAATATAAAATTAAAAAAAAAAAAGCAAAAGTAACTTGTCATTTAGCAATTCATGTGAAAAGAGAGCTACTCTACAAGAGGACACTGTCAGCTGAATGAAAGAGATCAAAATGATAAGAAAGATCAGAGGTCTGCTTTCTTCATTGTCTTGACAAATGCATTTATTTGTGAGGCAGCTTTCCAACAAAGAAAAGAGAATAAGACACTTCCTGGGACAGAAAGATTAGTGGTTGGAATAGCAGTCTTGTGATAAACAAACCACATCTTTTTACCGTTTTAGGATTTGGGACTTGCTGTCTGGTTATACTTCCTTTTTATCACGGACTTGAAGAGAGCCTAAATTAAAGCTTTTCAACAAGGCTTTTCATTTCTTTGCTTTAATACATTTTAGTCACAGGCAGGTTTTGATTGCAGATGCCTAGCTTTTATTCAGTGGTACCTATGCTTTCTTAGGTTATCTGATATCACTTTGACAATTTATTGGTAACATCCTGCTCCACATAAAACATGATATAAGTAGCTACTCCTGAGGACACAATATGAAATTAAATGGCAAATTTTTAAGACTTCTTTGTCATTTTAAAGCAGATGAGCTCAAGCCACTGATCAAAGATTCCAAACATCACCTACTCAATGAACATTAAAATCTGTAAGGGATAGTAGTTTATGAAAAGCAATTTTCCATACAGACTTTAGTCAAAAGTAAACAGTTAACAATAACTGCATGGAGGGATGAAGGATCACACTAAAATAATCCAGTGCTTCTTTGCAGAAATTGGTTAATGGAAAACATCATTATCAGTAGAATTAATCTGTGAAAAGTTGACAGTGGATCTATGTGAATTTGCAGCTGTTCTGAGTTCCCACAGACTTTTCTCCAGTTTAGCAGCTTGAATGAAAGCCAAATCTTTTCTATTTACTGTAACAGACTTCAGAGAAGGCCTAATATTCAAACAATATTTGTATATAATAATCCGGCTCCAGATAATTCTGGAATTACAGGTAATATTCATACCTGTATACAGGTCATAAGATATCTATGAGTCTTCACTTCATATATTAGCCGAGTGATGTCTGCTAATTACCCAGTTCCGACCTTACTTGAAACAGAAATGGGTCAGTCATATCTTCTATTGCCTTCTCCTATGTAGTTGAACACATGCATGTGGGCTTTCAAAGGCATGTTAATTACCCATGGAATTGATAATATTCAACATTTTAGATGTGAAATAGTGTAGACACAACTGTAAAATGTTTCAAATGTCCTTGAAAATTTGACTGCATATATCAATAAACCAGCTTGTAAAATATTTTTGGTGAGGTACTTTAATGAGACTCATTTTACATCAAGAAAGGTTTAGATAATTAACCACAGTTTTATGCTAAGCAAGAAAGGACAGTATCAATTTATTTAAAATTCTTAAGAGCAACTAAGTCTCATACAATTCATTGTAGCTAGAGAAAACAGTAAGACAGTTCTCATTCTAAACAATGAGAATGGGCAAAATGGCTTTTGCTCTGGAGTAATGAATCAGTTTATAAGAGTATCCTTCCTCTTTCTGTACTTTGTTATAGAGTATAGTGATGAAATTCTTACCCCGCTCATCCTGTGCTCTTAGAACAAATCAAGTCTAAGAGGTGACAATCTTGTGCTTTCTGGAAGGATCAACCACCACTTCCAGAAGGAGGTGGATTTCTTGCACACCTTACATGGTGAGATCCATTGATCAGGCATTGTATTCAGATACAAGAAATTAAAAACTTACTACTTCTCAGCTCTTCTCTCTATGAATGTACAACAAAATGAAAATCTGTAAAATTGGAAAATTCTAATTCCAACAAAAGAACAAAAGATTCCAACAAAATTCCAACAAAAGTTACTCTGCCCATGTTCATAAAGAAAATCTAACACAGACTTCAGTGATCTTAATAACATTTCCAGTAAATTTTCTATTATAAATAATGTGGGAAAGTATTACTTGTTCATTAGATTTTCATTTTAAAGTATTAAGATTGTATTTTAAAAAAAAATCTTGTGAAAAAATTCTGTCAATTCTAGTAAACAGTTTGCAGTACCCAGTCTATTAATGCCTGAAAATGACAGATTTAAACACTTCTATGTTTCTATAAAATAAAATGAAAAGAATGACAGTTGCATTACACACTTCTTCTAAAGCTGTCATGCATCTCCCAAAGGCAGGAGTATGCATTGTACTCATTCACCCTTGCTTATTTATTCATCTCTTGTTTATTTATTTATTTTTAAATGTTAATATTTAACAACACTTCATTAGAATATTTTGCTTACATTAGTAGAGCTAATAGTGCATCCATAGGCACTGATATTCCAAACATATGTAGTATGTTAGTTAAACTACTCTTACTGATGGCATCAAAGTGGTCCTAATCACTTGCTTGATGTGTGAAACAATATTTGCAGGGCTCTTGACCTTTTAAAGTCTGTCAGTAGGGACAGCTGGAAGCTTTTCAAAATAAAAATAAAAAAATAAATAGATAAAGCAGAACTGCTTACTGCATTTGAGAAAGCTAACCAAATCCACAGAATTTGACCATCTTGATGAATGTCACTTTGCCAAAATGACATCCATGGTATCGTAAGGGTACTTTATTTAGCATAAATCAGCACACAGTTAAGGCCATTATAGTTGGTTTAATAGTTGGCAATCAGGTGTAAAGTGGTTTCTGTGCCCAACTGCCACCACAATCCAACAAAGTGCTGTGTTATCTGACATTGCCAGGCTCTACTGGAGCTGTCTGGTCTCTCTGGGATTCTCTGGGTACATCTGACTTAAGCAGATATCGGTGTGAATTCTATGCTCAGAATCACATACACATAAAGTAAAAGGGAAGGAAATTTACATACTGAGAAATGAACACTAACTGCTGGCATGAGGGTGCACAGAGCATTGCAGAAGTCATTTAGCCAAGATGTATCTTGTGCTACTTTATAGGAAAGTAGACAGACTGCATTTTTGTAAAGAATGCTTCGCCTATCTATTAAATACAAAATACTGAAGCCTTTTGGTATTTGCAATATCTGGAAAATCTTTTCTCGTAAACCTATTTGAGGAAAAATATTCAAAACAAGTGATTTATCTGGACCTTGGCAGGGTAGACTTATGGCATCTCTGGCTAGTCAGTTTTTGAGAAAATGGAGATGTGTTGAAGTCAAGGGTCAAACTGACCTCAGAAGGCACTGCTGGAACACCCAATTCTGAATTTTGAACAACAGGTGTTTTAGTTTGCACTGTCAAATTTGGAGGCAACCTAACTTAGAAAATGCTTTGTGAAATGTTGCACTTAATCTTTATACACTTCAATATTCTTTTTTAATGCACAGAATAATACTTACCTCACATGGAGTAAATTACGTACTTGCCATCACACAATACATCAGGAGCAAAGACAAGGATAGAGCCCTGTACTGCAGACTTGTGCTTTAAACAGTAGGTATGCTCCCTTTCCTTTCAAAGTGCAAGCTCTGGCTCTACACATTATTCCATTGGGTTTTATTGGAGATTTCTCTATCATTAACAAGTACATTATTTCAAGAATAACTTTAATTTAAACTAAATTAACTTTTAAAAGGAACCTAAACTTCCTCAGTATATTTTGTTTCTTTTTGCTTTGGTCTCTCACATTTGTCTCGATACACCTTTAGCCACAGCAAGATCTGAAAGAAGCAGATAACTCTGCTGGCTTCCATCAGGTTGTTTATTACTGCATCAAAATAGCTTTTAAATAGCAGACATTTCAGATTCAGCTATGAGTAGAATTAGTGTATATCTGTCTGATGGGAGCTTGTAGACATAGTATGGAAAGGTTTATTATTGAGAATATAGGAATGGATTCTATAATAAATTCTGTAATGAATCCATCTCTGTTACTAACCTTACAGGTGACCCTGGAACACATTCTTCTATTGTCTGGTTAGTTTTTCTGTACTTTATCTCTCTTGTTTATTAAATCCATAACTGCACAGAATTGTATGTCCATGTTTTGTTTACTCATTAGAACTATTCAGTTTTCAGAAGCATAGGATCTGAGCAAGAATCTTAGTATCTCATGTATCCAATCTCCTAAATGTTTATATGATGTGAAGCACAGTATGAGTCTAATCTTGGCAGAGAATTTACATGTGGCTGTCACACTGAAGCTAGACGATCACTGGACAGATTTTGTACTGATTTTCTATTTCTTACATGAAGTACTCTTTCTGTCCTGTGGTAAGACAAATCATCATAAAAACTTCCAAACTGGCTTCTTTAATCTATTTTTGAAAAGTTGAAAATGACTGCATAAGGTGGAAGGCCCTAAACATCCTTGGCTTGTTCTTAAAAATTTCAGCTTTCCCAGTGAACACTTTCAGCTCCTATTTTCTACTTTGCAGAATATATTTTTTCCTGATGGTGCAGCTACAGTTAGACCACCTGCTTATATTGACACTATGAATGAATAAGCTAAACAAATATGTTTTGTCATGTTCAAAACTGTATGTATTTATTGCATACTGTGCCAAATAAAGCCCCCTACCAGTGTAAATTCTCTGCCACTGTAAATCTTGGCTGTCATCAACAGCTCTTTCAAGGCCTGATTCTCAGAATAAGCAAGTACACTGTTTCTTCCAGCAGCAAAGTGCTACGTAATTATCCTGTACTCTTTTGTCTTCTTTCCAGATTGCCATCTTCATGGGAAAAGGGATCCGAGATGACAAGTGATCACAGAAAGTAGTTTCTCCCAGCAGCAGTCCCATTTTTCTACAGCAATGTGAGCAACAGTGTCTTCTCTCTAGGATTCCTCCAGCTTTATCTCTTATCTCCGCTGTATCGTGTTCAAACTGTACAGCCCCAGCTCAATCCAATTCCTGGCCAGTTTAACAATGAGCTTCAAAATAAAGCTTACTTTTCTTACTTTTCTGAGAAGATCTGAGAATAGTATCTGAGGCTAGTAGATAATAATTTTATAATATAAAATAATTTTTTTTATGCACAGTATAAAAATACTGATAATTTAACAAATCGAAAAGGCAGAACTAGTACAGAGGAAAAGGCTCTGTGAATGTTTGTTCAGGGGGAAAGTAAACAAATGGAAAATTAAAAATATGTATTTTAAATACTTATATTTCAAAAAGAATTGTTGAATCAAATGAAATTATCCCCTTTTGGATAGCTATTAGCATTGCTATGCATCCTAATATACAAGAGAAACACTGAGTACTTTAATGCTGAATTCCTAACTTGTATGCTTTATTATTCTCTCTCCAGCATTAGTATTTTGGAATTTACCTCATTTACCCTTCCACACACTTATGCAGTGCTGACTGATGCTAATAAAAGTCACATCTACATGTGCAGATTAGAGCTCAGTTATCTAAAGAGTTCAATTTGAGCACGAAATACAAGCAGAGCAAATATGGGATGCATTAGGGATTTTGAGACTTTGTTAAAAGTAAGGAAATGGTATTGGGATTTTGTTAAATGATAGGCAAGGAAATCTTCCAGCTATCACAAAGTGATGTCAGAATGATATTGCTGTGAACTGGGAGCACAGTAGGATTTTCTTGCAGGTTGTCAGAGGAGGCCGGGGGAAGGGCTGCTCCCTGTGGTATACATTCATTTATTGACTACAGTCACAGTTATTTGCTTCAGCCAGCATGATCTGAAATGCATGTATAAAAGCATATAGGTATTGGAATTTTCAACCCAAATCAGAATCCTAATTAACTGTAAATCGTAAAGCCAGTAGCCTGAGGTACATTAAAATGAGAACTTTGTACATGAAAGGCTGCATATGCCCCAAAATCTAAGTATTTCCTACTTATAAACCACCAAATTCACTGCATCAGCTTCCATGACTGTAATTCTGCTCCCGAGGGATATACAAGTGGAGTTAACTGAAAACAAATATGAGTTTGCTACTCATAGAACTATCATTTTATGGGCACATTAAAAACCACTGACATAAGAAAAGACAACATAAAATATTTGTACTTAAGGTAAGAATATGACATTAAAGCCAGGAACGAGCTCAGTCCATTCTACTTCATCAAGTGCCTCTTTAATCTGTAAATGTGTGTGATTAGAAAGACATTAATTTCAAGAGGAATACCACATCAGTAAAACATCACTGAAACACCTGGCACAATTGAATTTCATGCCACACCGAACTCAAATGGGGAAAGTGGAAGTTACAGACTGGAGCTGAACAGAGATGACACAGAGGACAATATTCTCTCAGAAACATAAAAGGATTTTGGCTATACAGATCTGGTTCTGCTCAGGGCAACAGGATTTGTGCTGCCTTTAATGGGAGCTGGATCAAGCAGCAAAGGGAGATTTGGCTCTTTTGTGTTCAGGCAACAAACAACAAAACAGAAACTGCGGAGCGCTTGTGTGTAGGGAACCTCTCTCCATACCACCTTCACCATTCCGTGGTGCTAAGTTATAATCTTGTCTCTGATAACAGCTGTATCCTTCTCCTTATCACTGCTGAGTAACTATATGTCTTCTCAGGCCAGAATTTCAGTGAGAGCCGAGTTTTCCTCAGCTATAGAACTGTAGTGACCTGTAAATTGAAACCTGGCTTCATAATGTGTTTGTGCGTCATTCCAAAGGGGCAGAACTTTTTCAGCCAACTGCTCAGACTTAGTACATCATACCCATGAAATGTCAATCCTCCTTTTTGGCTTAGAATAATGGCAAGGGACCTGGTGCTTCCTCTGCTTTCATAATAGAAGAGACAGTTTAACGAGAATAAAGCCTATTATGTATGTGTAAACATACACAGTCAGAACAAAACAGAACTCCTTTATATTAAACAGTTGACAGGAAGAATCTCAGCAGTGATTTAAGCTGTAACTCCAGTTGCTGTTAGTTCACTCCACCAAAGAATGAGAGAGAAAAAGGACAGTAGAGTGGCAATGGAAAGGAAAACTAAAACATATCAAGGGAGATATGAATATTTTACATACATTTTGAGTATCTTGAGGTCAAGTACAGTACAGATATTGTCAAGGGCAATGCTAATACTTATATGCTCCCATACTGGATGCTCGCACTGCAGACTACTGCAGAACCCCCTGTTGAAGTGCTAAAACTTCACCGAGTTTATAGCTACTGCTCAGCTGCCATTACAGTTTAAAGCTATTTCCCAGCCTCAAGAAAACCCCGCCGTCACCAGTAGAAGAAGAACAAATACCACCTATGTGTTCGCTAACTGTGTTTATCTGAACCTGTCAGCTACATCAGGAATCAAGTTGCTAAATGCTGCATTCAAGAATTTTCTGTAGAATTGTGACATTCCTTGGAAGGCTTTAGATCCATAAAGTAATGAATAAATTATAAGAAGACATAATTATGGTATTTTCATCTCTGACAGACATAATTTTACTCCGTAAGCACAGAAAAGAAAGCTGCCATTTCCCTCAGACCAACACTCTGAGATTTCTTAAAAACAAAGAGAAAAAGAAAAAAGTCTTTTGGTGAAAAATGACATATTTAGTAAATATTGTCCAGGGTAATTGTTCATGTGGGACCCCAATAGAAGCATATTTCAGATACTGTAACTACTGTATACTCAGAATGTATGAACACTGTATATTCAGAGTAGATGCTAATTTGTTACAAAGGCCCTTGTGGACACTCAAATGTAATTTTAATATTTTCCTGAAGAAAACAAAGAAAAAGAAGAAGCAACAGCACTCAAATTGGATTTCAGAGGTAAGGTTAGTTAAAGAGGGTACAATTTGCATCAGCTGGATCCGTCTGTCTAAAACACATGCATCTAATTTAGGCTCTCTTTGCAATCCACCAAAGGAAGTAGATACCTCCACAGAGAGAGAGTAATTCCACTCTGACACTTGACACTTTGACAACTGTTTTAGGAAAAGACAAACCCCCAGCAACCAGTAAGGAAAGATAGAGTATTAGATTCGAAACCTAACTTTGAGACAGTCCAAGGTACATGTACTGGATCTGTAATGATGGTACCTCTTAGCACATGAAATCAGACCTTGAGGTCCCACCCATGCATGCTGCGCAGTCCTAAAGGAATCAGTTTGAGAATCAGCTTCCTCCTGCCAAATGCTGTGGTATTGGAGTCACACCACGGCCATGATAAGTACCATGCTTTATGTTCCATACAATACAATGTTTTTGAACATTTCTAGGCATCCCAATTCCCTAGATATGTTGGAAATCACCAGGAGATGGGCCCACTTTGAATGTTCCACTCTGAGCCCTCAAGTCAACACTGTATCTTCATTCAGCAAATCACTGTCGCATATATGTAAATCTTCAAGCTTAAATCCCATTAACATCAAAGGGATGTAAGCATGCACTTAAATGTTTTTCTGAACCCATACCCTTGGCCTCAGTCCAGCAAAACATGTAAGCATATGCTTAACTTTAAGAATGTTTAACCCTGTTAGCTTCTATAGGGCTGATTTTCTACACTTTCCTGAAGTAAAACACAGATTTCAATGCTTTGCCAAGTCACTATCTAAATGAAGATGCAATGTCCCTATCTCATCAGCATGACAAGCCTCAGTTAAATCAGTCATACTAAGGCACAAAGACTAGAGATACATATTCTGTAAGGAGAAAAAATCCATTAGGAATGGATTTGGGCTGGACCAAATGGTAAGCTAAACACACACACACACACAAAAAAAAAAAGATTCCAAAATAATCTAAGCCTCAGTTCATCCAGGATTCAAGTACTTGATTTGCTCTAAATACAGTGCTGTTTATGCTTACATTTAGGCATGTGCTTAAATGCTGTGATGAACTGGTCCATCTGTGTACACCTTTCCTGTATGTAAAACCTTCCGGCTTTTGTAAATCACATTGTTATGCTCATGATATCAGATGAGCTGTTTGTACTCTGATGCTCATATGCGCACAATAAATCCAGACATAAAAATCAATAGAAACATTTTAACCTATGAAGTTGTAGAAGTGCCCCTTGGAAAAAGTCAAATATTAAAAAAATGAATGTCACATATTTATGATATTGTTCTAACAGGCAAAGAATTGCTAATATTCATGTTTATTCAGATCCTTTTCACGGGAATTAAGAAAGCTTTGATAAAATAGGTTGAATGGAATCTTTTTAATGTTGTATGGTCCTAGATTTTTCATGTCAATGTATTACTATATAAATGAAAATTTATACACTTCTCTGCAGCTTGCCATAAGAGCTATTTGCTATTTGGTCATAGATTTTGAATTTTATATTAGTCGTTGATTTCACTTTAAAAAATTGGTAAATATAATACGTTCAATATAAAGATTAATGATGTATATCTTTACAAAGCCATCAGAAGGCTATGTTTTGTTTATGCAGGTTGGCACTCTATATGCTAAATATATCATAGGTTTATGTTACCGTAACGATGCATCACTCCTCAGCTATTAATCTACACTGCAGAGTACATGTATATTTAATAATCTTAAGAAAGTCTGTAAGACTTATTTACATTTTCTATATATACTGCAATTTTAAAGACCCTTTAGTACTGACTACGAACACTATACTATCAGAATGTACAAGTAAAAAAGGTTAAACAGTACAAGATTAGTTAAATCTATACTTCAAATGCCAATGAAGATGTTTTGCCCTTAAACTGTAATTCTAAACCAATACCATTTTTCAACTTTGAGAGTGCAGTGCTCTTAAGACATTGTGTTTAAAATATTTGAAGAACTGAATATCATATGCAGGATATGTAATGGCATTTCTTCCAGTAGTCTTACGAAAAAACCGTGAGAATAAAGAAAAGATACAGCAAAATGAGCAAATTGATCATAGCAGTGGTCCTTATAAATAAATTTGGCATTTATCTGAAAAATTAGCTAATAGAAACTTACAGTATGTAGGGTTCAGTTATTGTTTTCACTTGTAACTTATGCTTAGAAACTGATAAATATTTATCTGTCATTCATTACAGTAATTCGTATCTCAGAAGAACAATGCCAAGTGCCTTGATTGTATGTTTTTTAAACCCTTATGGCATACTATGAGAAAATAAATATTTGTAAAAAAAAATACTGCTTGTAAAAACTAGAGGAAAAAATGACTACGAATTTATAAAAAGCCTGAAAGAACAAAGCAGAGATATTATAATATCATCATTTAGAATCTATGAACTGAAATGTATTTTTAAAGACAAAGTTAATGTCTCCCTTTGAAATCCTCATGTTAAAATCAAAAACACAACTTTAATAGAAGACAGACATAGGTACCATATGAAGAATTACAGCTTAGAAAATTAATAAAAATAGTATCTAAAACAGTATTAGTAAGATATGAAGCTCATTCATTAATGGTCTCTGTGATAATATATCACTGAAAATGTTGCATGAAGGACAGTCTTTGATAGGATTATGTACAGTATAATAGCAAGATATTGAAATTAAAATTCACAGAGAAGATACATCTTGTGAACTGAAGGGTAAGAAGATAATAATGGTAACATTAATAATAATAAATAACAAGTATAAAATGATTCACATAAATAGAATTTCCATCAGCAACCATTATTGTAATTATGGGAGTGATAAAGTAATAATCTACAGTAAATAGCTAATCTTTATTGATTCACTATTTAATTTCTTTTTTTTAAAGGGCTTTAGTAGTGCTGTCAATAACAATAATGTGTACACGGGGAGAAGTTATGTGGAGAAGAAATGAAAAAAAAGTATTGTACAATCTGTTTCTGAAGAACCTTTTGAAGATATTTATGTTATTTTGTGTAGAAAAAGAAAAAGCAGTTCTTAAAAGAATTTCCCCAGTTATTTAATGAATACTATGGGATTTTTTTCAAAACATGGTTAACGGGGTTCCAGAGGCATATTGGGAAAATTTAGGAAGTTCAGTACCTGGCTTTTTAATCACACCTCTCTCTAAGGTAAGAACAGCTCTCCATCAATGGCAGCTGTGAAGAAAAAACAGACCATGAGCTGTCTGACCCTACAGCAGCCCTAGAGGCAATTTCACAGCCAACAGCAAAGTTAGCACTAGAGGCATCCAAAAGGCCAAGGAAGAGGCCAAGAAAGAAAAATCCTAAGGAACTACAGTACTGAGGAAATATATTCTAGAGTTTAGCGTAGAGCTACAAACAAATCTCATGCCTGTAAGCAAACACTAGCTCAAATACTAAGGCAGACAAGAGAAAGGCAGGACCTTATATGTGTAATTGTACTGGTGATCATATGCTATCAATGAAAGTACAGTCCAATTTGAATTCTTTTTGAATCCTTAGAAGAATAAGGAATAGCTTATGGTTTGCCTGAAAAAGCTCAAAAACGTAGTCCCAAGAGAAGGACTAAACTTTAATTCATCAAGTTTTTCTCTTTATTTCTTAAATTTATTCATGATCCTCACAGTATCTTTTGATAATTAATAATGTAGATGGCCTTTGATCCTCCACACAGTGCTTTTGTAGTCTGTTTTGCTTCCAAATTAAAGGAGATATTGGAGAATATTAACTTCCATTCAATACTACGATTTTACTTTTGCCTGGTTTTGTAGGCTACTTGCCTGCAAACCGTTTTACATTGATAACTCCACTGTGTGTGTGTGTGTGCACTTCTCATCTAAACAAAATCACACACCGTTTTGAATCAGGCATATCATAATACCAGACAAGGTTTTTTTCTACTGCATAACACAGAATGTATTTCTGAGAAATGAAGTGGTCTTTATAAAACAAACAAATCAAAAACAACAACAAAAAAAAACTAACCCCCTGACCCACAACAGAAAACCCAAATGCTAAATCTATTATGGGAAAATAACACAAACACAGTACTGATCTATTTCCTTCTGACAGTTTAAATTCATGTCCTTTTCATAATGGCACATGGCCATACTGGCATAAAGAACAGAGCAAGTGATGACTGCTGCACTCCAGATGTTCAGTGTCCAAGTGAGCTATGTTGTAGCTCCAAGACTCAAAAATGGGAGGCTTGGCTCAGAATCTGGCCCTTATAAATTTGCATTGTTGTCAGTTAGACAGGAGACATTTAAAGGAAGATTCTTGCTTAAGTGAGAGAAACTGGCAATAATGTGAAATGTTTGATATACACAGAAGTGCAGCAAAAGGACACCTCACCTTGAGGGCAGATGTCAATGCTATGATATACATGTGGTAAAGAGCAAAATGTTTTTACTGGCATTAAAAAACAATGAGAAATATGTAGTTTTTTTCTCTTAATTTTTGAGGGATTGATATTGCTCCCCATATCCATTCCCAGGAGGGACCAGATGACACACGTAGAGTCCTGATGGAACACAGGGAGGATTCTTTGGGCAGAGTGAACAAGTCTGGATTACACAGTGAATTTGGGAAATGGATAAATGAGAGAAATGTTGTGATGCATATAAGTATGTGTGAAGGATTGCCATACAAGGAAAAATCAGCAAGTTCATTTATCTGTGACATTGTAACAGTAAAAAGGGAACTCTTGTGTAATTAGCAAGTCATATATATAAAAGCAATTAAAAAATGCTTGTTTTCCAAAATAAGCCACGGGATTTAGTGTCATGAGGCTTTCCCAGCAATGTGCAGGATTCAGCTAACTTGGGTGAACAACAGACCACTCTGTGGTGACAATATAACAGTTGAAACATTGCAGAGAACAGAAAACTGTATTACTACAAATGCAAAAAACAACTGCTGCTGGGACCAAAACGTTGCTGTGGGAGTCACATGGTAATTGTCCACCAGGGTCTTCTCAAACTTCTCTCTGCAGCACACAGTATTAGCCCACCTGGAAATAGGATAGCAAAAAACTTTAATCATATTTCTTAGCTATTAATAGTTGCTTTGATTTCCCACAGACTTAAAAGATGATAGAGTAATTTGACTCCAGTTTCCATTAGCCAGGTTCCTCTTTAATTTTTATTATAATTTTTTTATCCGCTTCAGTGGACCTTTTCCTTGAGTAAGGAGTTTGGGACTATGACCTTTGTAAATATCTCTGCCATGTGACAGTGGATTGTTCTGATAATTATTCATGATTCAAGACTATAAGCATAATTACTGCTTTCAAATACCCTGCAAATCATAAATGCCTGTCTCTTGAATATCCTTAGGCAGGCTTCTGGAACACTATTTTCAAATGGAAAATTTTGACAAATTTGTTTTCTCCCATACTGAATTCATTTATCTTAAATAGTACAAGGGTGGTCACTCTCTACTTGAGCGGATCTTACCTTCTTTTCAGGTAGGGCACTTAATTATGAAGTGGGTGGGAGTCCAAGGACTGGGAGTCAGTTGCAACCAAGAGGTAATGGGTGTAAAAAAATTAAGTGTGAATAAGTATGCAAGATTATACACACTGTAAATGGGGCATGCAATTTTAAAATAAAGCCCTAAAATTCTGCTGTTCAGGCTGTTGTTAATTAGATCATTTAAATCTATTAAAAATAACTACTGAATTCAATCTGTTCCCTTTTCTGTGCTTTATTTCTGTTGATGATTTCTTGTAAAAGTAAAATGATCTCACAGTTACATGATTGCTCTACACTTTAGTCTACATGTATTGTATAAAATATAATGCAGTACAGATGTCAACCTAAGAACTAAATAGCTTATATTTCTAAAGAGCCATGAAAAAATATTAACACTATAGAAACAATGGTTCTGTAATTACTTTTTGCTGTAGAGTGAGGTTAGGCATTTATCCTTATAGATCCCTAATACACTTAAAGTCAGCACTGCCCCTGTGGTCCTTTTACCTTTGTTGATAAATGTATTGTACAAGATACCGTGTATGACCACTACAGCATTTGAGGTCATGCTAGGCTGTTAGCACAAATGGTGTGAACAATAGTTTATATGCCACTTAACTCCTTGGGAGAAACAGTTAACCTTGCCAGAGAGGACAGATCAGTCATGTATAGTTATTAAAGTCTAGGAGGTTTTGTTATGCTCTGAAATACTTCTATAGATCTACAATACTCTGGTACTAGCTTTGATGAGAAGGAAAGCAACAAAGTCAACAATTATTTTGACTATATTTGAACAGGATAATATAAGTATCAAGGAAAGATTTTTCAGAATTAATTTATGCTTGAAAACAGACATAGTTTACCAAAAATGTGATTTTGATGGCCTTGAAATGGGCATCCACCAACAAGAGAGGTGACTAGAAAATTACAGTTTTCAAAGTCGTGCTGGAATGACTTAGAATTCTATTTCATTTGCAATTAACCATTAAAAAATACCTTCCAATAAACTTTTGTTTTGCAGAATTTCTCATAAGCAAAAAAAAAAAAAAAAAAAAAGAGTGAACAAAGAACAAAACAACAAGAAATTATAAGAGATCTACTGGGCATCCTATGATACAGGTCAATCTGGTAACGTTACTACTATTAACACAGACAGACCCTGTTTCATGACACAGTAAGCTGTTCCCACTTTTGTGTTTATTCTGCTGAGCTGACTGTCAAAATCAACCATCTTTTGGCTCTTTTAGAAAACGAAAAGCTCAGACTCAGGAAGCCTTATCCATTTCCAGTTTAAACATATAAACCAGACAGACGCTATAGCCTGCTGCATGTATTCTTGAATTCATCAAAACATCATTAACCACCACTGGTTCTTTACATTTTTAGGGTTAACTCACAATGTTGGTCTTAACTTGGCCTGCATTTTCCATTCAGTGCACTCCAATTAATCACTTCCCGAAGTTCAGCTTTAGCATGCTTACATGCAAATGAACAAGTGTCACTTAGGCAAAAGTGACACCGGACATGGTTTGAAGTTACAAAAAAGTTTACAGAGAACACACTACCCTTCACTAACCAATCTACTGTATGATGCATCAGATACGAATGCTACACTGCTACTTTACTTGCTTTCCATCAGTATCCTCAAAAGGAAATCTGTCTGACTCTAGCCTTCAACTGGCAGACTGAAGTCCACTTCCAACCTGGAACCCAATTTTCACATTCCAACATGAAACTCACCATCTTCTGGGGTGGATAAGACATTCCAGAATGAGCACTGTTTTGGAGCAGAAAAGCACTTCCAGGTTGGACTTAAATACATATCTTCATGGGTAGACCTATTTGTTTATGTAAACACTTTCCTAAAAGAACTATTATTTATGTATTTAAGAGAAGTATGTGGAGAAGAGTGCAAAGAGATCAATTTGCTACCACTGCCTTTTTAAATCTCCTAACTAGCAGAATTAAACCATGTCTCTTTATTTATTTATTGCACTTGTAAAAAGATTAATGGGGATGTGATTCCTTCAGGCTTTTACATATAACCTCATCACACAAAGAACAAAATTATACAGTGCAGCAAACGAACTAAATTAGCTACATTTATTTAAATAACTGCTATGGAAGAAACAATAAATCAACAAGAATCCTCACAAAAATGTGTTTACAAAGTGTCTTGTAATTTGTTTTAGCAAGGACACAGACTTCTAGCTCTTAGCTAAGCTTACTTCTAACAGTCTATTATCATATCAACTGTTAATGAGTGTTTGCTATAGAAAAGCATTTCTAGCAACAAGACTATGTATAACTTCAGCCTTATTGTCCTTTAAGACATGGCTGGAAACCCTACATGAAATAGATTTTCCCAACAAACATTTTATCAAAGGCTTCTAATAACTTAGGAGACAATCAAAATTAACTGACAGGGCTTTGTTAATACAGAAAAATAGGTTGTTTGAATGGTCATAATCACGCAATTATCTCATCTTCACTGTATTTCAAAAGGCTGTATCTATATCTAGTCCTATATCGGGAGTGAGTAGAGGGAGCTCTAATGCTGAACCTGTGATGTATTCATAAATCAGTACTTTCAGAGCCTGTCATGGGCTCCATAATGAGGGTCATTATTCAGGCAGAGTGTCAAAACTACTATCAAAGGACCTTCTCAGAATCACAATCATTCTGTTTCTTGTTAAATAAGCAATGTAGTACACAAAAATGGCAAACAAGAAGCAGGTCAATTTGATACAGTATGAGGGCACAGAGACCTCTAGAGTAATTTACCCTCTGGGAATTCTGATGGCTTGTGAGATAAATTATATACACCCTCAGAAAAGATTAATGGTAATAAAATCCCAGGAATATTTTCAGGAAAAAATACCCATATGTACATATGGCAACTTCAGTAACAAAGAAGACATTTTCTAAAGTGGAACACTTAAAGAAAATTATTATCAGAACTGCAAGTAGCTCTCTAGAAAGCTACTAAATCTTATTACAAAGTTGGCAGCATTCAATGGCTATATGCTATTTTGATTTGCTGAGAGAGTTTATTTAAAATACAAAACAAAACAAAACAACCTACAGCTTTTCAGCATTAAAAAGAAAGGGGACAAAGGGAAAAAAAAGGAAGACAGTGTCAAAAACAGATCTACTGAGACAGGCTGTTATTGACTTGATCTTATTATAAGCAGTAGGAGATAGAAGAGGAAGAAACACAAATAATTTGTAAGTGATTGAGGGATATAATCAAACTACATAGCATAGGTGCCTAAATTAGGCTCTGGTGTTATTTACTTCTTTTAATTTAGAGCAAGAATGTAATAGCCCTACATACGAAGTAGTCTGATTTGCTTATTCTTCCTTGAACTAAAACATTACATTAGTAATGGGTAAATTAACACCAGTAGTGCTGAAGGTAAGACTTTTAGGTAGTCTAAATTCTGGTTCAAGATGACTTCTAGGTATAACAGTGACCAATTATTCTGGGAGTAGTAGTCAACCTCTTCTGACACCAGTGAAGTTCAATGTCTCATAATGTTAGGCTTAAGTAAAAGTTCTTTATTTTTCCTTGAGAATCATATACCTGTGCATTGCACGTAAGTATGACAGCAATTTATAATACACATATATTAAAAAGATATGTGTGAATGTGCATTTATATAATGAATATATAGCTGTAATTCCACGGGTATATTTATACAAAGCATAACTTAGAAGCTGCAAAAAACTGTAAGAAATTTTGCTGCCTTGTAGTTGCAGTTGTCAGAGACGGATGTCCAGAGCTACTTTTGCAAAACCAAATTCAGATACCATTTCCTGCAAGTAAGACATACCAAAAGTGCCACAACCACATATAACATAAATGACAGAGTAATGAATCTTTGAAGTGAGTTTATAGATATCCAGATTTTGAAACTCAGTTACTATGTATAGTTGCTCTATTTCTGACTCTTTTTCACTAGACTTCTACAACTTAGTCATGTGACAATTCAGTCACATCTTCACATGCATGTTTTTATGACATAACTTTATGATACAGACTGACAGCAACTTTTGTATCCTTCTAAAAACTGCATATGAGTTGTGGGTCTGTAGATATAAGCCTGCTTTTCTTTTCACATTACTCTTATTAAATAGCAAGGTGAAAAGTAGATTAAAGAACAGTCCCACTAAGTGCCTCATAAATCCCTCAGCTTCACTTCACCAAACTGAATTTTGTCTCACAATAAATCCTACCTTGTCTAGACTTATTGTTTAAGTAAATTTGTATCTGTGGAATAATCAAAAGCAAACCAATTATATTCAGGCATCTTTTTCATCCATCTGTTTGGATATAACTGTCTATTAAATGGTGTTTGCATATGAAGCAATGTTCTATTGTATACATAGGTACTCAATTATTTAGATTATACATTTGAATAAACCGTGCAGTTAAAGGAGTACCCTTGTAATGTAGGACAATTACATTTTTCTAGCACAGTTTACAGGTTATTAAACTAATATCAATTTGGCCAACACAGCTGGATATAGGATGCTAACCTTCACCTATGAAAGTTCTTTTCTTTAGGGGTACATCTTACCCCTACAATTATTATTGTTAGTCACTTCAAATTATATCAAATTATGAAAAAAGGGTTATAGAAAAAGCACTGTGTGAATAGAGACTACAAAAATTTAATTTCACATTGAAAACTGTGCATTAAAATATAGGTTAGCTTAGTGCATTATGAAAGTCATGTCTATATGCACAGTGGGTAAGTCTAAAAGGGCCATAAGAAAATGCCTCTCTCTGGACAGCAAAAAGTAATGCTATTCTGTATCATACTGTGAAAGAGCAGTTCACTGAATATCTCATCTTCCTACCAACGTGGGAATGACTATCTCTTCTCTTTTTTTTTCTTTCCAGAGAAGAATACGGTTGTCTTTGTGTTGAAGAAAGAGAAGAAAGCAAATGACATTGAACACATAGAAATATGAAAGGACTGACACATCTGTCAGTCCTTGAAATAACATTTTTTAGAGACTAATGATGAAAATTTATTCTTAGAGGGAGGAAAGAGATAGAAAGCGATGTAATTAAATAACTTCACAAATGTAGCAACTTGGTCATTTACTGTCTTATACCTTGTACAAGGTATAGTTTGCATTTGTGCAAATTGACTTTAAAATGGTACCTGTTCTTTTGCATTCATAATACACCTGTATGTTCAAAGAGACAGGACAGATATTTGCAATGATCAGTGAAATCACACGGAAAATCTGGAGATACATGGTGCTTGTCCAGTTTGTACTTTACTAATGTTCTTCCCTCTGATTATTCTTTCTCTTCTTTCCTTTGATCATTATTATTCTGAAATAACTACAGGGTGCAACAGAATGCATAAAAACCAGAGTTTGTTCTACAAAGACTAATCTGCACAGATTCCTCTATACTCACTCTCTGAGAGCAAGTTAGCACATCTAAAGTTAGTCTCCTACTCTAAATCACGCTCAAGAGAATTCTACATATGCCCATTGACTATGAGTCTCAATAGGTAGAAATGTCTAATACCATATGAATTTTTATCTGTGCTGACACCAAAAGATGTATCATGATACAGCTAAATATCACTCAAAGGGAGTTAATGAGCAAAATAGTCCTTGAATGTCACAGATTTCTGCATGAACACATGGTTGTATAAATTACGATTTTCGTAAGATAACACAGAATGTATCAATTTTGCCCTGAAAATGGTTGCTCTGCCTATATCTGATGCCCATTTTACTTTGTGTCTTTGACAGTAGCTGTGGTCCTCAGCAGTTTTTCCTGTGAAAGGATGCCTTAGTAAATGCTGAGTGGATACTGCAGCTGGATTTCGGAGGAAGGGAAACATAGCAAACAGTGCCCTTAGCCTTGGTTGGATGCTAGAAATTCAGAGTAGTAAAACTATCAAGGTGCTTTGGGAACTGCACAATGACTCCAGACCAAGACATTATGTTTCTGTAAAGTTATCTGCGTTCAACTGATCAACAAAAACATTGTGAAGAAAACACAGCCACAGCTATGAAAGGAAAGCCTTCTAGTATGCCTGGGAAGTTAGGGTGTACTGTCTGGTCAGTTCCTTCATTCCTCCAGCTAAAAGTTCCTCAGGTCCCTCTGGGCCTGCAGAAAACTTCATTTTCACTGCTAGTTTCAAAGGACTGGACAGGCTGCAGTCAGAGCACACAGTTCAGGGAAGGGTAAGGTGTTGCCTGGCCTGCACTGGGAATATTCTAAGAGGAGAAGACACGTTGCAGGTTACGTGCCGAGGTCTGACTAAATCCATTGCAATGTCCAGAAGAAGACTTTTACTAGCTCACTTTGTCTTTTTGCCAGTCAGTGTGAAAGCAGAGATAGTCTGACTCGGATTCTGTTTCTGAAGCCTGTTTCCTTCATTTATCCAGGCAGTCATGCCGGGAGACAAGCAATCCCATTAGCATCTTCTCAACTGCAATGTAGAATTCAGCAGAACCAAGGGGCCTTACCAGTGAGAGAAGAATATATTCTATAATATTAACTGCTATCCACTGAGACCTTCAGAGTTATTACAGATCCCTCGGAGTCACAGGTAAACGCTCTGTGATAACTGAAGTGAAGCTGAAAGCTTTGAGCAAAAGGACCAAATCTTCCAAAGTACCTGCTGTAAACTGTTGTAGGAATGCAGTCTGTGAGGGAACTTTGCACCAATTGTTGTCATGCAGAGAATCACAGCCAGCATGGCCTGGCTCCCTGAGAATGCTTTGTGGGAGGAAAGCCTGCTGAGGAGGTCACTTCACAGTTGTTGAGGCTCATTGTAATTTTGTTACCAATAAAGTAATTTTCCAGCCCTCAAAGGCTGAATAGCATTTTGATCATTTTTCACATCAGAACGAACTACAAATGATGTAACAAAAGTATGCAATATATGGTTTGAATGGAACTATGAAAACATGCATACAAAAGGCTGAAAATCTTTTCAAACTTAAAAGTCTTACTGTCCTAAATGCAGTAATCACTGTATGGCTACATTTGGTTTATACGTGCTCCTATTTTCATTAGTAATACTTCCAAATATGCTTTGGTAGATGATGTGGTCTATTTTCAAATTGTGGTACTTACAGCTATTATTTCCTTCTCTTTTTTACATTTTTTTTCTTTTTTTTTTCTTTCTTTTTTTTCAACATTTGAGAAGAAATAATAGACAGAATGGAGATAATGATGTAAAGCTTGAAGGCTTTCTTTCACAGGTACATTTCAAGCTGCAGGCCCTTCTGAAAGACTTCTGAACCAGACCTACTCCCAGCAAACCTTCCAAATTCAATTTTATCTCTCCTGCAATTGAATAATAATATAAAAATAAATATGTGCACACTCTAATGAGCTAGGTGTTCCTGTTTAGTCAAATTTTACTATGTATAATTTTTTCCACTTTGATGAATTCCTTTAGATTTTTAATATAGAATTAGCTTTTACTCTTGTCAGCCATTCCACCACAACCCTTCAGTCACACATGTACTTTGCTCCCTCCAGGTCACTTGTAATTGGCCTCCTTCCCTTTGTGTTCAGTAACCTTCCAGTTTTCTGCAGGCCTGTTCAGAACTGAATTGACACTAAAGAAAGAGTGAATAAAGGCAAGCATAAAGTCTGAGTACAGGATAGATAGGGACTCACATTCCTGAATACAAGTGGGTCAAAAAATACATTCTCAAAAGCTCCTCAGAGACCTGGTCCAACTATTATACTACTCCCAAGGACTTGAACTTTTTGAAACATGTCAGAAACTCTACTACTGTGAAGAGAATCTGGAAACACTCTGTAAGCCGGCTGTGATAAACCACTGCTTAGACATTTCAGATATATACAGGCAAAGATCTGCAGGCAGGAGCCCTATTGTTTCTTAGACCTCCCCTGTGAGAGCTGTTGGCAGCACCCCAGGCTGTCACAGAACACTGGCCTTGCTGCCAAGGGGCCTGCATGATGGCTTGGAAACAGCTAAAAAGCTGCTGATCTTCTGAGATGATCCTCCCAGCCTGCACTCTCCTCACCTCTCAGACACGTACCGTGCTGGTTTGGTTTTTTTTTCATTTTATGTGCAATAGGAGGATATGGACCTTAGGGATCATGAGTACATGAATAACTTATACAGTATTTACACAAGGATTTTTAGGTAGTTTGCTCAGAAATATTTTGAATTGGTTGCACGAAATTGGTATTCAACACAAGAAGCTTTTCTCAGAAAAACAGGACACTGAAACATGTAGGGAGCTGAAAGAGCAGCTGAGAAGCAATGACCGAACATGAATTTGGACATCACCAGACAAGCAAAAGAGAAAGCATTAGGAGGGATTTGAAGCAGCATGAGAGGCTTGCCCAAAGTTATTTATTAAAGGGCAGACCTGAAACATTAGTAAAATAGTAAAGCAGGAAACATACTTAATCACATGTGGCTTTATCTCATGATTATTTTTGTTAATTACCCTTTACATACATTGATGATGTCCCCATTGTTTTTTCTTACCTATGGTCTTATGTTCCAAAGCAGGCATTAGAGTCAAAAAGCAACACCAGATATCCGGTAACTCTCATTTTCTTGCCCTTACTTTTTCTGGGCTACAAAATTTTTCCTTTTTTCATTTCATGTTCCACAAGGCATGGGATGAGAAGAAAGGGAAGAGCCATGGATGGGAGTATGGCGACCAGAATGCAAGTCATTAGAACTGCTTTGTCAGCATTTTCACCATATGAAGCAGGTACTTGGTGAGTATGGGTTCCACCTGTGCACAGCTCACATACTTCACTTATAAAGTCAAAGTAAGGTGAATTTCAAGAAACCGGTTTTCAAAGAACACTTTTGAAAACAGATATCAGAAGTAACCTAAAAAGTTAACTTTTATTTTCCTGTCATCCTCCTTAGAAGGAAGCTCATTTCATATCATTAAATATCCCCTGATTCCCAAAAGTAGCGATCAGCATTCATGTGGATAGGATGTTACTGTAAAGAAAACGCCTATGACAAATAAACTTAGCCAAACTTTCAACAACTGCAGTGCCAGCTTAGAGAACTGCTATGCATTCCAGAAAACTTGGTTATCATGTTAATTTTGGCAGACATGGTCAGCACATACTTGCATTTCTGAGATACTAGTGAATACAGTGTTCTCAAACGTCATCTTGCATTTTGGCTCAAAAATGATCATTTATAAGAGCAGCGGAGTAAACAACATAAATAGAATAAATATACTGTGCATCCATATACTTCTGGGGAGCAAACTGGAAAAACTTTTTAAAAGAACTCAGAAGTAGAAATGCTTAGTGGCTCTGTCATTAGCTTTACCAAAAAAAACTTCTTGCTGAAAATAAGCAGCCATTCTGTTTCCAGGTTCAGTTGGACTGAACCTCTTTGGACTCTGCAGCGATTTGAAACAAGACCAAGACCTCTCTGCTATGAACACATATGCCTCACTGGATACAATCTTAGCTTTTTCTATTTGGCCAGAAGCTGAAAAGTCTAGTCAACTATGTACTGAAAGGCTGGAATGCTACTAAGTATAAATATCTCTAAACTTTTGTTTGCCAACAAGCTTCTGAAATGATGCCATTCACTACAGTTCTCAAAATTCCAGTGTCACACATATGTATATATTGCAGCACTTCTAGAGAAATTGAGAAACTGTCTGAAACAAAATCCTGAGAGTTACTCCTCACATCTGTGTTTCAACATACAAGACGTATTAACACTTTCTGTATACTTATATGACGAACAGCAATAAAAGTAGAAACTCCTGTATAATAGACGTTTATATTTTGCTGCTAATATTTTTCAATATATGTATTAAAACAAAAACTTATTAACAAATTGCATGGTGTTCTACTCTCATACCATTAAAACTGAATTACTAACATCTATGATGAGAATAGTAGGTTTTTGTCTCATTTTTCAAAGAAGTTTTGAGGTAAAGGAAAAGAAGCAGCATATTAGTGACTCAATATACTATCCCTCAACATCCTCTGTCACTCCAGAAGCAAAATTTGAGGGGAAAAAAAGTGTATTGCAGTGTGGTAACATTTTCCTTTTGGCATCTAAAGGGGAGATATAGGAAGAAGGAGATAGATTCTTTAGTGTTTTGTGATTGGGCAGGGGGAAATGGTTTCAAATTAAAATAGGGATATTTAGATTGGATATAAGGACAAAGCTTTTTGCAACAAGAGTGTTGAGGCACTGGAACATGTTGCCCAGAGAAGTGGTGGGTGCCCTGTCCCTGGAGACCGTCAAGGTCAGGCTGGATGGGCCTCTGAGGAACACAATGTAGCTGTAGGTGTCCCTGTTCATTGCAGGGGAGTTGGATGACCTTTAGAGGTCCTTCCCAACTTTAAGGATTCATTTGTTCTGTCACCACAAAACTTCTGATGAATTTATGTATTCTCTTGTGTGACCACAGCATGAAAGTCTCAAAGATTGAGAGACCACAGAGAAGTTTGGATTTCCCCATTTGCTGATGTTGTGGTTCAGGAGGGAAAAAAAGTACCAAATCTGATGTGAGAAGCCAACTATATGGCAAAGGAGAAGCAGAATCTCCCCAGTCCCTTTGAATAGATTACCAAGTGCTATTTTTAACATAAAGGTGAAGGGTACACTCTGAGAGAAGCATTCACTTCTTCATCAGACACAACACTGCTAACAAAGCTGTGACCCCAACCCCTCCCACAACCACCAGTGTCACCATTGGCAGCTCTAGTGTCGGCATCTTCAGTGCCTCAGTCATGCACGATACTGCCCCCTCCATCATCAAAACCAATGAATTTCTCACTATTACTGCTCCTGATACAAGTCTATCCAGCAGCCCTTTTAAACACCTTTGAGCCTTTCCTTCTCTTTCTCTCACATTGAAACATTTCACCCGACAATCTATTTTTTAAAAACTCAAGTGCTGGCTTTTAAAGCATTTGATGTCTTTAGCATTTCAGCCCCATCCTTCACACCTTCTGCTCATAGGGCCAAGTGACATGTGAGGAATTTCTTTTGGTTTCCAAAAAAAAAAATCCTTTGTTTTCTTTTCACGAGAATTCACCTCATGCTCATGTTTAGCTGGAGAACAATAAACTGTGCAGTATTATCAGAAAATATCAACACAGCACATGTGCAGAATTACTGAAAGACAAAGGATTTATCAGTATTAAAAATATCCCTAATTTGTTAAAACTGGAAATTTGCCAGAATTGCTTGCTTTTTAATTTAAACATTGAACATAGGCTTTAAATTACAAAAAACATCAGAGATGTTTTTGTCTCTTACTTATCTGCATGTATTTTTATGTCAGAAAGACTTCAGACAAATTAAGTTTTATTATTCAGCTCAAAAATTTGTATGTTGCACTTCTTCTTGAATACTAAGTCTGCTGTATAGCTTTTTCCCAGGATCTATGAATCTAGAATAACAGAGTGAATCAATGAGTAAATTAAATAGGGAAAAAACAAACATACATTTTGCTTCAGCAGCTGTTTACATAAAGTGGACATTTCTTTCCTGTTTGTAAAAGCTGATCACAAACGCAAGTATCTCAATCCTTGCACAATTTCAGAATGAATTATGTATTTCCCTAATGGGCACAAGAACTAGGAAAACAAGGTGCCATCATTAATTTGAAACACAATAATTTCAGGGAAATTCATCTGTCCAAGTAAACTGAAAAGCCTTGCAAACTCAGTATTAAATGTCAAAATCTACAAGACAGCTCACACTCTACAACAGCATGACTGTCCAACCTTTTGGCTTGCCTGGGCTGCTTGTGTGAAGAGCAATTGTCTTGGTCTGCATATAAAATATACAATTATAGGTACTTACAAGTTAATACTTATAAGTAACAAAACTTTATTTTTTTATATTTTTTATTAAAATATTATTTAAAATAGTGCAACAAATACATAAAACAAGTGGGATTTTTGACCTTTTTTGTAAAACTAATGCATTAATGTCTGGTTTTATGGCAGTGGTTGCAATTCTCAGTGAGTTCTCATGGTGTTCATCAGAGATTTTTGGTGAAATTTTACTCTTCCTGTATTTCATCACTGAAAACAGTTGTTCACAAACGTACATACTGCCTGAAAGCGATAACACGTATAAGGCATGATTATGAAGCAAGGGATATTTCTCTCTGGTAATACAGGGCTTACAAAGATCTGGTAAAGGCATATGATGAAGTTTTTGAGTTGAATATCTGATTGCAACTCTATACATTCCATTTGAAAATTCAAAAATAATGCATTTATGCTGACTGAAAAGAGTCGCAAATATAACAAAAAATTTTTTCAGCAGTCTTGAGATCTATTCTCATCTCTTTCATCAAAATGGAAAGAATGGTCATGCATTTTTCACTATTCACAGGTCCAAGTTTAGCCAATGAATAAAATTATTTGCCATAACCAGAACTTGCTATAAGTTATAAGTATCATTTTGAACACTGCTATGGTTTGAAACATAGCACAGATAAATCCATATTCACCCTGTAAGAGATACACGTTTAAGCTATTTAAATGAGCAGCCAAATCTACCCAAAATGCTAAATCTGTGAACCATTTTTTAATCTTCATGTTATGGCACACATTTTCTTTTTGACTGCATAAATGATTTGTTTAATTTCATACATCATAAAATCTTTGTAGTATCTTACCCTGACGCAGTCACCTTCCTTCAGAAAAGTAACTGATCTCCCTCTAGTAAACATTCATACTTTTAAGGAACTTTTGGAATTAAAAATGATTCAATCTCTTCTTCATGAAATTCACAGGATATTATCTATGTTTAAAACTTGCATGTATAAATTATCTCCATGCATGATGCACTGATATTTCAACTAATGTGAGTTGCCGTCAGAATTTGCGTAATCTTCTATTAATTGTATTAGTCTTTCTTTTTTTGCCAACCATCACCCAGGCTCCTTCAGCATCTTCACCAGTTATGCTGAAAAAGGATAAAGAAAATTACTTCAATCTAATAAATAAAGAGATTTAGTTTTTTTTTTTTTTTTTAATGGCACCAAAGAAACAATTTCTTCAGTGGCATTATTTTCTTTCTCAATACTTCTAATAAAAATGGCAAGCTGAGCCATATCTGTAGTATCAGTACTTTCATCTATTACGAAAGCATAACATTTAGAATTAACACCTTTACTATCCAGATTTCTTTCATTAGATTTTCCTGTTTCTTCAATTTTCCTGGCTTGTCAATGGTTTATGAGCTGGTTCGGCCCAGTTCCGTGAGTAGCGGAGAGGAAGGATTTCTCAAAATCCGTGCCTCCAGAAAAGGGAATAGGGGACCCCAAAATAATTAAAAACAGCGGCAATGATCTGAGGAGAAACAAACTAATTTACTAAATATAGTATTGGAATGCAAGATAACACAGTATAGTACAATATAATCAGAATTGAAGCTAATAAATCAAATATAATGAGAGAGAGAATGTCCACAAGGTGGATAGGCCTCACCAAAACGCTGAGGTGAGACATGCAGTCCAGTTGAGCAGCAGGGAGACAGGAGGAGAGCCGATGAAGAAGAGTGGTTGAAAAAGAGCCCATCAGGTGACCTGGCCAGGAGTTGTATCTCCTCTCTGTGACCGCAAAGGCCCCTGGGGAATGAAGTTCTTGTCTTCCAGACAGAACTTGAGCATTAACAGTTAAACTCCCAGTGCACTACATGATGTTATGATGTGGAATACTGATAACCAAAAATCATGAAACCATGACACTGATTATAATCTCTCTTCTTCACCACTTTCTTCTTGTCTTTTAGTTTTTGTTGTTCCCTTGTTCAGTGTCAGTGACAGTGATCTTGTTGAGGACACCTCCCCTGGATCTTCTTCCTTTCCTTCCTCCTCTTCATTTTCTTTCCATTCTAAATGAGGTGACATCCATTTCAATTTCTGTCCTTTTAAAGGGGCAACAGATATTGTTACTGGTGCCTCCTCTGATAAGGTTGAGCAGTTTTGATGCTCTTTCTATCTAGCTCAACTTGGAGTCTGTCTCATTCAGATTGGAGTTTGTCTCGTTCAAATTGAAGGCAGTTTCATGTCTCATACGGTTTGGAGACTGTCTTGTTCAGACAGTATTATTAGTAATCATTGTGTTTTACTCACCAAGCAGCGTAAGTGTACGTGATGCGTAATACATGTGGATTTTGATTTGAACAAATATGTGTGGCAGGCACAAGAGGTGGACTTTGCACTGCACTGCACCCTCCTTTTGTTCTGGTTTCATCTGAGATAGTGTTAATAGCACATCAATGTTCTGATTGTTGCTGAGTGATGGATGTGTGCCTGGGGCCAGGCCAAACTCCTCAGCAGGGAAGAACCACCACATTATGATGCAGGTTGGACATGGATAGAATAGGGTGGACTGTATCAGTTATGTTCTCTGTGTTCAGCAGATTTCATTTTGGTGTTGACGGGATTTCTAAACAATGGACTCCAATTGCATTCATGTTTTCAGGTATTCAATTTTTTGGTAGAGTTCTCTTTTAGGTTAAGAGTACTTTAGGTTAGAATCCATACCATCTTACATCTTATTTTGTAAAGATTCTCCCTTGAACTTAATGCTGCTGTCTAGATCTCAGTGTGACCCATGAGCATCAGAATTCCTGGTTCAGTCTCTTTCTAGATTTGAGAATCTACACGTACACAATCTTTAATCAGATGATAGAGGAATTTGGAGATGTTTTGAAACTTTAGATATGGTATTACTTTTCATGTAAAAAAAAACAAACAATCAGAAGCCCTAGGAATATTTGGTGATGTAAGATAACTTCAGAAGTGTCATTTGACACAGATTTGACCCCCACCTCTTTTAGAATTAGGCAACGGTAAGGTATTTTAGTCTGGGCTGCAGAAATAATTGATAGTGTCCAAATGTCTTTCACACTGAATTGAGCAAATCAGTCAGCCTGGTAACATATGAAATAGGCCAAGAATCTGATCTACTTATTTAGGTAAGTAAAAATCCCATAGATGGAAGAGGCAAAATGTCATCCATCTTCCTCAGTCCTTCATTGGGCTCAGAAAACATAGAAAAACACTAGTTCATATTTCTGAAAAATCAAATGATTAATAGGTGCAATAACACTATACATATAATCATTTACTCCTAGCCTCTTAGTAATGCAGGATTTTTTTAACTATGCCTTGAAATGTTTTAGTTGTTTAACAGAACATAAATTTGTCTGTTTTTCAGTCTTCATTTTAGTACTTGGCGACATTTTTCATTTGAATTAGTTTGATAAAAATGAGAACTCTGATACCATATTGATATGCGCTGTTTAAATATTCACAGTGAAAAAATACCACGTTCAAAATCTGTAGTCCCACATGTCTTTGTCAACATAGGAAGAAAGATCAGATGACTGGAGGAAAACAAGAAAAACAAGGAGGAGACAGGATGTGGATGAAGAACACAAAATGGTGAATTCTTAAGACAAAGTAGGCCAATCACTCAATAGCACAGTGGAAATATGAACTTAATCCCATGCATAATTTTTATGAGACATAGCTATACTATCACTTTATAGAAACAAATGTAAAACTCACTTAGAACTTGTAGTCCAAGGTACCCACAGATATTACTGTCAGCAAATGCAGGCTCAGAGTATTAGCATCACTCACAAAATATTGCTCACCATCTGCAGTGTTTCAGGTTAACCTATTGTTTCTGTACAGGATAAAACGCAAAATAAACTCTGAGAAGCAAGACAAGTTTTGACTAACCGCTATGGCATAATTGTCTAGTGACCAGCCACTTCTGAAGCTTTGATTACCTGCTCAAGTTTCTTACACCCCTGGATTACACATCTGCTGCTCTTGTGTCACATTAGTTCCTTGTTCTCGTTTATTGTTTTCTTCTCTTTTTACTTGGTTTGATGTTCTTTGAACCTCATACTCAGAAGGAAATCATGTAGGTCTACTATGAAGGTGATCCTCTCGTGAAGAACTAGTGGCCCTATACTTTATAAGATAGGGTGATGGTAAAAAAAGTCTTAGCTTCAGTTAATTCAGCAGAATGAACAATGAGCATAAGGCAAACTCAGACCTTTTTATGTGTATATGAACAGCCAGCTGTGCCAGTTTCTAGCCTAAATTCTTGATTTAACTCAAGCTCAATTTTCAATCCCTGATATTTGACAGAGCCCATGAAAACAAGGCAAAAACTGTAACTTACATTCAGTAGCTACTGAACTAGCACCTGCTGAAGCTTCAGTGTTCTACCACTGAAGTAAAAAAATGCCTGAGTACCTTCACTGGCTACTGGTACCAGTGGACCATTCACGGTGTCTCTTCTCTCATAAACTCAGTTGGACAAAACTTTCTAGTTTTTCCTCAGGACACCTTAATATTCCTGGACAGTTCCATCCATACTCTCCCAGGGAATGAGAATAATTTCTTTCTTGCTTATTGCCTCTCCACAGCACACAGAGATTTTTGACAGCCTGTCTAGATGGTCTCCTAATTTGGCCCATCTTTGTACTGCTGTTTGCTGGCACATGAATTTCCACTTCACTGTCATTGTCAAAATCCCCTACAGTGACCACATTATGGATTATCCTTTATGCTCACCCAAATTTTTGTATCCTCTTAAGACTCTAAGGACCTAAGTTTATAAAAGATAACATCTATTCCAAATGTGATTCATGCATATCAATGACACTTGTTCTTGAAAACTAAGTTCCACCCACAATAATCACTTAACAGAACCAGGGTTTTAAGTTTTAACTGAATATCTACAAATATAACTAACACTCTTTGTTTCTCTAAGGGAGCTGATTCACCTTCATAACTTTTTCCTGTTGCAGGCATTCATTTACCATTCTGACATAATCCAGTTCCTCACTGCATGTTGCTGATGATGTTTTTGTCAATGTGAAGAATGCAGTACAATTGCTGCAGAAATTGTCTAAGAAACTGAGATCTTAATATGTACCATCTGTTTTTACAAAAAAAAAGCTCAATGTGGTAATGCATTTGCAATACCAGAAGCAATATCTCTAAGACATGAAATGAACATATGCTGTCTAAGAGCCTTCAGGCTGACATTGAAAAAGAGAAAAGATAGTACTTCAAGGCAAATATTGTCCCAATAGAAAGACTGCCAGAACCAATATGGCTCAGCCTATTGACAAGTCTCTGGTGAACAACATCATATAAAGACATGCACATTGTTATGGGTTGTACAGCTCAATGCCCCATTTTTTTCAGCTTTGGAAAAAAAAGTAAAGAACATCTTCACTGTCACACTGGCTATTCTCATGTTTCAGATCAACAGATGTTGTCAGATGAAGACATCCTATCCATTATTCTTTGGTTAACTGATTTTTAAAATAAGTCAATGAAACTTACACTAGCTTCTTGCACTGTGTTAAGTAAGTAGCCTGCTTGGAGGGAAGGAACAACTGAAAGAACCCTATGCTTTCCAGTATTTTTTTTTCTTTTTTTTTTTTTCTTTTTTTTTCTTTTTTAATGTCCAAATTCATGCATTTTATGCATCAAAATATCTGTGGTTTTGAAGCTAAAATGGTATTGAAAATGCAATGGCTAGTAATGAATTTTATACATGCTAAAAGATATAGTAATTTTATTTAGTCTACTATTCTTTAGTGAAAGGATCTAAGCTGCTGCTCTGTCAGCCACAGTTTATACTAACAAAATCTAATAATTGAATTGACATGTAGCTAACCTACAAAATTGCAATTACAAAATTGACATGTAGCCTCCTCTAACTTTGGCAAATCAGACAAATTCTCTGATTATTACACTTTAAAAACAAAAATTCTTTTTCTGGATTTTGGAAAGCGAATAAGCTGCATTTATTAAATATTTCATATTCTAGGCAATTAGCTTTCCAAGCAATTTTTATCAAATGAAGAGGAGGGAAACCTTATACTGTTTAGGGAACTACTGCACTGTATATGTGAATGTGCTGTTCATAATAATATCAATACTTTTCACACCCTGAAGGAGTCTTGCCAGTTCCTTTTAAAGTTAATGACAGAGTTATTCCATCACAGGTTACATTTTCCAGAATAGTCCTTTGCTGTTGTTTTTTGTTGTTGCTGCTGTTGTTGTTTAGAATACTTGAGGATGTTTAAAGATATTACTTGTTATTTCTATTTAGTAGACTTGATTCAAATATGAAGTCTTAAATATTACTCTAGCAAGCTTCATTATAAGTTTTGTCATATTAAAACCAAAGTAACAAACTGACAATGTGGGCCTGATGTTTGTAGACCTAAAATGTGCATAATGGAACTTTACACTTAGAGATGGCTGCAACCTTAATAAATTCTTAAAGGCAAATAGGGATTTGGGAATTCCACAGCATTTCTCCTGTGGATTTTATAAGTTCCACAGGAGGGAGTCTTTCTTCTATAGATTATAGATACTTCAAGCATACCAAAGGAGCTTGTAAACAATGCTTGAGGAAGCTCTCCTTCATTATATCTCAGAAACTCTGCAGGAGGTAGCTCTTCTACTACAAATCTTAGAAGCACACACTATTTTAAGTGTAGGATAATTCTAATTAACGACACCATCAGTTATGTCAAACAAGGGCACAATCACTGACCTTTCATTAAAGGAAGAACTATCAAAGCAGGAATTTTTAAACTATGTAAGGGAGGAGAACCAAAGGAGGATCTCTCGTTACCATCTCTGGTTGTGGATACAGACATCACCAGAGTGGGGGCACCTAGTAGTAACCTGGCTGTTTCTATGTCATGTGGTCAGTGGTGTGCTCTTTAATGGGAGGGTCCTTCCTCCCTGTAAATATACCTGAAGTTTGGTCAGCTCAAGACTAACATTACTTCTTATTAATCTTAAAATTGTAAAATTAGGCCACATTTGTAAATAAAGTAATAAATAAGTAGAAAACATAATTTGTTTTAAAGAGAAGCATAGGCAAAAGCATTTGCTACTACACCTAATCACAACAGGAATCAATAATATAAATACTACTGGTATAATTTACGTATAAAAAAAACCCCGCAGATAGGCAAATGAAATGTTCAACACTGAAGACTCGCAACCAGTAGAGTTTAAACATTGCTGTGGGAATTTTTAAATCTATAAAACAATGAGAGAGGTTTTAACATTTAGGAATTTCATTCTTTTTAAACATAATGTTCAAAGTCCTGCTAACATTGTACAAATGAACAATTTTTTTTTGAAGTACTATATTAACTTTTTTTACAAATATTTTAAAATAAATGTAAAATAAAATTAATATACTTTCAACAAAACAGATTAATGTGTTGTGTCAAAATTATAAATGGCTGTCAAGAAGTTCCTCATTATCTCTGTCAAATATCAAAGGAGCATAAACATTTAACAGGATTAGCATTAAGGAGTCATTTCTAATCACAAGGACTTAACAATTTTAATAGTTAAAACCTGACTTTGTTTTGTAAGCAATAAAATCAATGTAGGTCTGAAGATTTGGTTTGCTATGCCCAAGCAACTCAGATTGTTCTGAAAAACACTCAACACTTTCCTCCATATCATAGCCAGAATAGGGACACTGGAATTTCACTGGCTCAAGTGAAATACATGGAACCCAGGTATTCAGTGACAATGAGAGGCTTGAACTTGATGACCTGTTGAACAGAATTGACTGGGGGAATAAGAATAAGCACTAACAAAATGGAACAAATAAATGGACAAAAAAAATGGACAAGATGAAGTCTTCATTATCCAGAACTCTGAGATTAGGAATTCGTCTAATCTAACACCAACTGTTCGTTGTTAACAAGTTAGTTATTTAATCTAATCATCTACGTTCTCTCTCTAATGAATGGAGAGAAACAGAAACTGGCAGAGAATAATCAATTCTGTCTATTATGTAACTTGGAATGGGACAAATTGCCTCTAGAAGAGCCTAACTTTATAGACTGGCTAAGGTGAAAACCTGGATAATTTGCTTAATCTAGATGTGTGTCTTTTAAACTGCTGAAGTTAAATAAAATTGTTTCCAATTGTTTCTAACTGGTTTGGATGGCCATATGCTCTGCATATGTGGTTGGATGGCAAGGCTCAAGGAGTTGCAGTCAGTGGAGTTAAATCTAGTTGGCAGCTGGTCATGAGCGGTGTCCCCCAGTGCTTGGTACTGGGGCTGCTTCTATTTAACATCTTTATTAATGATCTTGATGAGGGGATTGAGTGCACCCTCAGTAAGTCTGCAGGTGACACCAAGTTGGGAGGGAGTATTGATCTGCCTGAGGGAGAAAGGCACTATAGAGGGACCTAGACAGACTGGATCCATGTGGCCAAGGTTAACTGTATGTATGAGTTTCAGCAGGGCCAAGTGTCGTGTCCTGCATTTTGGTTACAACAACTATAGGCAACCCTACAGGTCTGGGGAAAAGTGGCTGAAAAGCTTCCTAATGGAAAGGGACGTTGGTGTACTGATGGACAGTTGGCTGAATATGAGCCAGCAGTGTGCCCAGGTGGCCAAGAAGACCAGTGGCATCCTGGCACCAAGAATAGTATGGTGATCAGGACTAGGGAAGTAATCCTGTCCCTGTACTCGGCATTGGTGAGGCTGTGTTCAGTTGGTGTACTGTGTTCAGTTTTGGGCACCTCAGTACAGAAAGGACATTGACGTGCTGGAGCAGGTCCAAAGAAGGGCAGCAAGGCTTCTGAAATGCTTGGAGAATATGTGCTATGAGGAGAGACTGAAGGAACTGGGGCTGTTTAGTCTGGGGAAAAAGAGGCTGAGGGAAGACCTTATTGCTCTCTTCCAATATCTGAAAGTTGATTACAGAAAGAGCAGGTCTGGTCTCTTCTCACTGGTGACAGGTGACAGGATGAGGGGAAATGGCCTCAATTTGCGCCAGGTAAGTTGAGGTTGGATATCAGGAATGGATTACAGAAAGGGTGGTTAAGCACTGGAATAGGTTCCCCAGGGAGGTGGTTGAGTCATCATTTCTGAATGTGTTTAAAAACTGTTTGGATGTGGTGCTCAGGGACATGATTTAGGATATGGTTTGGTCGTGGTTGGACTCAATGATCTTTAAGGTCTTTTCCAACCTGAGTGATTCTCTGATTCTATGAAAGAAGACCTGTAAGTCACTCTATGACCTAAGTGATTCTATGATTCTATGAAAGTTAATGATTGTTTCCACAGCAAGGAGATACAAGACTCTAACAGTATTCCCCTCAGTTCTCCTCCCACTCATTCTCATAAATATCTGCTTTGCTGACTACCTTATCTCTATTGTTAAAAAGATTGGAGAAGGTCTTCAATTCCTCTGACAGTTTGGTATCATCTTATCCCCTAGTTTGCCAAAATCTCATATTGCACAACATACTGCAATTACTGCTCTGAAATGCTTCATTTGAGTCTTGAGCTGCAAGTACTATTAACTCAACTGCTGCTGAAATGTCTTCCATTTTCAGTAATACTGAGTCTATATAACTGCAAATATCTGTTCAGATTCAGAAAAAAAAGGTAGCTTTTCATTGCAAATCTAAACCAAAAGCTAAAACAATGCATATATATATAAAAAAAATCTTAAATATATATATACTTAAGGAAAGAATAGCATAAGGAAATGCTAAAACATAGAAGAAGGATGCTTGTCTATCCAGGGTATCTCTTTAGGCAAAACAAACTACCAAGAAATTTGATGGTAAATATTAATTTGTGCCAGAGTTTGGTACAGTGCTGTCTTTCCAAGAGACAAAGAAAGATCAAATGTATATTTGCAATGGACTTACAAAAGCTGAGAAGCAGCGTCTGTAGAAATACTACAGATTCTCACTTGGTCTAAAACATGGTTAAACAGAATATAGTGTGTAAAATATGTGTGAAAAAGAGTACCATGAAGCAGTACTGGGAGAGATTATTTATCATGATTCAAAGGAAAAACTACTAAAAAGTATTCTAGATCTTGGCAGCTAATATTTTCTCCATCTCAACGATAAATAGACATGAGTAGAAATGAATGAAAACATTTCAGAAATATGGCCAAATATATAATCTGTAGTTTCAATTTACTAAAAAATGTTAATATAAGTTAACATTTAGGCATAGCTTTGATGGACAGTTTGAGGATTTAAGAATTTGGCCACCACCACAATAGTATAGTGCATGATCCAGCATACTGTTGAAGAAATGTGTCACAGCTGAAGGCCATGCAGAATCCCATTGTATTTGCAGTTGCACTTTGATATGGTCTGTACATGCTAACATCACAGTATTTTCCTATATATATTTTTATGAACTTTTAAAGTTGGAAAATACCAATAAATCTTTATCAAGGATTGCTTTCTGTTTTTTTTTAACCCTTCATTTTTTTCCTGTTTTATAAAACTGACTGGCTTCCTGTTTTTTTGGAAATTGAATGTTGACTTATAAACTTAAATTTTTCTTCACTATCTCTGTCATCACTGTTGTTGTAAGTACAGAAAAGAAATAGAAGGAAAAAAAAAGGAGAAAAGAAAAAAAGAAAAAAGAAAAAAAAAAAAAAAAAGCTTTGCATGGGTTTAATTTAAAAAGCAAGGATTGTCCAGGAAAACATGCAAAACAAATGACATTTTTTCTAATGGGAAACCTGCATTTTGAAGATAATTTTCTTCAGATTTTCTTCTGATGAACTGAACTCCTGTTCTTCAACATCTGAATTTTATTATTCGTGATAATGAGTGCTGTTGAACATGTGGGAAGATTTAGATCAAGTCAGACAGCAAGTCAAACCTGAACCTTGACCTTCTCTTCCAGCCTCCTTCATGATGTGCTTGCTACTTAGTAGTTTTTAAAAAGCAGCTCATTTTTAAAATGATTTCTTGAATTTATGTTGTTTCTGGTTTACAGCAAAGTACTTCTTCACATATTTCTATTTATTGTAACTCACCAGAATACAATTACAGTAGCTGTTGTTCATTCCACTACCAAGTACAGAGAACTTGTACAATGAACTGTAGTGGGTCAAATAGTGGTGACTAATAAGACTAATAGGACTTATTCTATGTTGGAGCCATCAAATCCTTTATCAGTACTTCAACCATTCTGCTTACGTGGCCTCATTGTTAAGATTATGCCTTTCATCTATGGGAACTAATCCTTTTCATATACAATTTTAGCAAGAAGCTTATAAAATGTGTATTAAAGCAGTATTGACTTGTCCAACAATAAAAAGTACAATTAGGCTTCCAACACAGAGCATTTCTAATTTGCATAAAAACCTCTCTAACATATTCCTTTTACTGCGGAATATAACCAAGAGGTTACGTTCTGTACCATGCACCAGTAATTTACTGTAAAATTAGTAGATAGCTGTACCTGTGTAAGTGTTCACTTTCTTTGTGCAAATCTTTTAAAAGTGAATTTACATGCCGAATGTATCAATAGGAAATAATATTAAAGATCATTACACTGAATGGCCAAGTACAATGGGTTCCTTTGATAATATCCCATAATGCAGTAACTCAGGACTCACTTATTAAAGGTACCTATCCTGATAGAGTCGTGGGTAGGGTCACACCAAAGACTCAGTTTTATCATACTTTGCAGTTGCAATAGCTCATTTTCATAATGTACTATATATAAGCAAGAAGCTTATAAGAACTGTAGAAGAGTAATAATGACCAGTCTATGCATAAAAATGTATAAATAGTTAGGCTTCCAACACTAAGCATTTCTGTCTAAGAAGATTACTTAATATCCCTTTTGCAAAATTTCCCATTTCCATAACCAAATAGGTGCTATTGTCTATTCACTCTTCAAGTACTACACCTCTTTATAACACTACAGAAATTTCTTTTCTGTGTGTACATAGGAATATATTAAATTAGATTTGTAAAGTGCATGCCAACTAGTAAATAATAGGAAGACACAATTCATATGGGATTTAGATTCCCTGGAATTATCCAAAAGAAAATCAGAACAGGCTACTTGCTATTAACTGCTTCTCCTTACAGAGAGTACAGAAATGCTTCATGACTAGGGATGATTAGACTTCACTTAATAAAGAACAATATTTCCTTACCTAGGTAACACAAGATGACAGTGGCTTGGATTACTGTGGGGCATGTCATATCATGTAACACAACATCACCTGATGTAACTTGATTCAACAGGCCATATGCCTGTTGTCTGTAGAAAATGACACTTTTTCAGAAGAGAGGATGTTTCGCAAGACATAACAAAGTATTGGATTTACCTTTGAGTCCAAAGACTTCCTGTGATCATTATTAACTTGGAGTCCAAATAACACAGAACAGGAAGAATTTCCTATTTGGTTATTCAGTGTTGTTTATACTGTATTGACAGAGTAAGTTCTCCAATATTTTGGAGAAATTATCTTTAATCACAAAAACTTAAATTAGAGACAGCCCTAGGAAAGTACCCTTTCTCTTACCCTTTCTCTTACCCTTTCTCTCCGTCAACACTCCCCAATTCTCTCCCCTCCAACTCCTCCCCCCTCCCCCCCCCAAAAAAAAAAGACAGTAAAACCACTAACATCTTCACTTTTACAGATGTTGTGATCATGTAAGTCTGTCCATTTCTATATCAGCACACTTCTCCATTGCACTATTTATTTTGCTAATATGTTCACTTGTCAATTTATGGCGTATCTTCAAAGAATGGCAATCATATTACCAATAGGAAACATACTTATTTGTTCCAGAATTAAGCCAAGGAAAATCTGATTTACAGCAAAATATTAAAACCTGTGTGTTGCTGATCAAATGATTGCATAGAGAATGAACTTTTAAAAATGTCTAATCTGAGCTGGCAGTATAAACTGATTTTGTTAAAAAAATGTACTTATAAATATCCTAAGGCACCACTTTTGAAGCTGTGACGTTCTTGAACTCCTTGCTAGAATAAACACCAAAACCTTAGAAAATATATTTTAGAAATCAATCATAAGAGAAAAAAATAATATTATTAATAACTAACAATTAGGAAGCTTAATTTAATTGATATTTGAAGTGATATTTGAAGAGCTTACTGAAGAAAGATTTCTAGAAGGGAGGAATTTTTACAGAAGGAAAGGAGGGAAGGAGGGAAGGAGGGAAGGAGGGAAGGAGGGAAGGAGGGAAGGAAGGAAGGAAGGAAGGAAGGAAGGAAGGAAGGAAGGAAGGAAGGAAGGAAGGAAGGAAGGAAGGAAGGAAGGAAGGAAGGAAGGAAGGAAGGAAGGAAGGAAGGAAGGAAGGGAGGAAGGAAGGAAGGAAGGAAGGAAGGAAGGAAGGAAGGAAGGAAGGAAGGAAGGAAGGAAGGAAGGAAGGAAGGAAGGAAGGAAGGAAGGAAGGAAGGAAGGAAGGAAGGAAGGAAGGAAGGAAGGAAGGAAGGAAGGAAGGAAGGAAGGAAGGAAGGAAGGAAGGAAGGAAGGAAGGAAGGAAGGAAGGAAGGAAGGAAGGAAGGAAGGAAGGAAGGAAGGAAGGAAGGAAGGAAGGAAGGAAGGAAGGAAGGAAGGAAGGAGGGAAGGAGGGAAGGAGGGAAGGAGGGAAGGAGGGAAGGAGGGAAGGAGGGAAGGAGGGAAGGAGGGAAGGAGGGAAGGAGGGAAGGAGGGAAGGAGGGAAGGAGGGAAGGAAGGAAGGAAGGAAGGAAGGAAGGAAGGAAGGAAGGAAGGAAGGAAGGAAGGAAGGAAGGAAGGAAGGAAGGAAGGAAGGAAGGAAGGAAGGAAGGAAGGAAGGAAGGAAGGAAGGAAGGAAGGAAGGAAGGAAGGAAGGAAGGAAGGAAGGAAGGAAGGAAGGAAGGAAGGAAGGAAGGAAGGAAGGAAGGAAGGAAGGAAGGAAGGAAGGAAGGAAGGGAGGAAGGGAGGAAGGGAGGAAGGGAGGAAGGGAGGAAGGGAGGAAGGGAGGAAGGGAGGGAGGGAGGGAGGGAGGGAGGGAGGGAGGGAGGGAGGAAGGGAGGAAGGGAGGAAGGGAGGAAGGGAGGAAGGGAGGAAGGGAGGAAGGGAGGAAGGGAGGAAGGGAGGAAGGGAGGAAGGGAGGAAGGGAGGAAGGGAGGAAGGGAGGAAGGAAGGAAGGAAGGAAGGAAGGAAGGAAGGAAGGAAGGAAGGAAGGAAGGAAGGAAGGAAGGAAGGAAGGAAGGAAGGAAGGAAGGAAGGAAGGAAGGAAGGAAGGAAGGAAGGAAGGAAGGAAGGAAGGAAGGAAGGAAGGAAGGAAGGAAGGAAGGAAGGAAGGAAGGAAGGAAGGAAGGAAGGAAGGAGGTGATATCCCCTAATAAAAAGATATTAGCCTGACAACATAACTAAGAAAATAACTGCATAGCTTTCTTGTTATCACTTTATTCTTTTGAAGCATCACCTTCTTCTTTATGGTCATTTTAGCGTAAGATGCCCTTTCTTCCTTTTTATTGTAGAGTGTTTGTTTGGGAGTTGTAGGAAGAATAGGACTTAATTCAGTAATGGTTCTTATTGTTACAATTGTTCGTGTAGTAACTGAAAATTCAAGAGCTATGCTGCTTATTATTTAATACCATATCTTAAAAATCTGTATTTATTTAAGAGTACTGTTTTTAGCACTCTGTTATTTTAATATACACATTATGTATTTATGTAAGGATTTCCAGAGAAGTACATACAACCAAAAACTAATTTTTTTACAGAAATGGAGATTCCCAGGAGGAGAAAACTGTTGTTGGGTATCCAGACTCCATTATTTTCATCTGGAATTTATTGCCTTGGCAAGCAAGTGTGTGATAAGAAGAGGTGCAAAATTTGAAGACTGTTTTTCAAGTACAGCTGTTTTTAAACCCCACAGCATGCTCAAAAATTGCTGCTTAACAAATATGAGAACAAATGAAAAAGCTAGATCTCAGTGCTGTTTAATATTTGGAGAAAACTCCAGTCACGGTATCTGAACACCTAATTTGACAAAGCTGCGACTTGTATCTGAACTTTGCATCCTAGGCATGTTTAGTTTAGAAACATTAAATTAGTTTTAATCCTTAGCAGTGAAAACCTGCCACCACTCAATGCTGGTAGCAATATACAAAAGCATGAGCAATACAATCACCTCAGAGGAAATACTGCTTTACTGTTTCCCCTCAGTTTGACCCTTGCTAGCATGCATGAATCAAATCAAGAGCTTGAACATTTTGCAGACCTGGATTAACATATTTGCAAGGCTCAGTTAGATTTTCACAAAGAGAACAGATATGGAAAGAAAAACTCTTTGTTGTTTATGGAAAGTCTGATAAACATGTGGTCAGCACCTGGATTTTAAAGGGATTCTATTCCTTGCTCAATAAAAATACAATAGCCACCTTCTGAGGCATTCAAACAATAAAACAAGATGATAGTAATGAAAAGAGCTGCCACATGTTGTTTTCTTCACCTCTTTGATTTTGTTTAATAACAATGAATCAACTTTTAAAAACAAAAGGGTAAAATAACAGGTTTAAAAGTAATAGCCTTATAAAATGTACATTAAAATATGGGAACACATTCCTCATGGTGCATATGTTTTCCTAATAAACATTTTCATACTGTGAAAATATCATATCTGTGAATGAATTTCCATATGACAGTGTTTTGCATCTTGGAAGTGCCTGATAAAACTGCTGTATGTGAATAGACAAAATTAATGCTTAATAGACGTATCTGTACATGCCACTGACCTCTGCAGTGTTAATGAGAATAAATTCTGTCTTTTAAGTATAAAATATTGCTGTTTAGTAGGGGGCAAATATATGCACAAGAAATTTCACTGAATTAGGGTTGAATTCTTACTTGCTTTCCTGCAAGGATACACTGGCAGAACAGTGCAAAAGGCTTCTCCATGCTAATGTAGCACTCAGTAATCATGAAATGCATTGGCATAGCAGTCCTGCATTCACCAGACTTTTGTCTTTATGCAGCTTGTAGAGGGAATTGTAATTCCTATCTCTCTGAATTCCACAGTAAACTGCCACCAGAAGTATGAGTCCACATGAGAAGACAGAAAGTGGCTGATTTGTAGATCATGTCTTTATATATCAGGCATCCCACTCAAGACTACTTAGCTGACCGCTTTGGGAATGAAACAACCTCCTTAAGGAAGCAAATGGGGACTAACACAATTTTAGTGATTTAACTTTTATGGTTTTGATTATAAGTGAGGCAAATGCTGTTCCAAAATGCAGAACTATGGGGCTTTCTTTTCATTTACGTCAATGAACGCAGGGCATTCAGCAGTCCAGGCTCCCAACCAGCCAAATCTAGGAACCTGATGGACTATACCACATCTTTTCTGTGGGAAATGAGAAAAAGATGGTGCAAAGCTTGTTTCCACTCTGTATTGATGCTTAACTCTTTCCTAAATAGAGGTCTGGCAATGTTTCCTAAAATTGCAATATTATATCTACAGAGAGCTAGAGGAGGCATGAAGACCTTGTGAACAGCAAGTTTTAACGGCTTAAATATAAGATGAATGCAAGATATAATCACTCCAGCTTCAGTACCATAAGAATTTTAAGTTTCAAGTAGCACCTTGCTTCTAAAATTCATATTATTTTTACTGCTGATCAAAAAACTAGACCTATAATTAGATATGAGAACCAGGTAAGTCAAATTCATTTCAGTATCTTGTAATTAAAAATAACTATAAAAATATGTGAAGAAGTAATCATCAAATTTGAAATAGAGAGAAAAGCTCAGTGATTGCTTATTCTGTTTTATCCCACCATTTCTACAATAATGAACATTTTCACTCAGTTTTAAAAAACAAACAATAATCCTGCTCCTATGTACAAAACATAGTTTGAATAAAAAAAGATAAACTTGTTATGTAGAACAGCAACACATTTCCAGAGAGAATATATATATTTCAACCAGTATTTTTCTTGCACATTAATAGCCTCTCACCTATAATTGCAAGATATCTGCCTCATGACAGAGTTTTTGTACAGTGCATTTTGTTTTCAGCTTCCTCCAGTGAGACAGTGCTACATATGAGCATTGAAACAGCTCAGTTGCAGCTTGAAGTACATTTGCATCATGCTTGGACACCTTATGGCCTGACCCCGGCCCATGCCAATATGTTCTTTTCATACCGGCAAAAGAACTCAGTGGGTTAGACCTTTATACATATCATTGTTTACCTGACATTTATCAATCTGAAACTTGAAAACACTCTGTTATGGAAAAACACAAAGAACATGATTTTTCTTCTCTGCTATTAACAGATACCATTCACTTTTACTGTATACATCAAGCTGCCAAGCAACATATCTTTGTGAGCAGAATATTTGAGTTAAGCAGCTTTCAACAAAGAAACTATACAGTTGCCAAAGGAACAATGATTTTTATTTCATGTTTAAAGAGGGGTTTACAGACTGAAGCAAATTTGGAAAGAGAAGAACTTTAATGCTAAAAAGATGTAGCTGGCTGTGGGGAAAGAATTGATGTAATTGTTATAGACTTGTTTTTGGAAGTTGTCTACTTAAGAGAATAAAAACTCTTTATTTTTTAAAACTTTACTTTGTTTCTCATATTTTCTGGTTTAATGCTGTCATAGATATTTGTAAATCTATATGTAGGATATTATCTGAAGCAATAAAATATATTTAAAGAAATAGAAATTGTGATATTGTCAACTCCACATGTTAAAACAGCATAAAATTATTGTAAAAACATTTTTCTTAAAAATAACTATTAAAAAAAACCACAATTTTTATCATTATTTTATTTGTGTTCTCACTTTTGAAGCTTACACATAACTAAAGTGGCAAAATCATTTTTTTCACACCATCTTTATGGGCTCAAAACTTACTTTTTAGTAATGAAGGATGACATAATATACATTCCTTTGATAGCTGGATTTGGTGCCATAAGAAAAAACATTGTAAATGCTGAGTCTTGCCACAAGAAAAGAAAAACCAAAGTAGATAATCTCTGAGAAGTTGTTCTGCAAAATACCATGTCCAGACTGAAAAATTTTTGAGGTATATACAAAATAAGAATGGCTTTGCAAGTATTGCCTGTTTCTTATAGTCAGTTATGTTTTATCCTGAGCAACTGTTTATTTTCAATATTATAAATAATATTAAATATATACACCCTTACCAAAACTAAAAATCAAACTACTTAATATAATGCAGATCTCAATCAATGACAAAAAGGCACAAGGAGTAAACTGGAGAATACTCATGGTTGTGTGCGTAAGATCAGTGCCATCTCCTCAAGTTTGGACATTAATAACATCTTTCCTGCTGTTGAACTCAGGTAGGCCATTTTCATACCCAGCATTTCTGAACATACTGAATGATTCTCTGAAGCACTAATTGTCTCTACTAATGATTGCATAGGATGGTCCCATTTTTCTGTTTGAGAGATTTGTCACATTAATGAAAGCAAATGAACTCCTATTCACATTAGGTATGAATTAACATAATGCTTTATTTGTTTGCTTAAATAAATCAATCTCCAAACCAACTTGAATCAAATATAAGATAAAGGGAGTCTTACATATGAATCCAGGATTGGAATCTCTCAAAATGGGGTTAGAATGAGCTACAGCCAAAATAAGGGAGATGAGGGAAGGAAAGAAATCTGAGATCAATGAGTCGCCTGCCAGCTGAACATCCAAAGTTTCAGAAAGATGGAGAGGCCAAGGAGAAGGAGAGGGACCATATTTTTGAATTAAAATTCTTGAATGAACTCTTTTCAGAAAATATGGCTTGGTTACACCATTCAGAAACCTATATATTAGTCCAAGAATTCTGTCTCTTTTCTTAGAGAAATGCACATCACATTTGGGATAGATCTCTAGGTAGACGTGTTTTGAGAGTGTGTGTGGTCCTCTGTTTAGCTAGGCAAAATAATCTCTCTGTGGTAAGGGAGCACGTGATTTTAACACAGTACAATAAAATAACTACAAATTTTTATTCTAAACTTACAGACCAAACTGCTCTTAACGTGGTAAATGTTTATGGATCCTTCTAATTACAAGTTGGGTTTAAAGCTAAGACAAGTAGAGACAGTGACTCTATTTCATAAGGTTTCAAAGGTTTTCATATTATAATCGATTACCATAATGAGTTTTTCTGTCACCTTCTTAAAATATATAAACTACTCAATATAAAGATAAATAGCTAGAGCAAGCCTATCCTGAGGCCCTCTGCCAAAGATGTCCATTAAATAAAAATCAACTAGGAAATCTGATGGATTTAATTTCAAAGTTAGTCCTGCTTGAGCTAAATAAAAATCTGTAGAAAAGTTTAACTTTATTGTAAGAAACACTGCTTTCTTAGCAGAACCTTAAAGACAAGCTAGTCTTGATCCTTGAAACTCTATTCAACATTGCTTTCAAGGAGAATACACCACTACATAAATCTGAGATCTCTATACGAAGGACAGAGAAATCATACACCATCTACTTTTAATCCTGACTGCATCTTTGTTATCTGCCACAGAGTTTGAAGGTGGACATGGCTGTCAGCACAGCATCCTTATTCTCACTCTTAAATTTAAAATAAATAGTTGGTTAGTAGTGATAATCTAGCATCATCACCTAAAAGGACATAGCTGCTGCTTAGGACAGTATACTTCAAGCAAATAATTGAATTGTCATCATGTACATGCTCTGAGTTTTTTAATTTTCCTGGATCTTTGGGCAGATATATTTTCTTGCAAATATAGATCCTTGAATCTTGTACAAGCTATACTTTTAATGAGTAAATATTCCAACGCTCCCAAGTGCCAAAACAAAATACAAAGTTGAAAAAAAACACTTTGAAAAACACAATTGCTGCTTTGTTGCTGGCTCTCTTGGCAAAAATTTGATTGTTAGGTCAGCAGAAGAACTGCGTTTTATTTCCTTCCTTAGGAGTCCTGACAGAGAAGTTCATATTCTGTAAATGAAAATAGGATTTTAATTTCCTTTTTTTTTTTTCTTTTCTGCTGAAGAAGAAAAAATGAAGGCAGTGTATTCAAACAAGAGGATACCTCTGACACACCCTGAGCTATTTGTATTTTACACCTACGCCAATGCCACACAAATAAATAGGAGAAGCTAATTACAGATGAACAGGTACTTTGGCTTATGTATATTTACTGGAAAATAATTCTAAATGAAAACCACCAGGAGAAAGCAGTTAGCAGTTCCTTTCAAAGGTCTGTATCTCGTAACCACAACTGCAGTAAGACTGAATCATTTCTAGCCCCCTTTGCTTAAAAGAGAATTTCTCTAAATGTAATTAATAAATACCTTAAAAAAATGACAAAAGTAATTATTTACCTAGCAAGTAATACTATAAGAAAAGAAAGGAGTAAGCTTTCAGAAGAATGCCTCTTTATTTCAAATATTATATCACTGCTGTTCTCATTCTTTGAAACACAATGAGTATTTTGTGAATATGTTCATACACTATTAGCTCAGCAAGTGCCTGCTATTTACTGAGGTCCTGAGGTTCTTGTGCCTTAGATCATGCAGGAGCACTTTGAATCCAGTTACTTGTACTCTGTCCACCCAAAAGCCTTCAGGAATAATGCCTTATCTCTAATAACTGGCATTTTTAGAGCCTTCCACCCATGGATGTTTACAGATGCATAAGGCAATAACACCGAGGATTGGATATAAATGTTGATTTAATTTGCGTCAGTCTTGGAATTTATTTTGGGAAAAGGATATGTTAGAAAATCAAATGCTGCTGATCCCATTTTTCTTTCTTAGCTGAAGACAAATCTATTCCTTCAAACACACAAGTGGCCATACACAAGACAGATACTCATGACGGGGTATCTGCATTTCAGTTTTGGAGCCATTGTGTTTTGATAGATCCAAAGGCATTGTACTTAAATACCTTAGACATTTAACTATATTTTCTATGTTATGTATATGTATACATAAACATATGTATATATGTTTATATGTATAAATCATATTTCATATGTTCTATGTGGTTCAGTGACTTCTGTACTATGTTTGTCCTTTATTTAGATGACTGATATGTGTTTGCTCATTATCTTGTGTACACGTGATTCTACATATATAAGCTTATGCTCTTAAACAGAAATTATCTCTCTTTTATGAGTTTACTCTTTTTAAGAAGTTCATTCTGTTTTCATTCATTCCTTAGACATCCATTGAACTATTCTTCTCCCAGGCAAATAGTAGGACCCGAGGAAATGGCCAGAAGTTGTACCAGAGGAGGTTTAGGTTGAACATTAGGAGAAACTTTTTCTCTCAGAGGGTGGTCAGGCACTGGAATGGCTGCCCAGGGAGGTGGTGGAGTCTCCGTCCCTGGCAGTGTTCAAGAGGCGCCTGGATGAGGAACTATGAGATATGGTTTAGTAGCTTGTGGTACTCATAGGAATGGGAGGGTGGTTGGACTTGTTGATCTTGCAGGTCGTTTCCAACCTTGCGATTCTATGATTCTATGATTCTATGATTCTGTGATTCTATGATTCCTGATTGAGCAGTAGAAATTTCATTTTTGAAAACAGTGAGGACATTTCAAAGCCTCAAGGCCTGAGCCATTTATCCTATGTATGCATGAGATAATATCTTGTGTTTATGGTTAAAATTGTGTATATGTTTAACATCGGACATGAAGGAAGGGTTAATCTAGCCTGCCCATTCAGTTCTTCTGAATAGCAACGTTAACTGACTCCTACCCACTATGAGCTGTGGTTAAAACCTTTTGTGTTCCACAGATGACTGCTACCAAAAGTTACAAGTGTCCATTTTTATTCCTGAATAATCAAGGGCCTCCAACTGCCCTTGATTACCGCCTAGGGAAAAAAAAAATAGGGCTGTTTCCTAGAAGATGACCACTGAAGAAGCATATCAACAGTGGGAATGTTTACTCAAAATTAAGGCTTATTTATAAGATAATTGAAAGTGACTCCTAATTGCAAATGTGCATACACCCAGAAAATACTTAACTCTGCTGTTTCTTTGAATAGGCCTAAACTGAAGGTTATAAAACCTTTGAAATATCTTTTCATCTGCTGCCTGAGAGCACCCAAGAGTTTGAACAGAGCGTATGTGTAATCCCCTCAGTGACTCACAAACAGTACAGTTTCCTTACCACCTTCTGACTTTGATACAGTAAGATTATGTTTGCGCTACCAAGTTAAACATTCACAGGCATTGAAACATGATCATTCATATTGTTGCATTGATAGACCATCCTAGGCATGATTTTGGCTCTAGCCAGCTAGAAATTGCTTTTAAAACATTTGCCAGGCACAGTTAGCGAGTTAGCACTATTCACAAGAGGCATTTTGAATGCAGCCATCCTGTTTTAAGAGCTAAGAGAGTTTGATAGCAGGGACACTTAACATTCTTCATCAAATCAGTGCCAATGTAAGCTCCCAGCATCTTTAATTTACAAACACAGATGTAGTCTCAGAGTTTTCACAGCACGTTTAATACAACAGACTCTTGTGGCAATGGTAGCAATGAGGGGACTGTCACTGCTGCCATTCCAGCTTGATTACAAGAGTAGATGAAAACTTATTTAAAACATTTTAGAAAGCATATTTTAAAATATAAGTAGGAATCTCAAGTTAAAATATTAGTAAACACATTTTAAGCATTATGGTACGTGTAATCTATGACAATCTGTTAAAGAAATACAGTTATTTCAGATATACAATTCTGACATGTTTAATGAGATAGAATCATTAAAGGTTGGAAAAGACTTCTCAGATCATCTAGACCAACCAAGTCCACCTTCAGTCCTATGTCCCTCGGTGCCACATCAACACGGTTCTTGAACACCTCCAGGGAGCTGGTGACTCCACCAGCTCCCTGATCAACCTGTGCCACTGCCTCACCACTCTCTGTGAGAAGAAATGTTTCTTAATATCCAACCTGATCCAACCTCCTCTGGTGCAATTTGAAGCCATTCCCTCCTGTCTTATCACTGTTACCTGGGAGAAGAGGCCAATCCCCATCTTAAAATGACCTTCTGTCAGGACTTTGTAGAGTGTTAAGATGTCCTCTGAGCCTCCTCTCTCGTTTGAGCTGTGGGGACTTGAAGTCCACTCAGTTCCAACCCCTATATGGGCAAGAGTACTTCCCACTTGATCAGGTTGCTTGCACTGAGGCAAATATAGCAACTTTGTTTTCTAACACAGCTCAACTATCTGAAGTAACGTATTGGTAATTAGCAGTAAATCTGCTCAAGTAAATGTGTAAAGTTTATATCTATCTGGCTACTTAGCTAAGACTCAAAATGAGAAGCCTGCTTTTATTAAAGTGTTTTAACAGTTGACAGACATCGGCAATCAGTTTTCCTGCAGGAAAACAATTAAGCAAATATGAATTCAAAACAAATTATAATAGATTATTTAAGTCAAAGTTTTGTGAATGTAGAATTATACTATGGAATTCAACCAAAAATAAGAAAGGTTATACATTTTTTTGTCCTCTTCAAAAATACAAATACAGAACTTCTACAAAGAGAAGGCTAGCCACCAACATAATTCTGTACAGAATTATGACGTGCAAAACAAAACTAAACAAACGTGCAAAAATAAAACATTAATTCTGGTAAAGTATAAAATATTAATTGCATCTGAAAAAGCATGAAGTTTGGATAAGTTTGACACTGGTATTCACCTGGGGAAATTAAGCTTATATCTTCGTCATGTTCTCACTTCTCTATTCTACTTCTCTGAATTTGAATATGCCATCAGATAGGCATTAGTATGGAAAATAGAACTTACCATCCTTGTGTAATGAAATTTTATTTTATTTATTCATTATTTATCTATCTATCTATCTATCTATCTATCTATTTATTTATTTATTTATTCTTAGGAACACATTGATCTCATGTAGAGAAGGTTCAGGTCTTTGGATCTCAGGTTCCAAGTGAAGATAACCATCTCTTCACTACCTAGAGCTAGATTCCCTACTGCTACAATTTGTCTTTTCCCTGCTAGATAATGATGCAACAGTGAAAATGATTATGCTGTTTGTGAGTGTGGTATTAAAACCTGATTAAAGCCAAAACAGACTTAAACTCTTATATATGCTTTTTAAAATATTTTGAAAATTCATAAAAATCTTTGACTCTGAAACATGCGAATCTTTTGTAGAAAAACCCTGAAACAACTAAAAACCACTGCTGTTTTAGTTGGGTTTTTGTTGTTGTTTTGTTTTGTTTTGTAGTAAGTGTTTTTTATTAAGGTAAAAAAATTCTCTTCCTCAGAACCAAAAGGAAAATTAGATTGTAGGTCTGCTGTGTATATGCAATTATGAACAGGGAATATATATATTATTATACCTTTTTAATTAAAGGATTTATGATCAGTTACCCTCTCTACCATAATCTTCCAACGTGGCCTTTTCTAAACCAATTAATCTTATTGAACCTTAGTGGAATTATAGGATGCATGTTTCATGAAGTTTCAGTGAAGTTAAATACATTACAGATTTGGAGGTCATTAGATAAAATTAGGCAAGTAATTTACATACAGAAAGAAGGAAAAGAACCCTCTCTTTTTGTGTGGTAAGCTCTTGCATGGACTTGCAACTATACTGTTTATTTATTCTTGGTATTATGACTACAGACTGTTCTCTGAAATCAAAACACATAATCCAGCTTTGTTTCCACTTTGTTGCCATTTTTCAGTCAAATATTAACTGGATTTTTCTCTTCATATAAGCAGCAATGGAAAAACAAATACAAGATGTGAAATAATAGCTTCATCTGTAAGACTGAATAGAAACTGACTGTGAGAAAGGAATTTGTGAGCCATCTGCCTTTTTGTGTAGCTAAAAGTCTCTCCGGAAATAGGATCACATTTAAATGAGAGAAGGGTTTAAGAGGGAAGTAAGCATTTATCAAGAGCATAATTTTTTAATTATTATTATCTATCACAAGTGGAGGATAAGGAACCACAAAAAAAAAAAAAAAAAAAAAAAAAAAAAGTTGAAGGACTTCCCTAAAAAATAAGGAAAGGTAGCATGGAGAAAAAAAAATGAAACCTAATATAGAAGAGAATTTCAGGGTTCTAAAGACATTGATAATAAAACTTATTTTACAGATGATTTCTATTCCATAGTGTGGCATCTAAGGAAAGTAGATGTTGAGCTAATCTCTTACATCAATATTTGAAGAATTTTTTTGAAATAATTTAAAAACAGATAAATGTATTGGAAACAGAGAAACATCAATTACACTAAGATGAACACTTCCAGTAACATAGTAGGTAAGTTTCTGTCAGTCTCAAAAAGATATGATTCTATATTCAGTGTCATTTTCAAAAGAGTAAGGCGACATCATTAAAATAAGAATAAAAAATATGGATTTAAAATAAAAGACAGTCAATCCTATCTGCACCTGACACTGGCTGTGTAACTACAGCAGGCAGATATTTAGATACTAATCCAGTAGTCTGCATTTGAGCCTTAATGAAAACTCATTTCAGAGGACTCAGCATGACTACCTCGTTCAAGAAGGGGAACTAAAGATAACTGGGCGTGATACTGACTCCACCAACAATTCATAACCCAATGGCTAGTTACTGCATTTCTTACGCATATTAAAGGTTTGGTAAATTCTTTATCTTGGGAATGTTCCTAACTAGAGTTGGGGGCAGATAGAAGAGCATGTAGGTAACTGCAAAGTGAGACAACTGCTAAATTTAATATTTTAATGTAGTCATAAATAACATTGTATCTACAATAGTTATGTAAATATGAATGGATAGATCACATTTCATGTGAAAACAAGTATTCTAATGTAGATAAAAAACTGCTGGTGAAATTAGACTACAACAACTATTAAAGCCCCACACAGAAAAGCCTGTGTAATTGTGGATTCCGGGTTAAAGACTGTAAGCTCTATTTAAATTCTATATTAAAGAAGAGAATGAAATTATTCTACAGAATAAAATATATTATATAGCATCTGCTTATACAGAACAACAGGCTTTAACAAAAGCAGTGGTCCAGATAAATAACTTCTTTATTTATGTAAAGAATTTTTAAAATGCTACATTTAATTTTAATACCATGATGAGAAGTATTTCTCCTGCTTGATAGGCCTCATTACACTATGCTGAATATAGTATTTGCCTTATTTAACAATTTTTATCAATCATTTAACAACGGATAATGCAATCAGTGTCGATAGAAATACAAGTGACAAAGGCTCAGGGGTGCTATAGACTAGGAAAAACAATTTTTGTCTTAGTGCACGGTAAAACTACGGTAGTGAAAAGCGGAAAGTCTGTTGCTACTGAATTAAATATATCAGGATGATTAAGGAAATCTTAATGAATTTTAGTTTTATTTTGCAAAAACTCTGAATCATTATTACTTTTATTGTACGCTAACTTATGTTACCTATTCTAAGGCGAGCTGGATGTAGCTAGCATTAGTGTTAATAGATAGGCCAGTCACAGATTATGGGAACTTGCATGCAGCTTATTTCAGAAGAGCAAAAATATTTCTGTCAGATAAAGCTTATTCTCTTTAGTCCAGGGAAGTCTATGAGCTGAAATGAACGAAACTGTTGAATCGTAGAAGATATAAATTAACGTTTCTTTGTGTAGGTACTAATATTAATTACTATATTGATCATGTGCTTCTTTAGTTAAACAGAGAATATGTTAAAATCTGTTACACTGCCCAAGAACTAAAATAATCATGAAGGTTTCCTATGATGCTTTTCTACTGTCGTTGCAAGTTGCTGAGGCCACAAATGCATAATGAAGTGAGTTGCGATGTCTACTAGAGTGATTGAAAAATTCATTTTGTGGAGTTTCTTTAGCCTTGCAAAGCCAACTCACAGTGAAGATCCTATCAATCCATTAAGTAGACACTCTAAAAAGTCTGTATTATGTTTATCTAAACGGCAACAACAACAACAAAAGAACTGCCAAGTACTTATGAAACTTCTGCATGAATAATAAAAACTAATATAAATATTCAGCAGTGATCTAACCTGGCAAATGGAATATTTTTGTTTTCCATTAGCCCTTTTAAACTAATTAATGAATTAATGAGTGAAAGGAAGCAATATCAGATCTCAGTAGACTGAAGTGAGGTCACTCCAGTGCCATTTCCAATTAATGTTAGCATTTCATATGCATTACAGACTATTGAATGCTGAATCTGTGTGGGTTGGGAGTATTTACCAGCCAGAACAAGGGACAAAGGACCTAGAGCTGGTCTGGTTCAATCCTTTGTTCTTCTACTGACTCACTTTGTCTCTTCAAGCCAGACACGAAAGGTGGCAGCTACTGGTGTACCTTTCTGGTGAAGTGATGTGAGGCATAATTAACTAATAACTTTAAAACATTAGGCTATAACCTGATGTAAGGAACAATGAAAGTACAAATTATGTTGTTATTTTTTGAAATCTGCATATAAATAGAGCACCATATTTGGAGACCTAGAGATTATTATTTTTTTTTAAACTACTGATGGCAAACACTACTACTTTACCATGTGGAAGAGATACTAGAGCATGAAATTATTTGTGCAGCTAAGTAATAAAAAAGAAGCTTCTCTGTGGTAATTTTTCAAAATGTTGCATGGGGTTTTAACTATGTGACTCTTATTGACTTAAATGGGAGTCATGCAGCTAAAAACCCATACAACACTTTGAAAATGTATCCCTAAGTGTTTTGTCAATAATCGTATGTAAGTAATAAAATGGGATTCATTCTTTTCTACTCAAGACATATAAACATTATGTTTATATCAGCACAATTACTGACTTTCTGTAGCTTGATAGCCAGTCTTTAGTCATACTGTAATTGGCATCCTGATCGCATAATGTCATTTTAATGTGTTCTTCAGAACACACATTATATTATTAGATTCTTGCTGTGAAAGAAGTGCCGAACAACTATATCATAAAAAACTTCAATAATGCTTACTCTAAAAATCATTTCCTATTCAAAATGCAGTACAGATCAGTGTCTATCTAAGCAATAATTTTCTAGAAATGTTTTCAAATTATGAAAACACAGATAACTTCTGAAAAATATTAGATCCCCCGTGTTCTGTTGGTGTGATGGAAAAAAACAAAACAACAACAACAAAAAAAAAAACATATAAAACAGCTCTGATAGCATTGTCTTAGACAGTAGGACAGGAGGAATACTGGATTTTCTCTAAAAGGTGTCCCATGTTTATGAAACATTTTCATACCAAAAATTCCTCTTTATTCTGATTGGATAATAATAGCTAGGTCTTTGAAAAAGTTTTGGATTTTGTGGCGTGTTTCAATATAAGTAGTCATTATTCATATTTCTGCTAAATGGCTGATGCCCTTATCATTAGATGATATTGAAACGATAGGCAAGCCAAATGCTAGGATTTGTAAAATAGATTATTCTTGTCATGGTTATTGAGGAACAATTATTACTCGATAATCAGTCTGCTGCTTCTCATTGATTGCAAAACAAATCCTGAACTTGAACTCACTCTGAAGCTATTCAGGATAATTGTTAAAAGAAAAAAAAATAAATATCTGTTGCAGTTGATGATTTCACGACATGCAAAGAGGAGCACTTTAGCAGAACACTGGGGTCAGAAAGATCAGAGAAGCCAGGCTATAATTATATCCTTACACTGGACACATGGAGGAAAAGAATTGAAGAGACAAACTTACAGAAGTGGAATTCAGAGGGGCTATCCACAGTATAGTCATGAGGGGACAATATAAAATATTTTGCTGTTTAATAACACCGTGCATGAAGCAATTCCAATATTTTATTAAGATATTAACTCCGAATATACATAGCTTTTAAATATACATAGCTTATTGTGTAGCTCGTAAACAGAAAATATGGATACTGGAATCATCATGTAGAATGATTTTTTAGTGAAGAGGATTCAGAAAAGGAATTACAAACTTACCCACAAAGCTCTGCCAGCAAATGTTATCCTTGACCTGTCATTATGTTATGCTGCTTCTGCTGAACAGAAGCTACCAATTGTGTTGTTATGTGGTGATTTTATGAGGTAGACAAATATCTCCTAGAAAATACAGTGAGATCATTATGAGAAGCTTATTGTGTTGGAAGGGCTTGATATTTTTTATTACATTTCTTGGTAACTCAGAATATAATGTCTTGGCATTGTAGAAACAGAAATGTAGAGAAATAATTAAGAAAAGAATGGGCCTGATTATATTATTTTCACTATATTGATTGGACTATTATCATATATGTGTCTATTCTTACGAATGTCTGGAAGATGAAAGATGTATGCTTGGATACAAAACAAGGGGTATCCTGTGGTTCTACTTCCCAGATGAAAGAAAAACGGAAAGAGATTGTAGAAGCCTTAACATCTGCATCAAGCAACACTGCATTAATACAGCTGGTCATAAGTATTTTTTGTGGTTTATAAGATTTGATTATATTTTAATTCTAAATTCATCGGCATATCCTCTCAGCTAAATAATTATTTTTTGTCTAGTAATTTCCACTGTTTTTCAAGCAGTACAGCTAATAAAATGTAATAAATAAAAATTAAAAATTAATGTGATCAGTCAAAGAATTAGATCATATGATCACAGAGGTGAATTGCACAAATGTAGGTGGATATTCTACCACTGAACCATCCAGATTCCGTAATTAAGTCTACACAAGCAGATTCGTGGGATCAAAGCAGAAAGCTTTCGTCTAGCTTCATCCAGATTTTATCCTCTGGACTCTGTACTCAATGCAGACACTTCATGTATCTTGGCACAGCGTGGCCTTTAGCACACACATCTCACTGTCCTACACAGCTCCAATGAACCCTGATAGAATCTACTACCTCAGGAATGCGTACCTTTCATTTACCACCTTTTATTACTCACAACTTTCTGGTAGCTGGAGCTGCTAAACATTCCTGTAAATAAAGAACTGTCATGTTAGGACATTGCCACAATAAATTCTCCTATGTTTTCTGAGGGATGAAAAAAGGAATATTTCCCTATCTGTCACTTGGGATGATAATATGACTTATCTCCTGGATTACATTCAGGATATTTTTTGCAAGCTAGCACTCCACTTGCCAAGCAAAAGAACATGATCATTCATAGAATCATAGAATCATTAAGGTTGGAAACAACTTCTAAGACCATCTAGTCTAACTATCAATCCATCACCCCATGTTCACTAACCGTGTAGCTAAGTGTCACATCTACACAATACTTGAACACCTCCAGGGACAGCAATTCAGCCACCTTCCTGGGCAGCCCATTTCAATGCCTCACCGCTCTTTCAGAGAAGAATTTTTCCTAATTTCCAAATTGAACTTCCCCTGGCACAACTTGAAGACATTACCTGGCATCCTGTCATTCTTTCCTAGAAGAGGCTGACCTCCACGTCACCACAACCTCCTTTCAGGGAGTTGTAGAGGGTGATAGGTCTTTACTGGGCCTCCTCTTCTCCTGACTGAACAATTCCAGTTCTCTCAGCTGCTCCCTATAAGACCTGTGTTCCAGACTATTCATAGCTGTCACGGTTTTATGATTTTTTGTTATCGGGATTCCTCATCATAACATCATGTAGTGCACTGAAAATTAAAAAGTTAATGCTCCAGTTCCACGGATTATCGATTCTTCTGATATACCTGTCTCAGAAGACAAGAAGAACTACACACCCCAGAGCACTGCTCACTGTTTTGTTTCTGTTTTTCATTCCAAGAGAAAGATAAAAGAGTTTGCAGGTGATGAGACGGCCTTTTTTTCCTTACTGCTCATCTCAGCAATGTGTGTGCTCCCTAGCCATCTTGCCTTCGTGATTAGAGTAATGCCTTCAGTTTTTGGATATTCTTTACTTTCATTTAATGTATTAGCTTCAATTCCAAATATACCGTATTATGTTGTGTTTTCTTGCATCCCACTATCTTATTTTGTAAATTAGGTTTCCTCCTCAGATCGTTGCCACTGTGTTGTTTTAGGTCTGTTTCCCTGCTCTTTCCCTTTTCTCCTTTCCTGGTGCATGAGTCTGTGGGTCCCCCTGCCCCATTAGTCACGGAACCGGGCCAAACCAACCCATAAACCATTGACAACAGCTTCGTTGCCTCTTGCAATCTGTTTCCTCACTGTCAGCTGTGGCTGCAGGAGTCTGTGCTTCGATCTAGAGACCAACATCAGCACATGAATACCTGCTTCAGTATGTCAGACTGTGAAAACAGCTCTCACAGTATGGAGATGCTTTCCAATCCATGTTCCATGGAAGAGAGTCACCAGAGAAGAGTTGGGGGAGACAGCTTAATCTGTAGTGCATAAATTTTACACTGCCTCTCTGGTCACTGTTTTTAGATAAGGAAGAGCTGGAATCTGTTGGGCACAGAGACAAAGTGCCTAGGTTTTTAAGCAAAAATTGATAAAAGGAAAGACTGTTCTTCAGTATCATTTTGTTAACTCAGGTGAAACAATGACAAAGAAGTTCCCCCACCTTTTCAGCTTTCGGTGTGCACCAGCCACTTTGTAGCCTGACAGATTCCGCACTTGCTTCTAACAGAGAAAATGCAGTGTGAAATTACATCAAATCTAATTGTATAATTATGGTCCATGAAAACAAGTGCATGAATGGATGAGGTATAGATCAAGAGAAATGCGAACAACTTGGATTTCATTGTGGGGTCACGTATTTTAATTCACAGAGCTGCCCCACAGTAAACATCATTTTGTTAATCTGCAAATCCACAAATCGTAAAGAGGCTGGTTGGTTTGGATCAACAAATAATGAAACAGAGACTAATACAAGTTATTGGAAGCGATCAATGACTGTTCTGGATAACAGCCTATGCCCTACAAGTCAATTCTTTTCCCCATGGCTTGATATCATTCCTGGAAACCAGGGAAGTATTAAAACAAGAATGAGAGCTTTGCCTGGCTGCCATCTCTTGTCCTTCTTCCATCCGTTAATACACCCTAATCTGAAAAATTCAGCAGCCCTATAGGTTCCCACACCACACACTAGTTGTGTTGATTAGAAAATTCACGCTTCAGTATTAGTGATGATTAAAAAGGTTTTCCTGTGCTTTGTACAGATGTTGAATATTCATTAACAGTGTCTGGTTTAAGAAATGATAAATAGCATAGGAAATAATTTTATAACTACATCAAAAACTTATTTGTAGTGTTCAGCAATGTCCCCCTACAGCCTAGTTTATAAACAAATTATCTGAATTATTAATTTATCATTCAGGGACTGTAAAAAAAGAGAAAAATCCCAGTGGGTTATTACAGCTCTTCACAGGAAATGCATATCTCCTGGCACTAATGACATCATCAATAACAAGAAGTTTATTTCCAAAGAACTCAAACTAAAATTTGATTAACTTTATATGATATTTTCAAATTAAAAATGAGTTAAGGGGTTCAGAATTGGGATTAATATAGCAGTTCTAAAGTAAATACATCTTCTACTAGGTTAAAAACAATAACAACAGCAATAAAAGTGCTCACAAATTCCAAAATAAGCATAGAAATTAATAGAAAGACTTTGATTTGTTTGCTTACAGTATGGAAATGTTTTACTTCTGTCATAAATTCCCCTTTGTTTAAAGGAGTCAGCAAGAACACTCCTAGACAGGGAATATAACACAGGTCAGTGATGCTGGAACTGTGATGAAAAAGGAAATCTTGCTAATGAAATTCCTACTTTCCCCTATTTTGGTAGTTTTTCTCTTCCTGGATGACAACAGCACACAAAGTAAAGAGAGTAATCTACACTGCATGATGTCTATATTGAAGTTGTCTTTGAAACTATGAAAATCCAATTTACCATTCATAACTGAGAAGAGGACTACTTGGATTTATACTGAAATTTCCTATATTGCTACCAAAGACAACTGGGAACCAAAACAAAATGGAAACAAAACCCCGGAATTTACCTTACAAAATGAGAAATAATGAATTTTATATTTATGACAACATAAAAAATATGTTTAATGTTGCACTGGAAAAAAAAAAAAGAACAACACATAAATTGAAAGGAAAAAGCATGAAGAAAGCATCTCTAGAGAAACAACAAGTATGTGGGAATTCCTCAAACTTAAGGAGAAAATAATCATTAAATTCTAAAAATAAATCTTTTAAGTATATGGATTTTCAAATATCTGTGATACTCAAGTACGCAATCAGTGTAAATGCCTTTCTCATTATTTCTTTTTGATAGAGTAACATTTTCAGGAACAAAACAACACTTATCAATGCATCTTTAAGGTACTGAACAAGCAACAAACAATTTTTTTTTGTTGCTGCATCATTCTTTTCACAAAAAAAAAAAGGGCAATGAGTATGTAGGCTGCTGCCAGGAAGAAAGGGATCAAAAATTATACCATCTTTCTTTTCACAAGGTAGATAAATATTATGCTACTGAGGAAAGTACATTTCCTTTCAACTTCCTCTGGTAGAATCTTCTTCTTCCAAGAGAGAGGCTATTGACAGGAGGACAAAGCTTGGACATGACCTTTTTTTTTGGCAGAGGGGAGTAAATTTATTTGCAGTACCTTCTGTAGGTTATTCTGGAGCAGCAAGACTATATCCTTCAGGTCTACAAATTTAAACCAACAAACTTGGCCAACCAATCTCCCTCTCATTTCCTTATGGCCACCATTCTGGGTGTGATTTCTTAGAAATCCTCTTCACCTCTAAATTTTGGCTGTATAATGTTTCCAAAGGTTAAAATGAGGTTTGTCATTGCAGACTGATAAAGAGGGAAGATGATAGAGCATGCAATAATGGAGGAAGCTGAAATTTTACCTTGAATTGAACTATTTTTATTTTTAGAAAACTGTCACAACACAGTAACTGTTTTGTAAAATGTTGAGTGTAAAAGAGCTTTTATGAAGCAGTTAGAGAGTTGAGAGAAATCTTGTCTGCACTAAGTCACCACAATTATGTACTGGTGTGTAAAAAGAGAAAATTATATGTAATCGTATGCACAGACCAAACAGCCAGGTGATAATAGCTAAATTATATAAATGAAAAAAATAAAAAAGAAAAAGAAAGAAAGAAAGGAGGAAAGAAAGAAAGGAGGAAAGGAAAGAAAGAAAGGAGGAAAGAAAGAAAGGAAGGAGGAAAGAAAGAAAGGAGGAAAGGAAAGAAAGAAAGGAGGAAAGGAAAGAAAGGAAGGAAGGAAGGAAGGGAGGGAGGAAGGAAGGGAGGAAGGGAGGGAAGGAGGGAGGGAGGAAGGAAGGGAGGAAGGAAGGGAGGAAGGAAGGGAGGAAGGGAGGGAGGAAGGGAGGGAGGAAGGGAGGAAGGAAGGAAGGAAGGAAGGAAGGAAGGAAGGAAGGAAGGAAGGAAGGAAGGAAGGAAGGAAGGAAGGAAGGAAGGAAGGAAGGAAGGAAGGAAGGAAGGAAGGAAGGAAGGAAGGAAGGAAGGAAGGAAGGAAGGAAGGAAGGAAGGAAGGAAGGAAGGAAGGAAGGAAGGAAGGAAGGAAGGAAGGAAGGAAGGAAGGAAGGAAGGAAGGGAGGAAGGGAGGAAGGGAGGAAGGGAGGAAGGGAGGAAGGGAGGAAGGAAGGAAGGGAGGAAGGGAGGAAGGGAGGAAGGGAGGAAGGGAGGAAGGGAGGAAGGGAGGAAGGGAGGAAGGGAGGAAGGGAGGGAGGATGAAGGGAGGGAGGGAGGAAGGAAGGAAGGAAGGAAGGAAGGAAGGAAGGAAGGAAGGAAGGAAGGAAGGAAGGAAGGAAGGAAGGAAGGAAGGAAGGAAGGAAGGAAGGAAGGAAGGAAGGAAGGAAGGAAGGAAGGAAGGAAGGAAGGAAGGAAGGAAGGAAGGAAGGAAGGAAGGAAGGAAGGAAGGAAGGAAGGAAGGAAAATAAGAAAGAGAGAAAAATAAGAAAAAGTAATACAAGAGTTATTATTGTTGATGGTGATGATCATTCTTTTACCCTGGTACATAGAAGCCACTCTGCTAGGTACAGTTTATAAAGAGTAAAAATACCATCTTTCCTGTCAATCAAATGATTAAAGGTTTCAGTGTGTAAGCAAACAAAAGTTTATATTCCAAAAGTCTGGATAGCATCAGAAAGCCATTAAAATCAGCTAACAACATAACATTTCTTAATTTTCATCATATTGTTTCTATTCCAGTAGTCCTGCTGATTTCATTGTGTTAGTTATTTTATCCATTGTAAATAGAAGCTTCCAGCAGCCTGAGATGCTGTTGTTCATTTCTGTTGCATATACAAGTATGAGAACCTGTATTTCACAGCTTTGAAGACCTAACAGGAAAGAAAGTATGAGTTTCCTTTTCAAAAGTACTATGATGTGTTCCCAGTGATGTGGTACAGACAGCACAGTGTCCTAAGGTGTAAGACAGTGCTGTAAACAATGTTATTTCGAGAAACTCTTCCCATGTGCTTCAGCAGACACCATCAGGAGGACTGGTTTCAGGATTGATCTGCTATAATGAAACCAGTAGAAATTAATGTTCGCTTCCTTGTGCCTTTGCTAGCATAAGCAATACAGCTGCATCAAATTCTTACCATCCCTTTCCTGAAAACAAAACTAAGCCTGTACAGAAAACTTTTATATCCCTTTTAATATATTTAGGCAACAAAATGCCTAATACAAAATTGTTTTCTAGGGCAAAAAAGCTGGAAATCTTGCCGGGAGTTTACTGAGATTATATTTCTAGAGAAAAAAAAAAAGTTTCTGTATGCTATGTATATTGCTGTAATAAGATCTTATGCAGTATGGATATTTTAAATACATACTAAAAATCTAAATTATCAAAATTACACTTCACATAAAATAAATATTGCATTGTGTGGAAGATGTTGGCATTGTGCTAAAACATACTGCAAATAAAGTGAAAGTGATATTTAATATATGTATGGGTTCATATCAAGTTCCTGTAAAAATAATATAAAGTGTTTCATTCAAGATGTCTATGGGGAAAAAGCAGAATATTAATTTTCATGGTACACCATTCCAGTATTTCCATATGTATTATGTGTCAATGTCTACATAAAACTGTTTCTACATACTAGGACCAATATAGCTGAAAATGTTCCGTGAATTGAATGGGAATCTTTTCACCCAAAAACTGCCAAAATAGCAGGCCACCTCAAATGGATAGTGAAAAGTATAATTATGAGTGCATTTTAATACCTACACTGAGTCCAACTTTGAAAGCTTTACATTGTTTGTATGCTATATTCCAGTCATAAATAAAATTTTAAAAGGTGCTGTATACCTCAAAAAGAATATTAAAACTTCAAAGTAATATGTATGCTTATTATGTTACCATGACACATTATGTTGCCAAGGGTTTGTATAATTTTGATGGCCAAGAAAAACATATTTACGGAGTGTGAAATTATGATTTATTGTTTTCTTTACTCACAGCACCAGTTTAATTGTGCTTTTACATTTTCCAGTAAAATTTTCACAGAGAACTATAGTTCGATAGAGCCAAGTTAAAAACAGCATTCACTGCTTTGTCTTTTCCTTAAGCCAAACAATTAATAAAATATTAAAAGATACCCTAAGAGGTACATCTATCATGTATAACAAAATTGGTAGTAGCAGTATTAAAATAGGTAGGAACAGTTTTACCTGTGCCCCTGAAGTATCAAACCTGGAAAAAATCATGGCAATCTGTCTCTAAGGAGAGATTTGTTCTTTTGTTTTGATACTGCAATTCAAGCCAGTCAGATTCACTTTCAGGCTTGTGCAGAAGTATTCTGTGTTCCATGAACGCTAGGCTACGTCTTCAAAATATGGCTAAAGGGTACATCCTGCCCCAAAATCAATATTGCACCTAGTTCCTTCTGTAGGATAATTGTTTCACCCAGCTCACAGTCACCATCATTACAGAATAGTTATCTTTACCTATCACAGAATTGTTCAGCTTGGAAGAGATGCCAGGTCTCTATTCTGCTGCCTGCCCTCTCTCCCCCTCCCAAATCACCCAAACATTGAAGGGTCAACACTGAACTCACACTGAGTTGATCAAGGCTTTGTCCTGTCTTGAAAACCTCCAATGTTATACATATTGCAGCCTCTCTGGCCATACTACTTCAGTGCTCCCTTATCCTCATAACAAAAACAGTATCATGTTAGAAACATTATCTTGTCAGAAACTCTCAACTTCCATTTTTGGTCACTCTTTCATCTTCTCACTGTGCAAGCCAGTAAAAATCCTGGCTCTGTCCTGCCAGTGGTCCCTAATGTTCCTGATCCAGCTAAACAAGCTCAGACCCCTCTTTCTCTCCTCACAAGAAGAATGCTCCATTCTCCATTCTTTTTTGGTGGCTATTTGCTGAATTCATTCCAGTTAATCAATCTTTTTGCTGTCCTGAAGGGCTGGAAACTGGATTCAGGTTTCCAGAAGTGCTCTAATGAACACCAAGCTGATTTTGCTCTTCCTTTGATCTAGTGGCTGAATCGGTCCTATTTTTACAGCCAAGTATACTGTTAGCCATCATCACTGTTACCCAGATGTGACTCATGTTTAGCTTACTGTCCACCAAGGTTTCCTGGCAGCTTTCCAACAAGGTTGCTACCCAGCCAGTCAGTACCCAGCCAGCACTGATGAACAGTATGTCTGTCCAAGATGCAAGTTTTTACATTTGTCCTTGTTGAATTTCACAAAGTTCCTTGCTTCATCTAGCTTGCCAGGTCCATCTGAATAGCAGCCCTGCCATCAAGACTGTTGTACTACCAGACATAGCTTTGTATACAAATATGATGAGAGTATCTTCACTTTTCTTCTCCAAGTTCTTAAACAGGATCAGTCCCAGGACAGAGCCCTTAAAAATTTCACTTGTGACTATCCACCCGAGGTGAAGTGTGTATGGTGAATCTACACCCTTTGACAAGTAACCCCTAATGAGTAACAAGTCATCGACCTTGTAGTCTACTCATCTGTACGGTAACACCCCAACTGTATTACAAGAATGGGATACATATCAAAATCCTTGCTAATGTCATGGTGGATGACACAATCTACTAAGAAAATTTGATGAATTATATGTATAATGTTCTACAACAGAAATATTTTTGTAATGTATTTTCAACCTGGTTTATTTATTCATTCCTTCTAGGAGACAGCTATTGTAGCTGATAATGAGCTCCTATTATGAGCTGCTATAGCAGCAGATTTTGTGCACTCTAACGCTGATTAAAGTACTTCACACCATCATTTCTGATATAACAAGTGAAGATCATGAAATTCTCCTGAATATCACTGAAGTTCAGAGGTAAACTTCCCTTAACAACTCATCCAGGTTCCTGGTGAAGACATTTCCAGACATCTAGGTGGTTGAATGTTACTGAATCGTTACTAGAAAGCTGAGTGTGTGCTAGCACACTGCTGAGTTGATAGCAGAGATGCTATATTTCGTAAGGGAAAGGATGCAGATTGAAGAAGTACTGAGGGGATGAAGAATTTTATAAAACTGTTGGCAGACTTCTGAAATACAATGTAAGAAGTTAATTCAAGATCTACGTTTCACACATTTGCAACTTCTCTACAATCCCTCAGAACATTTAACCACATTAGTTCTCAAAAACTATATACATATTTAATTGCCTGATGGATTAGGGCTTTAACTGCTGTGCTGTGATGCAGCAAACTGACACCTGAGGCTGTAGGACTTATCTTGTCTGAAACTAGACATTTGTAGCAAAAGTATATATCTTAACTAGTTACTGTAGGCCCCTTCATAATTAATGGAGAGAAATAGACACTTCTAGGGTGCAATTCATCAGTCTTACTTTAAATATCTGCTTTACGAAGAGATGAATTACACACACCAGGTGTGTATTTTTCCCAGATGGTGAGGAAGGGGATTAAGGTAGCTACTTTGGAGGCAGCATCTTTCTTTGGATCCTGCTCCATGTAAAATCTCTGACTTGGGACTATAGGAAAGGACCTTGACAACTTGTAGATTGCTTCTGAGTCCAGTTCTGCTAGTCTGTACTTCTTGGTTCATTTTCTGATCAAACTTGCACAAGTATATGTCCCCACATAATCTGCACAGCCTGCTCCTAATCCTGTCCCCTCATTTCTTGATTTTAAATCCCCGACATGACACACTGGCCTTGCTTGCACCTGTGTTAGGTTTCTACGTGTCCCTTAACGTTGGAACAAACAGATGCTTTTTCTTCTGGACTTCCTACCTAACTTGTCATTTCCTTCCTAGTGATGACACTAAATATTCTATTCAATTTTCGTAAACAAATAAACAAAAAACATTGAGAATTTTAAACAAAATTGCAATTAAATAAAAGAGGAGAGAAGGTGCAGAAAAAAACACAGGTCCTCCATTCTCTGGAGTGATATTACAGCCCTTTCCTTCCATCCTTACCTCTCCACCTTCAAAATTACATGTATATTTGCTTTCTTTGGCTGATCAGTAAACTATCAAGCATGACTCATAAAAGGATTTTAAGCTTTATTGGATGGGAAATTAATTGTTAAAAAAAAAAAAAACAAAAACAAAACAACACAGCTGTACAAAAAAAAAAAAAAAATACAAAGAATTACAAGCAACATTATCCTTCAGAACATGCTTTTTGTCATTAGCATCCATGGGGCCCGCTGTTGCCCTTTTCAAACACTCAAGAATGTTAATGTCCATAATGGCAACCTAATCAGTTTAGGTGTATCATCCAAACAGTTTCACAGAAGCAATTGAGAGAATGTCACTGAGGACTTACAGATGTAGTGTGCTTCAGCACGTATGCAGGGCAGGCCAGAGTGTGATAGGTGGCAGCTACGTTATATTCCTTCTCAAAAGCTACTAATTTCTTGCATATAATAACATTCTAAAACAAGCTCTCATTGGGTGTTTAAATGGGTAAAGCATAGATGTACTCTTAGATTCACAATCTGGTAAGACTTTCACATAAAAATGTTGAGCATGAGTTCTGAAGGCATAACCACAAAATATGCCATCCTGTCTACTAATTTTAAAGCTGCATGAAAGTATGTGCTTGAATTGTTTGCCCTGTGTCAATAAATGTCTTGTGCATGTGAACATGAGAAAATTTCTCATAAGCTGAAAATTCTAAATCACTAAACAATAAAACATAGAAAATCAATCTGAAACACCTCTCGATTTTTTCTTTCACTTCATATTTAAAAAATTAGAGCAACATAAGAATAAACTATGGAAAATGTCTATAATGATGTTCTGATTTTATGCAAAAACAGCTGAAGAATCTGATACTGATTTTGAAGTGGGAAGATCCTGTGCAAAGTGCTTTCACTAGTTTTGACAGAAAAGTAAACAAAATATTTGTGTCACACTAACAAAATTACTAAAGGTTAAAGTTGAAACCAAGGAGCTTATTACAGGGTTTTATCTCATGTTCATAACTCAAAAATGCCAGCATTGCATAGATGAAGTAACTTGATAAAAATTCCCCAGCTTTCAGCTCCCAGATAAGTTCTTCAAAACCTTTGGGTAATGAGAGGAGGAAAACAAAATGTAGAAACAGATATTCTCCACTCCTCATTTACTTAGGAAACAACTCCCCAGATCAAGTCCCTTCCATTCAATACAGAGCTTACTCTGTAGATATCTTTAGATTTCTTTATGTTTCAATCATCAATTAGATATAAAGAATACATCAGACAATAATATATCAGTAACTGACAACAATAACAATGAAATGGATCCACTACAATGGGAAAATACCTTTCTAGAGCTATTATGTAAAGTGCACAAGACTAGAAATTCTATTTTTCTTAGCTTGAGCTCATTTACAGCTCTGCATACAGCTCTGCAATGGATGTTTGGATTAAAGCAAACTATGGAAAAAATGGCAAATGGAATCACATTGAAGGTGAAAATGGCCTGCATATCAACCAGGCTTCAGTTGTTGCTTTTGTGGCCCTCAAATGTAAATATTATATTTTTATATGTTTTTTAGCTTGGATCGTCTGAAACCTTTTTTGGAGCATGATACAGCTGTGAGAATCCTTCTTTGTTTTTTTTTTGGCTCAAAGCTTGCTTCCTGAGGTTTTTCTTGTGATAAGACTCTGAGTGACTTGTTGAGGAGGCAAGTGATGGGTGTTGTGTGGCAATCAACATTGCTGTGTGGACAATTTTACGTCTTTGGAGCTGTTTGCCTTCGGAAGATAGTGCTCAGGACTGTTTACTGGTGGAAGACCTAGCCTGTGACCAAATAACTATTGTTTTCTTTGGGAGGCTGGGGGATGATACCATTGTATCCTGCGAAGGCAAGATACAAGTTGGTGCCTCCCTCCTTCCTCTTATCTGCTGGCAAAGCCAGAAATATAAGAACAAAGGAATTTCCTGCTGAGATCCCAGAGCCAGAAGCTGCCACCGCAAAGAGAACTGACTCAACCATCTTGGGTTTGAGCTGTCACTCAAAGGAGAGCTGACTCGACCACTTTGGATTTGAGCTGTCACTCCAAAGATAGCTGACTCAACCACTTTGAAACTATTGAAAAGAGGCCATCATCGCCGTCGTTGTTGTCGTCGTCCTTCGGCGTCGTTGTCAATAGAACAAGAATGCCCGACAACCCGCTGCTACTGAAGATCAAAGATTGAATTACAAACCACACTGGATCCATGGTGGTGACTATCTCCCTCTTGCTGCCTATAAAGACCTCTTGCTTCTTCTTCTTTTCTATCTTTTCTATCGCCCTCCTTCCCTTCCCCCATTACCCTAATTCATAATAGTGCCCGTCCTCCCCTTCCCCATTTCCCCTGATTAAGATTTGTAATAAACTGGTTGGACCAACATTTGAACCGTTGCTTCTTAATCTCATGCCAGGTATATAGATAATAAAAGAACCTCCTCTCCCTCCTATAAATTGGAGTGAGACAACAGCCCATTCACTGCTATGCACAGAGTGCAGAATGAAGACAATAGGAGTGTAGTAGGAGTAAAGGTCTATGGAAGATGGAGAGGGCCAGAGTGCCCATCCTGGTGATATTTCACCACATCACTATGGACATGGCCAGATCTTATTCCAGGCAGCCACATTGAGCATGACCCCCAGGTGGCCAAACAAGATCCCCACTCAGCCATCCAGATGTTGTGCTGCCTCTCATGCTCTGTTTTCTTCAGCATCATAGGCTCCATCTAGGGGTACTTTTCTCAAGTTTAATTTTATAAAGTACTTTCATCCTTGCTTATGCTCACCTTACAATTTCCTGTGCTAAAATAAAAATGAAACCATCTTCTAAAGGTTTTTTTTTTTTTCTTTTTTTCAGACAAAAGCAGTCAGATCTGTTTCTCCTATGATGCCACTGATTTTCAAAAGAATCTGTTGAGGTATTTTTGAGACATTGCACATTTGTCTGTTCAGGGCAGAATTACAATGTCTGTGAACTGCTTTTGTAGTTCTCACACTTAGATTTTCAGAGAAGTTCAGCATTCAATGAGTAAACTTTACAATCTTCGGGGTTATGTATGGTCTAGCAGTGTAGCTAAGCAGTAGGTCTGCAAAACAAAACAATGTTTAAGATCCATTGCATCCAATGTACACATTTAAAGGGAGTTTAATTTAGATTAATCCTTGCATTGCACATGAGCTTTGTCCCTTTTTGCAGTTGGTGTATTTTCACAATACTTCAGGGGAATATATCCCAGTTTAGTTCCATAGTAAAGGAATCTGGTTTGCATTTTCCAAGGTGATTGCACGAACTGAACAATCCTCTTTTAAATCTGTAGTTACAATCTAGGCTAGAGAAGAAACAGCATTACCCAGAATGATTCATTTTGCAGGCAAGTGAAACTAGCAGAAGTGCCAATGATCTTTTTTGTTGATGTTTTCAATTAATTTATTTGGAACCACTTGTCAGGAACTGTACTTTTAACTAGGTCTTCATGATCGAATTGAGATGGAAAGGTATGTAGGTCTTAGTACTGACAGGTAAACGAGGTAGTGCTTTTTCCCTCTTGACATTCCAATTTTCCTCTTTTCTATACGTACCTGGTGTGCAGTGAAAGGATGTCACTCATGTTGCTAGGGGCCAAATTTTCCCTTCCATGATAAGAGTATATGCTTTAGAGAAACAGGACGAACAGCAGGCTGTGAAACAACCCAGTGGTGATCAGGAGAAATAACTGTGTCTCCAAAGATCCAATAGGTTCCAGATAACATAACAAAACATAACAAGAAAAACCCAAACAAACAAAAAACCCAACAAGTAAATAAAATCACCCCTGAAAATTTTACTTTTGCCTGTCACACTCCAGTACAGCACCCTGCGCTGTCAAATACATGGTTTTGCAAATATTACATTTTCCTCATCTCTTCAGTTATCTTTTTCTTTCAGCCCTATACTGTTATCAAAAATGATCTGATTTCAAGGAACTAATAAATGTCTCTTTTTGTAATAAAGCAGTTCGAGCTATTTAAAATCTGTTTTCCAGATTATCTTGGTTTTGTCATATCAGAATTTTACTTTATAACAGATCAGGAAAGCTTCCTCAAGTTTTATCTGGCCCAAAGTTAGCCAAGGGGCAGGCTGACTCACAGACAAGTAATGGGAAGCAAAGTTCTTCATCTCTATGTCACCTGCTGAAATTCAGCAAAGGTCACTACTGATAACCAACTGGGTTTTTGATGGCCTAATGAAATTAGCTGATAGTTTTGTTATAGTGACTAGTGGACAGATGTCCTTATTATAAAAACCATTAAGCCAATTGATATCCTCTCCTGGTAAACGCAACTGAGAAATGAGGAACTGAATGAGATACAGGTGCTCAGCTACTTTCTCACATCAACACTTGGCACCTGGAAAATAAGTTTAAGGGCATGTTGCCATAGGTTAAGCGTGTTCCATCTACTCTGTAGCTGGAAGATTTCAGACATCTAGGCTATTAGTCTATCACATTTCTTAAATGCCATGCTATTCCAATTTTTATTTTAGAAAAAAAATGAAGAAATTATACTGAGACAGTCCAAAATTGTAATCAACATAGGCAACCAGGGAAAACTAAAATATTCGAAAATAACACTGGAAATAGTGGGTGCAATAATATGCAATTAAGCTATAATTTTGTAAGCTTCTACTAGTATCAATTTCTTACTGATTTTCTGATGCTTTGTCCATATAAGTCTTTTCCTTCAGAAATCAGAAAGCTTAGGTCATATTAAAAGAGAGATACTGTGGATTTGCTCACTTAACCATCTTCATTAAAAAGAATGATAGAAAACTTCTCTTTCAGTTCCCTTTTAGGAACAAATTCCTTCTTTCAATGTTAAAAGCAATTTATTTTAAAAATATAATTTCTACTTGTCATGTCCTCAGCATTGCAAGTTATTTTTCAAGCTAATTTTACCAACTCATTTAATTATCAGCCCTTTCAAACTAATATATATACTATATATAAATATACATAAAGATACTGCCAGCATTGAGTCTACGTGCCAGAAACTCATTGCTTCTTTCTGAAACAAGCAGAATTCACTTAAACACTTTTGCTTGTACTGTACTTAGACCAAATTTCCCCAGGCATTATGAAACTTGTGCATTTAGTGGAGTCTGTTAGTTCATTCATCAAACATATGATATAAACCACTCTGTTATGCACCTTCAAACAAAAAAAAAAGATTAAAAAAGGAAGAAAGAAAAGACATGCACACAAAGGTAACTGTGCTCACTGAAGGACAAGATTTTTAGTGCCTGGCTGTACAAAAACATGTTCACACAAACAACTGTTGTAGCAATTATTTATGATTAAAAGACATGGGAGTGTTGTGGTGACTGCGCATTAGAAGTCTAGTATATGTCAATTGTTTTATTCATGATAAACAGATCATTTAGTTGGAAAAATCCCATCTGTCTAGATATATCTCTTATTATTTATGAGAACCATGTTTAGGAATGCAGGCAGCACATGTGCATAATTAATCCTGAAGAGAATTAGACATTGTTTGATTCACAGCTGAATGCAATTAGCATTAGGAAGTTTACATATGTTGGCAATAACACAGATTAGCAACTAAAGTGCTTGTTAAAAAATTTAACCTGAGGCTGCTGGAGCAGACCTCTCTTAATGATGCTTTAAATGTTGTTGATGAAGTAATAATCAATTTTGTTTTATAAATAGTAAATCAAGAATTTAGGTCTAATTAGCTGTGCTACAGATCACTTCACTTACATATCCAATGTACACGTGATGTATGCTGTGAACTTTCTTTGAGTCTGGTTTGCAAATAGTTGTTAAAGGAAAGATGTGATCCTTTCTGTTAAAAAAAATAATAATAAAAATCACAGATAGGGAGGAATAAGTTGTCTGTGCTGGGAGTGACTCTGTGCTCCTGGCACTCAAGAAGGAAAGAGTTTTCCTTCGTCATTTCAGAGCTTTTTAACTGAAGAATGAAGAAACAATGGCTTGCCTGCCTTTTTAAAATATAATAATTAGATTATAATTCACAGTCTGTGAAATGAAGCCCTCTAATGGAGAAGGAGGAGGAAGAGAGAATGTAAGTGATGAAAGTGAGGAGGCAAAGTAAAATTGAGCTGTAATTGTTTTTACTTCAACTTTAAGAAGTTCAACATTAATTAAAATGTTTCTGCACCACTCACCACCCGATTGGCACAAAAAAGGGCTGGTTGGTTTGCAGCTGCTGACTGGCAGGGATGTCAGCAAGACGGCTGCCAAGAAGACTGCAGCTTCACAGACACATGTGCATGCACACACGCAGATCCCCATACCTGCCTATATAGTCTAAAGACGTTAAAATTAGAGCAAGCAGTGCTAGTTTTATTCAAGACATTAAAGTAAGCAAAAAAGAGGAAGTATGATACTTCTTAAAAGAGTTTAGATAGTTTTAAAATTATTCTGATATCTTTACCATTACTTTGGCTTAGTGTTTTCTTTGGTTTTTTTTTTTCTCATTTAGAGTTCTGTTTACTCCTATGGGAGAAATTCAGAGACAAAAACTTCAGTTCAGAGTGTTTTCAGTCTAACAAAACCTAACACGCCCTATAGGTCAATGGCAATTGGATCTTTGTAGAGTTTTCTTTCCCCTTCAGCTATGTCTTCCTGTTGCTCTAAAAATTCGTACATGTTAACAGGTGCTCTTTGAGATGTGTTATGCAACACCTTCTTGTATCAGAGGAACACGAAGTGGTACCAATTACTCTCAGTGAATGAAATTACAACAGGATCCTCCAGCCCTTCTTTCTTCCGGCAGGTGCCCGTATGTCCCTTCACCAAGCCCTAGGGTACGTATGCCCCTAGCATCAAGTTCTCCCTCTTCAGCAGGCTGGGAAGCCTATCTCAGCTAGCCAGGAAAATTTTAAAGTAGCTGCAGGAAGAGGGAGAAAGCAGAGAGCCAAGCTGACAGGACTTTGCTTCCCCCAATGCCAAAAGAAACCCATTTTGCATGTGACGACACAAAACGGGCATTTCCTACTCACTCATCTACAGCCCAGCCAGAGATTGTAAATAATCTTGAAAAGGAATCAAGGCTAAACTGGAAAAGGCATTTAGGCTCCTAAAAATTGGAAAATGTGCTAGCAGGCATTCAAGAATGAATAAGAGCCCTCATCATAGGAAAGGCGTAAAATGTGGAGCAGCTTTGATTGGCCATTTTTCTTTCAGGAGGCATGGAAAAGAGCAGCCAACCCAGAGGATTTCCCTGCTGAACAGCAAGCTCTCCTGTAGCTCTGGAGGAGAGCTGGGAAGGCTGAGTCTACAGAGAAAGTCTGCACATGTGTGATTGCTGAGTGGCTTCCTCTGCAAGTGATAAGTGTCACGAATTCCTAAGTGCTGCTCAATCACATGATTTGATATCCTTCGTATCAGTTCTGTAGGCTGTGTGGGAGCTCTTCATGCTCCCCTGAGTCACTTCCACTGATTATACTGTCATCATTGCCACAGTTTTTGTGTAGAAGTATTTTGGAGAAAAAGTTGTCTGCATTCAAATTTAATTTTCATTGTTTTGGGGGGGCACTCCTATAAAAACATAACTCTAAGGCATCATGGCAGTAGCAATTTTAAGAAATATCTAAGCCTGTTTGTTTATCTTTATTTAGCTGATAGAGACAGATGATAGAAACAGAATACCTTGTATGTCAGGAGACTGAAGTGAATTAATAGACTGCCATATCTTACAAGAAAGGAATGAAGGAACAAATGAATGAATGAACTTTGACTTTTCTTAAGTAGACAGGGCAGCCGGGTTCTGACTGATGTTTACAAAAGTAGATGTGTTTGAAGCAGCACCATATGGAGAACTGGGAAGAGTTTAAGGGTTAAGCAGGAAGAGTCCTAGGAACCAAAAAAACTGGAAAAAAAATCAACTCTAAAAAATGCATTTATCACCTTTCATAGAAAAGAACATAATCTTAAAAGAGGCAATTTCTATACAAGGTGCTGAAAAAACATTAAGAATCAGATCACAAGAAGATAAATAGAATTAGCAGTTCACTACAGTGAATGATTTCAATGCATCCAGTTATTAATTATAGAAATCTATTGGGTAATGAGAAGAAATATTCCTGTTCTCATGCTGTGCATGCTTATAGATCAAGGAGTAGGTTTCAGGTCATTGGAGCTCCAACAGTGGAGGCCATTGCCTCTGTTTATGGCTTGAAACAATAAGACCCTTAAGCAGATGCCTAGTGTCAGAAGACTGAATATTGCTAACTGATTCTAAAATATTATCTTCAGTGTGTATTAACAAATCTAGGAGTAACAGGACTGTTTATGATCGCTTTTCCAATTAAAACAAAAGGAATTCAGGAAATATTTTGTGGAAAATGAATGTTTTACATTTTTACTTTTTCTTACGTAACATGCTCTAAGAGATGAATAATAATAATAAAATAAATAAATAAAAGTTTTTCATTCCATTTCTTTTCCTCTTTTCTGTGATATTTTGTTGCTGCTCTTTGCTGCACTTTGATACCTTCAGAACACCACAAACGTACACAAAGAGATGCTAAAGCAGATGCTATTGCTGACGGAAGAGCAGAGGTAGCATATTCCACATTCAGCTAATTATAATAACGTTCTTATTTTCTGCATGAAATGGGAGGAGATGTCACAATCTAAATTATTCTGTGTTGGCTTTAGGAGGACAAACATTTGTTGTCGACAAGTATTTGATCTGTCTCATAATTCTGTCACCGCAACAAACTAAAACTGTATTTTATTCTCCATTCCTGTGATCTTTCACCTAGATAAGAACCAACACCTGGCATCTTTTCAAATTTTCTTTTTTCTTTACATCAGTGGCAGAAGTTAAAAAGGTAACATGAAAAGAAAGATGAAAAAGAAATGCTGTTCAAATTGAGGGACTGTAGTTTCAAGTTTCAATCCTGTATCAAAACATCTCCGCCTCATCTTCTTTCTCAGTCATCACAAATGAAAAGTACAAAGAAGTACACAAACATCAGTACAATGCTGTGTGTGTACTGCTATCCAAAAATCACAGTTACAAAATTATACCTGACATATCAAATACTGACAGTCACATCCTCAAGATTTTCTTCTGTTCGTTCCCATGGACCTTCTTTATTAATAAATCTGACACATAAAAAGCATCTGTATGACTAAAGTGTCAGTTACTGGAAAGACCGTTTTGATCTACTTCTTAACTTTTAGAAGAAATATTCTCTTTTTTATGAAGAGAGGATCTGTTCACTGACTGCCAGCTTTCAAATGACCACCTCTTGAAGTTTAATTTTACGTTTTAAATAAATATTGTATGCATGCAGAATAATTATGTTGCTCTACAGAGACACTGTATAATGACATTGATTCTTTTTTATCTAAAAATGACAAAACCTTGAGGTGGCTAAGTCTGTATTTGCCACGTATATATGGAGGTTCATTCCACATGTTAAATTACAAGAAGTTTTTCATGTTTCTGTCACTAAATAGGTAGCAAAACTTCCATTATAAACTTCAATTTTTGACTGCTTAAAGCATTCCAATAGAGATTGACTTTGGTCAAATGTTTGGCCTCGATTGTTTCAGTTGTGGAATAATTGTTCTATTAAAAATAAAATATAACTTAGTAATTCATCTCTAATACTTTGGAACTACAGAAAAGAAAGGTTATTGGTTTTGCATCATGCTAAGAGTCATCATTAAAACAAACATTATCTTTACTAATGACTGTTGTGAAGACACTGTTATGAAGACATACAAGTATTTCAATATTTAAAAGAATCAGAAATCCCAACTTCAGTTTGAAAATTATGTAAAATGCATGTAAAGCATCTTTTCATTTTTTTGTTATATTTAGTATATCTAAATAAATATTCTGATTTAATAATTACAATCTCTCACAACCACCACCCAAATAATTTCAAAAACAAAAAGAAAATGGAAGTATAAAAAATGTATAAAGATTTTTTTTTTATCTGTTGTTTGGTTCATATTTTTGTTATTACTGAGAAAGAGTGGTGTCTTTTATTGAACACATGTGTAATCATCCATAACATGTACAAATCCATAAAAATATCACTAACAAGTTGAATACCTGCATTTGCTTTAAAACTGTCAGATATGACATTGTTGCTATATACTTTTTGTTGTTCTTCATAGTAAAAAAATAGCAATGATTATATATAACAATAATATCACTTTTAATCGTGAATTGCTCTTAAACAGTAAAAATGGCACTAACAACAGAATTAATTGAGTTCTTTATATTTCAGTCCAAAATGCACATTCTGGGAACTACCATCACTCAAATATTGAGAACTGAGAGGAGAAGGCTGAACTCTACTGTAAGAATCCAGAAAAAAAAAAATAATCCATTGCAACATTAATTCTCATTGAAAGATTAATTTATCTTATTTAAATGTAGCTGGAAAGTACTCATCCAGTACTGTGTGATATGAAAATCCAGCCTTTTTTGGGGTTAGAGATGGATGCATTTGTAAAGCAAGTCATTGCATCAAATTAAACATTTATTTTGTAGCACAAGAGTATGCCTTTCTCCATTAAGGCCTAGCAGACTAAGGGCCTAACTTTTATATAGATCTTCTTAAAAGATATGTTCCTACCTTAGTGTTCCAGGATGCATGATAACGGATTAATATCCTAACATTTTAGTACTTAATCCTGTGTATATACACAAAGCCATACAACCCAACAGTGTTTAGTCATAGTCAAAATTAATTTGCCTGACAGAAAGCACACCACAAGAGGCTGAAACATATAGACTAAAATTGCAACTGTTCTTCCATTACATTTCATACAGTTGGTAGATATTAGTAAAACAATGAGTATCTCCTGCCTCAGAAGGTTCACGCAGATTTTCACCTGAAGGACGTATCCTACTCATATCCCATGGATAAGTCAAGAATCTTACTCCAATGAGCAGAAGAACTCACTGTTCATTAAAGGTCATTAAAGTTCAGGATTAAAAGGAGAATGCCAAAAACACTCCATGCCAATTTTATGATAGAGTGAGATTCATCTCACTTGCTGTGAGTTCTTCACATGAGCACCGATTGAGGGTAGGAAAGCTCTACACAGGGATCTGGATAGGTCGAATCAAGGGGCTGAGGTCTATTTTATGAAGCTCAGCAGGACCAAGTGCTGGGTCCTGCACTTTAGTCACAACCACCCCATGCATCGTGACAAGTTTGGAGCAGTGTGGCTGCAAAGCTGCGGAGAGGAAAGGGATCTGGAGATGTTCGTTGATAACTGGCTGAACATGAGCTTGCAGTGTGCTGAAGTGGCCAAGAAGGCCAATAGTTTCTTGGCTTGCATCACAAATAATGTAGCTGAAAGGACCGGGGAGGTGATTGTATCCCTGTACAACCTCTTCTCACAGGTGATTAGTGACAGGATGAAAGGTAATGGACTCAAATTGCACCAGGGGAAGTTCAGGTTGGATAGTAAGAAAAAAAATCTTCCGAGAAGGAGTGGTAATGCATTGGAATAGGCTGCCCAGGCAGGTGGTGAAGTCGCCATTTGTGGATCTAGTTTATTAGGCATAGTGGTGATGGGCTGACACTTGCAATACATGATCTTAGAGGTCTTTACCAACCTTAATGATTCAAAGGTTCTATGATCCTAGAGGCTAGATCCTTTTTCACAGATCAGAAAACAGAACATTTCTAGACTGTCATTCATTTGACTTATTTTTCATATCTGTCTTGAGAAAAGATAAGTCATACTGTAGAGCTGCTGCTTACTTCCACTGTTTACAGTAAACTACTCTTGAAGATGTAGATGTCTGTTAAGGACCTCTGAATTTGGGAGGCCAAATCTATTAAAAATAAGACTAATTAAAAATTCCTTTTCATATACTTATTTGTATCTTCCTTCAATAAATTTTATTAGTTTCTTTTCAAGTATAAATAAATTTGCTTAATATTTTCTACAGTATATTTTTTCACCACGTATTTTAAATCTGTTTCTACACTCCAGATACTGTCTTGGGAAGAGTTGCTGTTGAATATGAAGGCAGGCAAAACAAAACTATCCCTTACATTTATTATCATGTACTGACTTTTTAACTTCCTTCCCTCAAGAAATAAAAGTTTGCAGTGGATTTCCAGATAAAAGTGTTCTCATAAACGATTGAAACTATTGTGACACAGCTTTTATCATAATTTTAAAGCAAAATTGCCCATTGATTTCGTGAAAAACTACTCCATACATTCTTTAATGATTTGGCCCAGTGTAGATTAAGCTGAACATCCTTGTTTGCAATTTTGTTTCTAAGAATCCCTTCATTATTAATTCACTTAGTATTCATTGCAATTATACTGAGTATAATTGTTTTGCTATTCATGCAGCTGTCAGAAGGATTTTTATAGGTCTTCCATTATAATTAGGCATACATTAGTAGACATTTAAAGCATGTTACCATTCTTAATAAAACTTGAGTATGTGATCTACTGGAAGTGGAAGAGACTAATAGTGAAATGCGAACACTTCATTTTAAAATACATAGCTTTTACCCTTGAAGTTTCTGTAATTGGCAATTTTTGAATTTCTTTATTTGTCTGAATCCAGGACACTGACCTGGATTCAGATAATGATGGACTACATAGTTAGGTACCTCCTAAAAAGAAGAATGTTGTTCTCCTGCAAGGTATTTGGCCATCTGGGGACCTGTAGTATAGCAATAAGTAGGCTAGCTGGTACCCTCAGCATTCCTTAAAACCGTAGAAAACCATTATAAGCAAAATTTCAAACTGAAGCAGGGGAATCTTCTCCCTGAGGACTTTTATGACACAGTAGGAGGCCATTTCCAGAAAGCATGGAAAAGATGTCCACAAGAGCAGGCTTGGAACAGGTATTGGTACATCAGATATTTAATCAGATATTACATTTAATGTAATCAGATTGTTACATCAGATATTTGAGGTATGCTAACAAGTTCTGAAAGAAATCCCGCTAGGAAAAAAAAAAACAAAAAAAACACCTCTTTAAAGTAATCAGTAAGGCTATCAGTTGCACCACACTCAATGGCTTTACTTTGCTATTCTGGCTTTTAAGGGAAAATTATGAAGGTATTTTGTATGCAGCCTCCTTTTCGGATGTGCATGAAGGAAAAGGGCTAACACAGAACTTGTGCCAGAGGAGTCTCTCTCTCAGTCTTTCTCTCTCTTTCTCTCTCTCAGAACACTGTTTATGAGTATGTTTATACAGCCTAAATAAATTTCATAACTCTTCCCTATAATTTATTCTACAGGATGGTGGTAGGATTTCTTCCTGAGAGATAAGAAATGCCTTCCAGCTGAGGAAGGTTCTGGGTCTTCCCAAACCTATTTCAAAACTGTTTAAGTGATAGTGTGAATATGAAGGAAGTAATTTTCTTCCAAAAGTTTTTTAATGTTATCCCCAAAACAGCCAAAATTTTTAAGCTGACACAATTTCAATCAACCTTGTATTTCTCAGGAGTAGAGCATACAGCAAATGCTCCAAGCAAAAGTATCCTAAGATAAAACAATGATTGACAAACCTTCCCTCTCAGTGTTCTTCTAATAAGGAATAAAGACAGAAGATCTTGACCTCAAGACACTTATATTACTAGTTAAGTTTAAAAACATTCTTTTGCTTCACACATCTGCATGATTTAAGACAGACCTAAGACTGGACTTGGTACTGGATCTTTTCAGTCATGTATTTGAGATTGTTTTGTCTGTCTCTGTCTTGTAAATTATTCCTATGGAATTATTTATGGTTATTTCTTTGTGTTTTTCTGAGAGAAAGAGAGAGAGGGACTCCTGTGATACGTGTTATCAAGCAACCTGTTCTGAGGTCATGCTTACTTTCTCTGAAAAACATTATATAATCTGAAGATGCTGCCTACTTTCATTTCTCAGGCCCATGCTATTTGTTCCCAGGAGAAATCTTAGAAAAATGTATACTGACATGGAGCAACTGAACAGGCCCAGGCCATTTCAAAACTCCTTGTTATATTTTGCATCGTCTTCATTATGCTAAAATAATTAGAAAGATTATTTAGCAATCTATGCAAATGGAAAAGATATTAATGCTTCAGTACCGATCTGCGTTTTCAACCAAATTTACTTTTAACATTCTAGAATAGATGATTTTTCATTAATGCACATCATTTCATATGTTATATAAAAATGTATGTCACTTAGTTATAGAAAAGTCACAACTATTTGTCCCCTTATGCTACATATGTATTTAAGCAAAAGGAAAACATAACCAGAAAAACATATGTTAGAATAGAGAACAAACACTTGCACAACTCTTGATCTTAAATTGCACTTGTCAAACAGCAACTCCAAGTGCAAGGTAGGTTTAAATGGCTTTCCAAATAAAGGAGAAAAAATAATCATTTCCATATACTCCAAAGCTAGCCAACTATGTGTCTGTTGCTTCTTAAAACATCTTAAGGAATGTAGTATGGGCTATCTATACTACAAATAAATCATTAGGTCTTTTATGGTATGAAGAGGAGTTGAGCATCTAAATATGGTACAACTCAGGTTCCCTACAAAATAACCTACAAAGACCTATCGACCAAAGTGAAGACAAAGTTCAGTTCAATTTGTCATTTCATTTTTTTCTAAAAGGTAATGACACTGGAAAAATTTATAAAAAGTAGATCATGAAACTTTGGAGTGTAATAATTAAACAAGCTTCCCTATGCGTCTTACTAATTTTACTCATTGCAAATTAATGTAACCTAAAAACAACTTCACACTCTTACATATTAAGTGCTACATTGCTAGATTTGTGTTGCCTCAGACAAGGAGTTTTCCTCTTTTTTATTTTTTTCCCTTCTTCTCCCTTTATTCCCTCCAGTTGTTAACGAAAGAAGTAGCATTTCAAGAAGAACAATTAGGTTGGTTTGTGACACTGGACTCCTTGGGGATAGTTTCAGAGCACTGCTGTAAGTAAGCCTGTAGGACACAGTTTCAAACAAACTACATTCCTACAAAGGATTTTTCTTTTTCTTGTGCTGTGTAACACACTCAGGGATGTATGTATTTAGGACACGGAAAGAAAATGAATAAATGGAAAGGAACAATAAACAAATTTAATGGGATTTAATGGAAGTCTTGTCTACATTCCTCCCTTTAAAAATGATCATTTGTAAGTGCAAGTCCTTATCCTAAGGTATGTGTTAGTCTCGACTGAAGCAGGAAACTCTAGGTCAGACATAAGGTGACTGAAAAAATGCATTTGATTTATTCATATCTCTTAATGTGAAATGTGTGTTTGAAGAGACTAAAAATCTCAGAAAGTCTTTTTTTGCAACAGCCAATTACTCTCATCTTTTTAATTCTAAAATGCATTTGGAACATTTCCATTGTTCTAAGGGTTAAAAACTTCACCATGACAATGACGAGCCTTATTACTCAGTCAAAGTAAATGGATCACCATATAACCTTTCAGAAATGTTCTTCCTTAAGCTATTAAAACATTCCATGCCCTTAGATGACAACAATTTCTCTGCCTTTTGAAATTTCTTTTCTATCCTGCAGAGTTCATAGAGATATGCTTGGTTAAAATCAACTTATATAAAACTATGCACTGTAAATTCTGACACTTCTGTTTGAATCTCTTTTCAAACACTTGTCTTTGCTCACCATAATAGATGTCAGTTCTTCTGATGTAGTTCAAGCATGAGCTTCATATGAAGACTCAGCTATGTCTATTGCATTTCTGAAGCTACTACTCACTGAAGTTTTGTGCTGTTTGACATCAAAGATAGGCAAGAATCACCTGCTGAGTTCACATGCATGGAGCAAAACATCTTCAAATCACTTGTGCTAGACAAAAGTTTTTCATATTAAGCTTTCACTATCATGTGGACTTAAAGACAAACGTAGTCCTTGTTAAAGTTGCAGCATCGTGTTATTAAACTACGCATTTAGGCCTCATGATTTATATAAGTCTTAAGACAAAATACAATCATTTGGCTAATTTTTTTTTTTTTTTTTGCATCAATCACAAAGAATTTTGCTGCATTAAAAAATTGTTTTTCATTCAATATGCAGTGATTTTTCTCAAAGGTAAAAACAATTTGAATGCATGACATCCTCTAGCTTAAGAAACAAACAAACAAACAAACAAAAAACAACTGCTGTGCTCTACTTTTTCAAACTTTAATAGCTGACTTTTATAATAGCTGACTTTTATATCAACTGAAAAATCAGAAAGAGGAAACAGCTAAAGCATATAGTTTATATAGATAACATAAATGAAAAAAAAGTATTTGAAAATTTCACATATCTATGTTCTGTATAAGTTCAATCAAAAAACATGCTGAAAAACAAATACCAATGTAGAAGAAAAAAATATTTATGAAGGTTCAAGAATTTCTATATAATGGCTGTGTGTCTAATGGATGTATAACAACTCTGTCATAGTTTCTGATCACAATGACTCCAGTGATGTCTCTGTCTGTAGGAAAGAGTCAGCACAGGAATTAGGTTTTTGAATCGTTGTGTATGAAAAATATTTGTAATGAGCATACATTTGAATGTCATCAAAGCCCTGGATGTAGTGTAAGCCAAAAGACATCAGGGCTTGTGACTATTTGGAGATACTCTAATGCCTCGAGTACATCAGCAGATGCTAAGATGCAGCTGTCAATTTTAAAAGACTGAAGATTTTGGTATTATTGGGCTTCCAGTTCCTTTTTTGTATGTTTGTTTGTTTTTATTCTTTTAAGAGGCTTGAAATATATTTAAAAGAAAAAGGAAGGTTTTTTTTCCCCTACTACTGTTTTTCCATTTCTTAAGTATGTGAATCCAAGAGAGTCAATATGCCTAGCACTTTCCAGTCTCTGCAATTGTTCCATAACTGTAAGGTTAAAATCCTAGCAAGCCAGATCATTAACTCTCTCCTGACTACTTTAAAATTTCTGCACTTAAATTTTAAGTTCTGTACTTAAATTAAATGCCTACATTAGCGCTTTGATACTGATATGTTTCTTGTTTTAAATACTTAAAGCTCTTCATGAGTGCTTTACGTATTACAAATGAAGAATGCTACTAGACTGCAGTGGGTTCTTATAGACAGGCAGGATCAGAGTATGTATTCATGTGTTTCATGCACAGGTAAAAGACTGCTACATCCCTTTAAGGGCTCTAGTGCTTGCTTCTGTCATACAGGTTCCAGAGGTGCTCCCATGTCTCAGACATTCATCCTAGTTGTAATCTAAATGTATTTTGCACAGACATGCAGGCATGTGAACTTCCTTTCCTTTTCATTTGCCCCTTCTTGAAGTCATGCTTTCCATGTAAAATAAACTCAAGTATATAGGATGGAAAGGAATCGTGTCCAGCCCAGTATTAATTTCCTGATGCCTGAATTAATTCTGACATACCCAAAACCTTAGCATATGCCAAATCAGACAAATGACAAAGGTCCGGAGTACCTTGTCTCACTGTGGGATGAAATACTCAGACACATCAATCTGTCAGTGAAAACCTCCCCGACCTTATAGACCTCAATATGACCTTAAAATACATAAATAGATTAGATATCAAAGGTGAAAATACAGAATGTCTTATGAAGAACGATTGTGCTGAACAACGGTGTAAGAAATCTGGGGATAAGGAGACAGAATATGTGTTACAGATGATGCTGGTTTACTTAAAACACAATAAACCCCTTGCCTTGAAGTTGCTTATTGGCCCTGGCTCCTTCAGATCTGTCAACATTAATTTAATATCCTACTCTTAACATGAACTGTATTGAATATGAGGCATTTCAGGATGTATTTAAGCCTCTGCTCAGATTTAATTAGAAATGAGAAATATAGCAGATGGAGAGAAATCATTGTTGCACTGTTGGGCCCTAATGCAAAGACATTTCTCTAACAGTTGACAGTTAAAAACTGTTTGATTTGTAAGCCCCAGCAAAAGAAAAGTGATCTACAAATAAAATTAAAAAGCAGGATTACAGCTGCTCCAAAGGCTCTACAAAAATCTCTTATGGAAACAAGGAAGAGTCTAACCATGATACAAAATACCACCGCAAGGTAACTAGATTGCAGTACTGGTATTAAGAGTCTAGCATCTGTGAAGTTGCTACAGAGTGACCTTTATATTTGGCTTTCCTGTCAGAGGAACTCAAATGAGACATTCTGTTATCAAAAGAAAAAAAAAAATAAAAATTCAAAGAGTCTATTCTACTATCAGTTTTGCATTGTACAACCCTGATTTCCTCACACTTTAAACAACAGAGATAAGTTTCTGTACACAGAAATTGTATGCTGCCCAGATAAAAATATTTTACCTTTAATGAGCTTTATACACCCAGTCATCCTCACATCTGAGTTCACAATACACAGAAGAAGTAAGCAACACATTAAGCTAAACTATCTACAAGAGAAAGCACGAAGCAGAAGCAGCAAGCGGGTCAGCAGTCTCTCATTTGAGCAGTATCAAAGGCTGTTGATGGATCTAATAAAATTACTCTGAACATCTGACCTTTATCCATGGCCAGAAGGAATGCAGTTGCACAATAGGGGAAGGGAAATCACTGGTGACAAAATGAAGTTTCAAATAAACTGTGTTTCTACTGGCAATTTTTCTTTATCCGCTATCATGTAATATGCAGAGGGATGTACAGTATGCACTGAGAACAGGAAATGAAAGTGAAAAAAAATGGAAGCTAAAACTGACACTAACAATACTTAAATTGCTTAATGGAGATGCTGTGTACATACTCCCCCAGGCAACAGATCCTTGTAAGTGTTTAGAGCTTCTAATTGTACTGTATGTCTTCATAAACAGCGGGTTACAGAAACTCTAGGTCAAATGTTAGACAACAGAAGGGTTTTGTCTATAATTTATTCAAAAGTTTGATTGTATCATTGCACATTAGAAGGAAATAAAACTCAGTGTTATGAAGCTAATTACTGCTAAGCATCTCAAACGTATGTATGGGGGGGGAGTAGATATGTACATAAATAGATATAACACAGAGAATGTATATTAGATATGACACAGAGAATGTATATATATGTGTGTTTGTGCATGTATAATATATATAAAATATATTGTATATTTATATATATATATATTTATTTATATATTTATATACATAAACATGTAAATACATACCTATAATTGTTTTCTTAAAAGCTGAAGACATTACCAAAGCCATGTACAAGGCTTTTCTTGTATCTGTGTTCTAATAATTTCATCAGTAACTCAAGAATTTTACATCAAGATTTTTTAAATTATTTTTAGTGTTTTTTAGGAAAAGATTGGGGAAATTTCTCAGTACATCCTTTTTAAAACCAAGAACATAAATCAAAATACAGCAGACATAGCTTCTCTGTTCAGGAAATTCACTATCAAGGTCCTCCTGAAAAAATGACTCTGTACAAGGGGATCCAATAAAAGTTGAGCAGTTAAGATGACGAGAGATACTTAACACTCCGTCTTCCTTTTGTGAAGGCACGTAGAAAAGACATCAGGTAATGTAACGTCAAAGAATGCTCCCTTGGGTTCTCAGGGAATTTTCCACAGGTATTCCTCTTCCCACAGAACTCTGCTAGTGCCACCTGCCTCTGGAAAGGCTCTGTCCCCCTTGTCAGCAAAGAACAGCCTTGCTACCCAAAAAGTTTGTTCTAAGAGAAGACCTTTGGTCAAATTGGAGTGTTCTGGGTATAAGAAGTCACGAGAGCTAATACTCTGTCACTGAGCCAGTCTAGATACACTGAGCATTTCCATGAGCAGATAGGAGTTGCTATCCTTGTTGGAAATGCTGCCTTCCCTTTGCAGTCAAGGATGCTGAAATGCCTCTTTAATTTAACGTCATGCCTTTCTAGCTATAATGTAGGTACATAAGGCTAAGTGACTGATGGAAATTTGCTAGGCTGATATCATAAATATGTACCAAATACATAGGTGATGATGGTAACTATGGTTAAGCTGGTTTTAAGCTTGCTTTCTGCCATGAAAGTAATCAAAAGTTCGTAAGATTAATTAACCTTTTGTGGATTGGTACTACAGCTTGAAAAGTCTAGGGCAAACAGGGATGAAATACCTGCTGTCTATCAATACCAGAGAAAAAATGTTGTAATAGACCACAGATTCCACACCCTTTGTAAAACATGGTCAAAGGGGAAGTAGAAACTTCTGCAGAAATGTGACTTTTCTAGCTCTTCCTTCTAGGAAGGCAGGAAGGCAGGAAGGCAGGAAGGCAGGAAGGCAGGAAGGCAGGAAGGCAGGAAGGAAGGAAGGAAGGAAGGAAGGAAGGAAGGAAGGAAGGAAGGAAGGAAGGACATTTTAAACCAACACTGAAAAATGAGTATGTAACTTGCCACCTAAGATGAAATATTATTCTTCCTGATCTTTTCGTATGGTGATACATAGTCTTCGAAATTGTTAAAGCATACTGATCCTACTTTGGCAACTTTAGATTGGTTTTAATAGCAAATTTCAGCACTAACTTCACAATCCCAAGAGCATTACCTTCTCCTATTCCAAACAAATTCTTTCTGTGTCTATATTTGTTATCAAGTGTTACTAAGAAATAAGTCTTCACATAAAATCTGCCTCTGCTCATCCACCACTACTATTTCCCTCCTAGGGCCTTTGAATGTATAAAGAAACCATGGGATGCAACACTGTCAAGGTTTGCCATAGTGCTCTGTTTAAACTTTTACAAAAATAGTTGATATATATTCAGAGTAGTCTTTTCATTAATTGCTACATTTCAAAAAAAAAAAAAAATCAACAAGAAACTTGGTTAACTCATTTAAACTCAAATGAAAGAAGTTGTGACCTGTCTACAATCAATACAAATATAAAAAATAACAGCTAAAGAAAACTCTCTGAAAAATTCCACATATCACTGGCTAAAGTTGATCCATAATTCCTTATATCTTGAACTCTACTTCTGTCTTTATCATTTGTTGCGTGTTAAGTAGGAAAAGGTAGTACACTGTTTCTAGTACAAAAATAAAACTGTATATTCAACTAAGAAGTTATTGGAAAAAACACCATACAAAATATGACCTATTTTGGATCATTAATGTTATCTTTCTATTGTAACTGAGAACCCTGTGAAATGTCAGAGGACATATTTACATCCCATTCTTGGAATTCATTTCCAGTAAAAGCATCATAAGATGATTTAGAAACACAGTTCTACTTAGAGTGTATTCTGTTCAGGACTGACTTTCCACAAGTAAGATAGCACCTTGTATAATAATTAAAAACAGGTTCCATCTTATGACCAAGTCTAACATCATCATTTCACATATCAACCAGAGTACTACAATCAAACATTGGAGCAGACGTATCTGTAGGCCTATGCTGAAATGTATCAAATCATATGGCATGCATTACATTAAAAGAGGACTGAAATTAAGAAACTAGAAACACATTCAAAAATAACATAGGACAATTTTCTCCTTATTCTTATCACTCCTTTGCAGAATCTGTGCCCTGATTACCTTACTATTTGTTATTGTCATTGAGGGAGAAAAGTCATCCTGCCAAGGATCTTCTAACTGCTCTTGGAAATGTAAAGGTTGCAGCTAAACCAGTGGCCTTTTACCCAGCATTTGTCATTTTAGACAGTGGAGTTGAAGGCAGTCGAGGACACTGGATCTCTTCTCATAACATGTTTCACCCACACTCAACCTGGAAATTTCTGCTTTTTTTTTTTTTTTTCCGTAATACAAGGAATGTTTACAACATGTTGGCTGCCTCATGTAAAATCCAGATATTTCAGATACTCGATAACAAACATGCGGGAAATTAAGACAGCTGTGTGGAAAGCATAACTTGTTCTGTCAAATGAGAAGAAGGTTACAGACAGCTGGCAACATCCCTTTATTTTTCTGAGGACGCATTGTTCAGCAGTGAGGAGCAACATGTCACACAGTGAGAGATGTCCACCACAAACTTCAAAGTGATGAAATATGAAATACATATGCTCCTTAATGAATCTGTATGTGAAACACAGAAAAAAGCATCATCTGTTGTCTTAATAACACACTATCTATCTCAAAGACTGGCAAAGCAAAGAGAAACATTTCTGTAAAAGGAAGTGCTATGTCCACATGTGCCATCTGTCAACATCTGTCAGTGAATCCCAAAGAGAGCAAATGTGGTGCAATTTCAACATTTTTCTGTTTCAGTATACTGAACTAGTTTCAAGAGTATGTTAGCATCTCTCTTGTGTTGAGAAGACGTGCAAATGTATACTTTACCACTGCTTTTTTTATAATTAAAAAAAAATATGAGAGAAAATCAACAATGACAGCTGCCCTGCCCTAATGATCTGATATAATTTAGCCTGTTTAGGTAGGAAAAACATACCCAGACTATCACCTCTAAGCCTCCCTGATAATGAAAATATATACAGATGGTGTAATCATCATTAGGCAGACATTGAGTTATATCAACATACAGCCACTGTCTTTACTATAGTCCTGCAATTCCTTAGCAATAAGGAGTTGTGGGAGTCATTATAAAAATTATGCCCCCTATAAAATAACATGTGAGCAGTTCACAGTCAATTTAGAACCTGTCCTCTAACCACTACTGTGTGTGGGGAAATAGGTGAACTGGCTTTTTTCAATCTGAAAAAAAGACCAACAAAATTAAGTGATCCAAGGCCACTTGAACAATCTGAGGCATAATGAGAAAATTCAAAGGTTTCATCCCAGGCTTCATAAGATGATAATTAAAAAATATATATTTCCTGTTCAATAATCATATTTTCAGTGTATTTGGGGAAGTTATTACAAACAATGAACAATTATACAAGCATCAGGAATAAGAAACATCCCTAGAAGTAAATGTGAAATTTCATGTCCAGAAGACACTACTGTTGCTGTTACAGATAATGACACTGCAGTCGATCCAGGCACTGCTGAGTGGGGTGTAATGTCAGTTCTGGATGAGGAGCTACACTGCAGCAAAAATTCTGATCATGAATCCCATGATACCATATCAGCATTTAGCAGTTCTGACTTCTACGCCTAGGAAAAAGCTGACTAAAATGCCAAGCAAAGGATCAGTGAAATCATTCTAAAGTATATTCAGTGCATTTAAAGAAAAAAGACTACTTATTATTAGCTAGTGATCAACTATAGAAAGACATGGAAAAGCTAGAGGAAGACTAATATCCTACTACGCTAGATTTTGTGTTTGCTTAACAGCTTCTACACTTGACACACCTGCCACGGTTTCTACAGTAAGACTCAAGCCACGAGTAAAGCATTTAGAAATGTTGACTGAACTGCTCTTGTTTTATTTTCATTTGAACAGAAAAATACGCAGAACATGATTATATCCAAATAATCTAAGATTAAATTATGGGTAATGAAGACTTCACTCCTCCTAGTATGAGGATGAAGAGATGCCATGCAGTCCCCAATTTTCTTGTAGCCACCTCTGCAGTAACAATGGGTATCTCCTTTTGATATTGCCAACTTAATACTTTTTTGGTGAGTTTCCCATCTTTATGGATCAATTTCATCTCTGAAATATTTTTATCCCATTTTTAAAAGTTATTATTACTGTTACTAAATATTTCCATAGCACAAGTGCATTAGGAAAATAATCCATTCCGTGTGCCCTGTACAAATGCACAGAAATAGCAGTCCGCTACTTGTGATTATTCAAAGATAATTCATAACAAACAGCTGTGTGAGCAGCCTAAATTTCTGACACTTTTGACTCTACAGTATAATGGTTGAATTTTTGTGCATTTTGACAACAAAATATTGTTTAATAAGCCAGAATGTAGCCAAATAAAAAGCAAGTCTAGTTATATTATTTTTTAGCAAATCTTTTGCAGTTCACCTTTAAACTAAAGGTCACCAGGTGAGAATGTGTGTTTGAAAGCCCTTGAATGACTTACAGAATTCATCTATCCATATTATTCATATCTCTTTGACGATTACAAATCAGAAGTCACTGCAATATTTCTAGTCTTTCACATCAGCAGGTATCCGGACAGCACTGTCTTTTATTTACTGACCATGTTAAAAACAGAACACTTTTTTCTTATTTTTTGATAATATGCTGTCTGACCAGTTCAGAGAGAACTCTAATAATGTCTCAGCCCAACCTTGGGTCTCATTATGTTGGTAGAAACTGTCATGCAACTGTGAATGTGCAATAAGTGTAGAGGCAGAAAAATATGAAAAGCATTCTACTTTCAAATGCTGCACAAAGCTATTTATTCCTACCACACTGAATGAACCAAAAATCAAGGAGAGAAAATGAGGACTTTACTTCATGGCCTTCTAAATTTAAACAAAGAGAGGATTTAAGGATACATCTTAGAGCAGAAAATGAGGACTGTTACACAGTGCAGGATCTGCATTTAGCTCTTGACAGGCTTTTTTATGTTTCACCCATTTTTAAGCATGGCGGCACATTAATTTCAATGGAATTTCTGTTTAAATGTATCTATGTATCAGTTTAGAGATTATGAAAATTATTCATGAACAATGTAATTCTGACACATATCTATCACCCTTACTGTGGGCATCTTCCCCTGAATGTGGTCTCATGAAATTTTATCTCTAGATTACAAACTTGAAGCACTGGAAATTTTTACTTTCATTAAAGCATGTGTATGCAAAATATCCTTTAAGCAGTACTTGGCTTTCAAGACAAATATCTACAGGACATGACAAAATGGGGAACTCAGAACTGTAAGAGAACGTTGATGCAATGCAAAGAGAACTTATTACAGATGTATCATCATAACCTTGGGTCCAGCCCTCCTACTTGAAAGCACAAGAACGTTGTCTCTAAAGTGAAATGAAATTAAATGAGAGGTAAGTCACCCATTTGCTCTCTGTCTGTGCCACATTACTGCTGCTTCTAGCATGACATTTCTTAGAGGATGAGACACAGTGAAGAAGAAAGAGAATCGGTGAAATGTCTTTCACTTCATTAACGTACCTGTCAACAACCAGTAGACCTACCACTATTGATAGTCTCTTCCCTCACAGTTCTGTTTGGCATACCGCATAGGCACAAATTTCTTCCCTAAGATGAGTACTGAGATAAAATCATCACCTTTATATATGCTCACACAAAGATCAATGATTTAAAAAGCTTTCAACCAGAGAAGCACTGTCTGTGCCAAACAGGAGTTTTGTTAATCATTCTCATTGAAACAATAACAAAAAAAACAAGTATATGCAATAATATTCACTGCAAGAAAAAAAGAGCTCAATTTCATTTAAATCGGTACAAAATATTCAATTCAAAACTTGGTAGTTTGGACACATCTACAAAAAGAAAGGTAAAGAAAAGTCTAGATTCACATCTGTTCCAGAGAATAGTTATTTGAATTAATAGCCCAGTTGGTGGGAAAATCGCCCAAGCTGTGAAAGACCTCTTCTCTGCCTACAAGATACTATCCAGAGTGCTCACCTGCCAGGAAAGCATCCTGACCAGCACACCACAGCAAAGCTCTAGGGGATCCAAGGGATCAGGGCTAACCCAGCCCCGTGGTACTGCTCCACTTTGTATTCACGGCAGCAGAAGCTGGAGCCCAGGAATTCCACCTCTACACAAAGCCTTTCGTCCACACAGCTGGAAAACCCTTCTTTCACAGTTTTGCTCAATGAATATTTACGTACCCCACACAAACTGGAAGAGCTTCCCCCAGAGGGATGTTTGTTCCAGCATCTCCCTGAATCAGACAGAGAGCAGGTTTGGACCGGGGTCTTCTGCCACTCAGGAGAGCATCTTAACCACTGCAGTATTAGGTGTTCAAGTGTGGAGCTCATGAAATCCCTCCTGAGGGAGCAGTGGCACTTGCCATAGCATATTTAAATATTAATTGAGCAAGAGAGTGTGAATGACTCTTTAAGCCTGACTAGCAGTTAAGGCACCCTCCTGGGACGTGGGAGCTGTGATTTCAGATCCCCTTAGGCGGAGCAAGGAATTGATGCCAAAGCTCCCCCGGCTGCTTCTCTATTTTTGCCAGCTTCTGAATCCAGTCTGAATCCAGCGCAAGGTAGACCCACAGATCACTAAGTAGCCCCAAAATGTCTTGCTCAGTGAATTTATCATTCACCAAAACATCTTTGTCCTGCTTATAGTACACTCTGCTTCTGCTCTCCTAAAGTGTCAAAGCTGTTGATATATGGCACCTCACTCTCCTGTGGGTATTTATGCCTTTTGAAATATTACAAGGGCTGCTTGGAAAGTAATGCCTCCTATCTTAATATGTTGGTTCATGACATCAGATGCAGATGTTGGTGGTATGGCAGCAGCAGCTGAACCTTCCCACCAATATTTCAATCAATTTTGTTGCTGTGTGGCAGATGGCAGCAGAGGGCTAGTCTGACAAAACGGCATCTGACATGGAAGTACATATGAAGCAGGTGGCCAGCAGGGACAAGGAGGTGATTGTCCCCCTCTACTCTGATCTTGTGAGGCCCTATCTGGAGTACTGTGTCCAGGTCTGGAGCCCCCAGTACAAAAAAGACAGGGAGCTGTTGGAGAGGGTCCAGAGGAGGGCCACAATGATGATCAGGGGACTGGAGCACCTCCCCTATGAAGACAGACTGAGGTATCTGGGCTTGTTCAGCCTGGAGAAAAGAAGGCTGTGGGGTGACCTCATTGCAGCATTTCAGTACCTAAAGGGAGCCTACAAACAGGAGGGGAATCAACTCTTTGAAAGGGTAGATAACTGCAGGCCAAGGGGAAATGGTTTTAAATTGTTAAGTTTAAGGGAAGATTTAGGTTGGATGTCAGGGGGAGGTTCTTTACAGAGAGAGTGGTGAGGTGATGGAACAGGCTGTCCAGAGAGGTTGTGGATGCCCCATCCCTGGAGGTGTCCAAGGGCAGATTGGATGGGTCCCTGGGCAGCCTGGTCTAGTATTAAATGTGGAGGATGGTTGGCCCTGCATGTGGCAGGGGGGTTGGAGATTCATGATCGTTGAGGTCCCTTCCAATCCTGGCCATTCTGTGATTCTGTGATTCTGTGAAGCAAAGGTGTGTCTTTGAATTCCTCCATGTGAAAAAACTGCACCCACTGACTTTCATTGATCCTTGCTGTGCATTTTTGGAGACTAAACAGTGGATGTGAGCACAGTGAGGCAGTGGGTCATGCGTTTCAGCAGTAGTAACAGCAACAGTGGGTCACCTCCACTGGTGCAGCATGCAGGCTCTTGTTCATCATTGGTGAAAATGAATAGCTAATTGTGGTGACTATGTTGAAAAATCGAATTTTCTAGATGGGACTTTGCTCTATCAAACATTGTCATTGTGCTCTTTCTATCTGGTGTAGTTTCCATGGAAATAATAGAAGGCATCACTTTTGGAATGACCTATTTTTTCAGAGGAAAGAGTGTGGTTTCCCTTTATTTTTTCATGGGAAGTGATTAGGGAATAGGTCAAGGCACTCTGTTTATTTTTAGTGGGAATTTTACACTGCCATGATGTTAATGCTGTAGAAATGGTGTATGAGATTGCAAATGAGAAGTGCAAGGTTAGCGGCTAAAGGTAGGGCAAAAGTTTGGGAGATCTGAGGAATGAGCTGGGGATCGTTCCAAAGTCCTTTAGCATTCTGTGAAAGGAAAGTCAATATAGGAATGCTTGGTAGAAGTGATGTGGGCAGAAGCTGTGAGTCCGTTCATGTCTGTAATTGTTCCACATCTAAAGGATACTGCTGCACATCTGTTATTCCACCAAAAGAGTGGAATCTTTGATGAATTTGCCTGCACCTAGCATGCTGAAGGAGGGTTTCACTGAGTAGAAAAGGATTTTCTTGCCAATCTGTGCATCCTTTTGGAAACTAACTGAGTCCAACACAGATGTGGTGAGCAGCACAAATCCCTGTTTGGAACATATGAGGTTCCAGAAGAGCATCATTTTTCTACTGCTGGCAAGAAGCCATAAACTCATTTATACTGTTTTCTGAGAACAAGAAGAAAGGGCAATGAATATATCAATGTATTTGCTATTCTAATGTAATTAAGTGATTAGGAAAAAAAAAAAAAGTTATGCCATAACCACTGGAATGGTGAGAACTTATCAATAAAGCACAGCATGAGTTAGTTAAAGGAATTGGCGGAGTGACTTTTGTTCTGGAGTATTAATCCAGCTAAAGGTAGCAGGGAGCTGATATTTTGGTAGCTTACATGAAATAAGGTATTCTCAAATGTCCTTAACAGCACATATTTGGCTCTTTCTGCTCCCAGGGTAATTTCAACAAAGTCAGAGAAAGGTGCACTATCTGAAGCAATCCTATGAGGCTAAGATTGAGGTGCAGCAGGCTGACAAACTGAACAGCATTGCATGCCCCTGCCTTTTGTTTGTTTGTTCTTTGCATCAGTAGTCCATTGAGTCTTCTAGGGCTTCCAGTCTTCTCATGTATCATTATTAAACTATTGCACATACAGCGAATAAAGAAGTTAATTGCCATATCTTGGTTCCTTATTCCTAATAACAAGAATTAAAGTGTGCTTTTCAGTTGGAAGAGGAATTGCACAAATAAGTACATTGCTTCTGTGCCCTGACACCAAAATTAGCAAAACCAAATAAGAGTTGCTCAAAGCAAACTAAGTATAAAGAAGGGGTCATATCCATGTATAAATGTGCAATTCAGTTTCTCCTTAATTTATTCTTCACTGAGAAACATGTATGTTACAGATTTATGGCTATTATCTTATTTTGAATTAATGTTTAAGGCATGCACAATATCACGTTTGCAATCAAATATTTGACATTTCAAAGCAAATTATTTGAATTATTTTAGATTTGGTCCCCTCTTTTATCTTAAACTCTTAAATGAAGAAAATCTGAATCATATGTCTTGTCCTCCATTTTGCATTGAATTATTTTGTCAACAAAAATTAGGAATATTTATTATCATTCGTATTTTGTCTACTTTTGTCTCATTCCTTTACCTGTGAAGTGATATTACTATACTGTATTTATTGTCTGAAGATTACATATTTAAAGATATTAAGAATGCTATAAGAACAGTAAATAGCAAATATAACATATATAGGCTGCTCTGAAAGTAATGCCTCCTGTTAATTTTCATATAAACTACAACAGATATAAAGAGCACAATAACAGTATTTTGTACAGCAAATTCTCAGCTACAAAACCATTATTAGCTGATATGCACAGGTGAGATGATGGAGATGTTCTTCATTTCGTGATGAGACAGTTGCATGGCTGCAATGTGGATTCTCTTTCATGTCAGTGTTGCCACCACTGAAATGCACCACCCTCTGCCTCACTCTGCTCACATCCACAGTTAGGTCTCCAGAAGCTTACAGTAAGCATCGTTGAATGCCACTGGGTGCCATTTTTCCTCATCAAGGAATTCAGTGGCACACTTTTGTTCATAAGCACTTCCATGTCAGACACCATTTTGTCAAAATGCCCCTCTGCTGTCATCTGTCGCCCAGCAACAAAATGGAATGGAATATTGGGGGGGAGGTTCAACCTCTACTGCCATATCACAATCGTCTGCTTCTGGTGTCATGATCAGACATCATAAAATAGGAGGCATTACTTTCAGAGCAATCCTCATGCATACAACATTTCAGTAGGTACTTATCTTTCTGCTGATCACTTAGAAGTATGATGCCTTTCTGTGTGTGAAATTAGCCTGTTGCAGAAGCATATATTGGAAGGTCATTTCTTGACTTTGACTGAACAACTCTCCTAAAAGAAAGGGTTAGCAATTAAAAATTTAGTACAGTTGGAAGAGGTCTTTCTTTAATAAATGAGCTACCTCTTACTCTTGTGAAGGTTCTATAAGATAGCAATCATATACAAACGCCACTTATGCCTTTTTATTAGTACAACAGTCTAAACAACCAGCAGAGTTTGCTGATAGCATTATCAATAACTTTATATACAGGCCAAAAATTAAAAGAGTGTATGCATGAAGAGAGAAAGAGGTGAGAAGGAAAAGAGGAATTGTAAGAGAGATGATAAAGTCTGTTTAATAGGAAGAAAAAAAAAGCCACAGTTCCAAGGAAATATCTGTAGATGTGTGCATATACACATAGGCACTGCCTGTGCAGCTCTTCAAAAGGCTCTGAGCTTTAAAAAGTATATATTTGGGTAATACTGTCTTCCTATTGTGTCTGAACAGTAATTGCACATGCAATGTGTAGAGAGTACACACTAATAACAAGAGAGTTTATATTTAACACACTTTTCAAGTCACCTAATATTTTGTCAATCATTTTATAGGTTTTAGCTTAGGGATAAATTTGAAGCTGGCTTTTCCCTGGTGGATCTCCAACAATAGAGAAATATATAACGAAGGGAAAGAGAAACTAGGATATTGAGCAAGCTTAACAGAAATCTAACATTTCATTTTGTACTTAATAATTACTTTTTACAGATCTCTTTGACTCGAAAAGCTTTTAAATATCAGAGTTTTAACATTCAGCTATGATGCTGAAAATCTAGAGATTTTTTCTAGTTTCACACTCTAAAATGTACATATTGTTTGTTTTCTGCCAATTTCCAAATAGCAATAGCTTATCTGCCAAATCTTAACATAAGGTTCAACAGGTAAAAATTATTTTAAGTCAACTTGTTAAACTCACTATTGTTAGAGTAAGTAGGAAACAGCTCATTTGTTCGTATATAAACAGAAACCTCGTGTTTTGTTGTATAACTATGGCAACTTCCACAAGTGACTCATCGATGATTTTTTTTATTTTATGACTCAGACTTATTACTGTTCACCCTATTACTTCTCACAGCTTCCAGTGCAGTATCTCCTCTTTCTGAAATGAATTCAGACCACTTTCTTTGGTCTGAAGGTCCACATCCAGCTGTCCATTAAAAGTTTCCAACAAAAGGAAAACGATTGCTCCCGATACGTGTGGGCATTGCTGCTAAATTCTGAGTTTTAACACTATGCACCGGCAGCGCGATGTTGAGGTCTATTACATGATGACAAGACCTATTTTTTATTCAAAGTAGCAAAATGACTACAGTATGTGACAAGGAGATAAGTACACCCACATAGTTTGTTTCCAAGTGGATCAGCTCTCCAGTCCATATTAAGCCCTTCCAGATTTCATCCCAGCAGCTGGCTGTTTGCCAGGGTTTGGATGCAGCTCTGGTGTGCAACGTGCTGAGTATTCCCAGGTGCTAGTGTATTTCTTTGCCTTAGTTCTTTACAGTTTTTCTTGAGGTTTCTTTGAAATGTGAACAATCATGGTGCAGCATGCCACAAAGTTCTTTCCATATCCAGCAATCTTTTTATGTTGCCTTGAGTCAAGTCATCTTTAAATGAGAAAATATGAGGATGAGCACTAATAAATTTCACAAGGAAAGGAATTGCATGAAATTAATTATTTCAGCATACCAAAAGCTATGTGAGCAATCACAGTGTGAGATTAAGAACTTACAGCCATGATTCTCTCCATCCTCCTAAAACTCTTTGACAATGGCTACTAATGTAGTACCATGTTATAGCTCTCCTTTATTCCAACACTGCTGCTATAACACCTGGAACACCTGGCTACCATGGTGTAATAAACAGGGGTAAAATGATGCATTAAAGGTCCCTGGTGAAAATCCTATTCAAAATTTTTCAATTTGGAGTAGTCTGTACAAAAAGGCAATACCGAGAGTTTAGTGGTCATAAAGCAGCACAGGTGCTCAGCTCTTTGAGTTTTAGTTGACTTTCCAAAAGCCAAAGCAAAATCAGCAAAAAAAATATAGCAATGTATTCAACTTCCTTTTGGAGAATATGCATCTAGAGAATAAAAAGTGTGCAAGCACAGGGTAGCAGTCACATTATGCTGCAGTTTTAACAAATGCCATTCATGTGTGACAATCAGTATCTGTTTGATGCAAGTAGCTGCTCGGTGTTCAGTAAAACAACATGGTATGGTAGCACACTTTGTACCATTAGACAAAGGGCACTTGGTGGAGCAAGGAAAATTCAATTAAAGCTCTAGAAAATAAGTACAGAGATCTGGGGATTTAGTGAATTCTCTCTCAAAAATGAAATTCTAAATGCTCGCTATAACTCCCGTGGATTTTTTTTCAGATTACAAACAAAAATCCTCACTATAGTTCATATCTGTTCTCAGCGCTCTGTTCTCTGTTCTCTTAAAATAAATAAATAAATAAATGCGTGTATTTGTGACTTCAAAACAGTTTGGTTACTTTGTAGAAAACAGAAAGTCCTGCACATAAATAGTTGGACGGCAGTTAACAGATGTCAAATACTTATCTACCTTTAAATGTTATTATTTGTAATTGTTTTTGTGGAAGCGCAACCAATTGGAGAAGAAGGCTGTAATTTGCTGTTCAAAGACAGACAGACAGCTGGCCCTAAGTCAAAGCGCAGTGCTGGTTTTGCAAGCATGTTAGCCTTGACACTTAGCACTATGTGTCTGAAGTTTGTTACCTGCTATATTACAGACCTGAACAGGGACCATATAAGAACAAATTAAGTGTCTGTAAAATGTGTGGCACACTTACATTTTTGATAGAAAAGTAGTATTAAATAAACTGAGGAAGGTATAATCGCAAATTTCAAAGCCCGTTGAAATTTCTGATATGTTTTTATTAACTTTATTTAAAGCTTATTTAAATTTCCAGTGGATAGTAACACTGTACAAACCAAACAATTATTTTATTCATATCAAAAAAATCTAAGGCATGGAGACAATACTGGAGAGCAAATAAGAGAAAAGAATGTGCTCTATTTTACCATCACAGAGATGCATGTATAACAGATAAACATCCTCCCTTTTGTGCTGGATCAAGAGCCAAGGGAGATACTGCGTACTTGAAGCCATCAACCACTTAAAACTGCTATTGTCAAAGCAATTTTTTACAGCAGACTGATTTGTATGCAGACCGTTTTTAATAGCACAGAAAGAGTTTGGGACCATGTGTTAGAGTACACAAGTGATTTCCAAAAGACATTTGAAATGTAAAAATTCTAGAGGCTGCCTCCTTCCTTTCTCCCCTTCCCTGAAACATGCATACACATGTACACACGCACCATCAACTTCCACTGACATTTCTTCATTACTATGAAGAAGCTCAGGCTCTCTTGAGGGATTTTGCAAAGCACTGCTCCTCTTTTTAAGTAAGGCTACACACTTACATCTCTACAAATGATTTCCATAAGTTTATATTCCATCAAAACATATGATTTCAGATCTTAAGGTGTAGAAGTAGTGTTAACAGTGTCCTCCTATGAAGATTTTAAGCTCTTTTGAATGCAATTTCAATCTTTCTGGTAGCTCCCACTTGTCAGATTTGCACAGGGTGTTGGGACATTCTTTGGCATCAGAAGGTGCAGCCAGAGAATAAAATGTCCTGAAATCCATACTGCTAAGCTGAAATCTTTGCTTGTTTGATCTCCACAAAGGTCGTACATTGGTGTAATGTTATGAAATCATAAAATATCTACAGGAGATGCTAGCTTTCTATAAGAAGGTTAAAATCAAATAAAGTACTGAAACACTTTTGTACAGTATCATAGTATATAATCTGTATTAGTGCTTTACGTGGTCACCACAGTATTTTGGAGCAGATATGGTGATTTGTCTTTAAAAGTCAGCATATTAAGACAGAACCACACATCCCTCTTAAATGAGTACTAATCAAGGCTTAATTTTAACACTGATTTTGAAGTTTTGTGGGAAGAACAATGACTTCTTTTTACTGTAAAGTTACTAGAACCACATAATCCAACTGTGAGCATCCTATTCTAAACAGGAATCCAAGAAGCCAGGTACTCTGCAATTCCATTTCACTGCATTTTCAACACACTAACAAAAGTAACAAAATGATGTTTATTTCCTTTGTTTGCCAGACAAAGAAACTGTTGTGGCATTTACTGTTTAGGTTTCAAGATAAGCACATGGAGTTCAAAATACAGTCACGACAGTGACGAGAAGAAACACAGATTATGAGAAACATAGGGTAGACAGTATGAAAAAAAAAAAACAACAACAAGAAGGCAGTATTATGAAAAATGTGGTACTTCAGAATTTCTACATGAAATTATTATTTCTACAGTGGTATAAAATGATGTTAAAACTTCTATATGGTTTGCTGTTCTTACTCGGATAGTCTATGGCCCACACTTTTTAATATACAATTGAGGAAAACATCATATTGATTATTTTTTAGTGATACCATTGTAGAAAAGAAAAAGAATTAGTACAGGACTTTGTAACATTTTTCACTTTCAAATGTTCTGCAAGATGGCAAGACACTATGGGTTGAACAGGAGAATGGAACTCGGACTGGCTTGTTTTATTCCTGCTCTTTCCCTGACATACTGCTTGATTCTCAGTGAACCACTAAGTTTCCTGCTGGTACAAGGGGAAGCATAATTGTTTTTAGAAGCAACATGGAGCAGAGCTATAGTGTAAAGAACACTACAGTGGGCAAAAACTCTTGTGTAGTTTGGTTGAGGCCCAGGTGGAGTAGCATTGGGTAGCCCTGCCTCAGGCTCCATTGGTTTTCAGGACATATTTTGTCATGTCCCATATTTGCCAAGCAAAAAAGGGCATGCCACTGCTGCTTATGAATCCACCTTCCCTTGGGCTTCCCCAGACATGTTGCAGAATGACAAGATTTGCAGCAGCAATACCATCTGTAAAGCAACTCCAGAATTCATTCAATAGGACTTCTTTTCACAATTTTTCCTGCCTTCCCTAATAAATAAAGACAAGAAAAAAATCAAACTCTTATGTAAGATGAAGAAATATTTCTACATACAGAATTTCAGTATTCTTTGTGTGCTCTACTGTGGTTCATTAGAAAAATATTTTGGGGTAACAACCTCCTTCATGACAAATGCAGTCTTATAACATATCTCTCCCTAAGATTCCATTCTCAAATAAGCTCTGTGTAAGGCTACTTACACGCAGTTGCTCCCATAATTCAGGAGAAGTGAACTGAGAAACTCACTGTAAACACAAATTATTTTCAGTATCCTAGATTTTATATATTCTTGCACCATTTCCAAATGACAATTCCATAGAGACTGGCCTGGATGACTAAAATATGCATTAATTGTAGAGGAACACCAGAGAGTCGGCTAATCAGGGTGCTGGACTTATCACTGAAATTTTCTGTTTGGCATGATGGTCAGTTCTGATTGATAATTCAGAAAAGTGCCAGGCCATCAGATGTAATTAAAAACAATACATTTCCAGTACTCAGATGCTGCAAACTGAGGTGTTAGCACAGTCTCGTGCAGTTCCTTGTAAAGTGAAGTGGATTGCATGAGCAGGAAAAGGGATGTAAGTGTCCTTCAGTAAACAAACAGCTGTAATTCTTAAATGTGTCTGCACTTTAAGTGATTTCTATCACGTTCGAGGAAAAAATATTCTCTGCAGCCCTTGCCATGCAAGTAACGTCTCCCTCTGTCTTGCTCATTGTGTCATCTGAGAACAGAATATTCTCTCTTCCTCCAAATGTTACTCTTTCTGTGCTTATCTCCATATAAATTAAATGCATTACAAAGTTTTAGGATATAAACCATCAAAGGATTGTGATTCATAAAATTCCAACACACACCAACAATTAAAGATCACTTTGAAACGGTACATTTAACAATAGCTTTACACAAAATTAAAATTCCTCATTTTTTTTCCACATGTATCTGTGTCAAATGGGTGAGTTTCACAGAAAATTCAATTTTTGAATTATTGTGCTAATTATGTATTACAAGACCTTGTGTTTACATGCACAGTCTACCAGTTCAGATTGATTTGTATCCCACTGATAACTGGAATGTGAATAAAAAGTGTATTTCTTATTTTAGATAAATAGACTTTCTGAGATTTTCCTCCCTTACATTCAATGCTACAGTATTAAATATGCTTGAGCATATTCCTCTTTTTGTCTAAGGATAAATTCCATTATTAGGAGATGATATTTTAGAACTGAATATCATTTATCATTTTTAAAATAGTAGTCACACTGACTTTAAACATTATAACCCACTTTCTGAGTAGCATTGTTTCAGCACATCTTCTGGTGCTCCAAGGGTAAAAAAAAAAAATGCTCCAAGGTACAGAGCACTCCACATGGGAGGAAGAAAGGATTATGTGCCAACAGATTCAGGCTGCACGGTCCAGCTGTGCCCTCTGACCCCATTTCAGGACGAGTGGCAGATGCTCACAGTTTCCCCTTCCTCCCTCCCTCCCTCCCTCCCTCCCTCCCAGCAATGGTTTCCTCCCTGGGAGGCTCCAGCCCTTCCCTGGGCCCCGGTACTGACCACAGCAGCACTCAGCCTGCCATCGCACTGTCGGCCTCAGAGAGATCCCTCTTTCACTTTGTGCTCCAAATATGTCTCCAAAGAAAAGCAAAATCAAGCTTGGATTCCCTGTCACTGTACACAAGTCTGATAGATTCTCCCAGTGACAAGAGGAACTCAAAAAGTCCTTCTACCATTATTTAAAATGTCCTTTATAGTGCTCAGCAAAGTTGCCTTGAACAGATGAAATCTCTTTGGAAACAGAGATGAGCAAACTGTAATGCTCAAGAGCTCCATCCACCTGAGCACAGAGAAATGCTCTCTCAGTCCGTTCTGAAGCTCATGCTCCAGTGCTGTGCTGGATTGAGCCCTTTTATTTCTCATTTAGGACACAATTTGAGAATATATGCCACCATGCGGTGTTCTATAATTCAGTTGTATTGGAGAACTGTAAGCCAACAGAAGGTCAATGCTGGCAAAAAGAAACTAGAAAGGAATGGAACAGCCTTTGTATTATCCATTCCTGTCCATTTTTCTTTTTTTCACGCTGAAATATTCTTGTTTCTGTGATATGTTCCAGCGGATTCTGTTAGTCTCCTTTGATAAAAATGGCACAATCTGATGCAGCAGCTCATATGGAATACATATGAAAATCACATGATTTGTATTTGTATTTTTTTTCCTTACTATTAAAAACAATCAGAAAAAAAAGCATGAAAAGAATAATATGCTGGTAGCAGAACCCAGTAGAAACATATGGGGCAGTCATTTTGTGCAGAAAAGCAAGCAAATGTGCAATGTAAAATTTAACCCATTCACTCTCAGAAACCAGTCAAACAATCTACTCCAACTCTGTTCTGTTGAAGCTGTGTTGCTGCTACTCATTTGTTGCACCTTGATGTTTAAAGAAATTTCCAAACACCTTCTTTACATGTATCACAAATCAATAAAATAAGCCCTCCATTAAGAGATCTGAGTATAGATCACTCCATCTGCTTGCATGCAATCACAAGACCATTTATAGATAATTCATCAACATTTTGACCGTGGCTTACCAATGGCACCATCACCATAAAGCGGAGTGAAGAGGAGTGTCTGTTCAGTTGGCTGGGATTACTCTGGTGCAATTCAGAGCAGCAAAGCAATCCCTGCAGATCACAGATGAACATCAGGAACCTAAATGAGAGCAATTTGAGTAGCAGCTTGTAAGGACCACAGTTTAAAGGAATAAAGTAATATACTGTCAGAGCCAGCAGAGGGGGCTTCCTTTTTAGGGTTGGAATAGGAGTGAATCCAGGTGCAAGAGTACAAAGATCTTTGCGTGCTTTCTAATTGCTGAAATATTTACCCCTACTTCTGACATATCACATTCCTTTGTAAAACATAAGGTAGTTGCAGAGTAACTAATCATAAGCATGTTTTAAAATATTCCCTTTCCCAAATTTATGCTTGTTGGTCACGGTAAAAAGTTTATATAGCTTATGCGTAACTTCCTTCTTTTTTAAAGGAAGCGATTTCCCTCACTTAATTCCAGGTAGACTTCACCTAGGTGATGTTTTCATTGCAGCAGCTCCCACTCTGTGAAGCAGTATGAAGTGTCACTGACATTCTTTAAACTGCAGTTTGCCTTTGAACTCTTTTTTTTTTTTTTTCAGATTTCCTCAGGAATTCTTTATAATGAATGTAACATTTTACTGACACTATATCACCACTAGTGTTGCTTTGACCAGATGAGTCAGTAAACCCACCACTAAAATGTCCCCCTTGCCATTATGCTTCCAAAAGAGTCAGTTGTCTAGATAAATACAGTGACAAAGGTTTCTCAGAATGTGCCACTGTTGTCCTAGAGTTAGAGTTCCTTCCCTAGAGAAAATCAATAGATATTAATTAAAAAAAAAAAACAAAAAACAAACAAAAAAAAAAACAGAACAAACTGCAATTTAAGAATTTAAGTTGAAATTTGTAAAAGCAGCTTTTATTGAGCAGCCTAAGTTGAAATTTGCCTTTCAGGGCTGGCCCTGTTAGCCCAATCCTGAGCTCAGAGCACAGTACGTTGATTTGAATCACAGTCCTCAGAAGAGCAGCCTACTGGTGTTAGGAAGGATTAGAGTTCAGAGCCATCGAGCCAGCTTCAAGACTTTTCCTATTATTTTGATGTTTGATAGCGAGCTTAAATTAAATAGTTGGAAGATTACATTTTGCTAAATAACATTGCGAGCACACAGTTTCTGCTGTCAAGACATTCTTTCACCCGAGAACATTTATCTTTAAAAGGTAGCACATATCCTTGGACAGCAGCCATCCCTGGCAACAGATCTCAGTGCTCAGTAGGAAACCCATGTCTTTGAGTTCTGAACTAGCCCATACTGGAATTAAAACACAACACTAACAGTCAGAATCGGTTGTTCTTGGTGGGTAAGTGTTTTATAACTGCATGGGGACATAAGAGCAGAGCCTCAAGTTTAAATCCTGTTTTAGAAAATGCTGTGATTAACTGCATGGCTTCACTTATTGTTGAGGTAACAGATGGAAGTGCCACAGTGAAATATTTCCTTTTTATTTACAAACAATAGAAAGTCATTGTACTGATAGGAATTAAAACATTACAGAAGCATTGGTTCCACAAGCTTAAATTCTTTCATGCTACCACATGCATTTTTCATGGAAAGTCAACATCTTTAACATTTTTGCACTGTCTGAATTTATCATCCATAACTTTTTTGTGATTCCTGTTCAAATGAGTTTGCTTCTTTAGAAAGAATTATGTACCTTCAGTATAATGAGCTAATTAACTAAAGAACAAAAGGTGCCTTCTGTTATATGTGAGACTTGACTAGCTCTCAGAAACAGGCAATGCATTCTTTATTTTTAAAGGCAATCTGTATTGCTGATTTTGATGTCAGATATCATTTTGCACAATGCCACAAGGGGACAGATAAAATGTTAAAATGAAAATTGGCTCTAGAAAATTCTTTAAAAAGTGCCACATCTTACCACCTGTATTATGAATTTTGAGAGGCTTAAAAAAGATGTGCGCTTTGATCAACTGCAACCTTTCCAAGAGAAAATAACCACTTTTATGGCTTTTTAATGGCAATAACACTGAGAAATTGACAAAACAAAACAAAGCAAGACAAGGATTTTATTAAATATTCATTCTATCAATTCACAACAAAAATCTTTGTTTATTGCAGTACATTAAAAATATTTTTTCTTTATTCCAAAACATTTCTCCACAGACACAGTACAACTTGTCAGTGCCTGTAAAGATCTCTTAGCTTGCTGGAAATGCTTCAAGCACAAAGAACAGTAAAATACTTTCTAACATTATGAAGTTAGATCTCACCACCTTTAACAAAATATACTAAAATTATGATTTATAACACAATTATAAGTGAATGGTAATGCATTTACTTTTAACCAGTAATAATTATCACTGCTCTGTTGAACAACCTCAAAAGAATGTAAAAAACTGCAACAGAATCCGGCAGATTCTCTGATCTGCATCAAAAAAGCACTGCCTGTGCCTAGGGTTTATAAACAGGTTTATAAGTAGGTAAGCAGAAAGGTAATGGAAATACACATCTGCATAAACACAAAAGAAAAACACTTTTCTTCCAGCATTCCTCTGGAAATTACAGTAACAACTTCTTTGTCTGTATATAAATTGTGTGAATTAAAGTTGATGAGCCAACAGAAAACCTCTTGACCAGCCATGGTCACACTTTGGTCTTCCTGGACCCCTTGTACAATCTCATTGTGAGGCTTGAATCTGGTCCTTCCTTATGTGGGTCAGCTCAGCCCAAAGAGCTGCAGACAGCTGCACTGATAAAACCAGAATAAGTAATAGACATAACTGCATATTTCTTGCTCTTCTAGGACTCTCCAAAAATCAGTACAATAAGCCATCTTTCTGTTTTCTGGTGATTCATCTCTGGATGCATATTTACATTAAATTCAACTTCTATATCTACGTCATCAAGCATCTAAGCAGATCCCATGTATTCAGCAGGATACCATTCTTACGGGATAGATATTCTGCTAACCTTAATAAAAGCTCACAGTTTCATGCTACTTTCTTCCTACACTTTGACAGAGAAGAGGTTGGAAATTTCTCAAGCATACTTTCATAGTAATTTTTCTTTTTAAAGGTGTCCTGTAAAAGCAGACTGAGCAGTGTGAACAGTCACATTTGGTTATCAACTACACAAAGAGCATATAGTCTTTCAGAACTAAAAAGCCTCTGTAAAAAGGCAGATATCCACCATTTTCATTTCTGCTCGAATGGACACTAAGATGGCAATTAATGCGTACCTTTAGAGATAAGGAGAGTTTCCTATAATCATTAATAATCACTTGCCTTCTCTGAGGACACTCAGTCACTTGGGTGATACAAGTGCATGCACACAGACCCAGAAACTCCCTCTCCTCTGGCTTCCCAGCTTCAGAAAAGTTCTTATCCAAAGGTCAGCTGCCAATTGGTATGTACATATACACACAAATGGGTCCTTGGTGGGAATAAATTCCAACTTGGCTACAGGAGCATATAGATACTGATACCTGAGGTTAAAAAAAGAACCTATTGTTTTTTATATCTTCCTTGTTCTTTCTGAAAATGAAACATCCACAAATTCCGAGCTACTGCATTGTTCAACAATATACAACAGCATATTAGAGATAGAGAGAAATGCCCATTATAGTATCTAAAAATCATTAAAAGTATAGTGAAACTCTGTGGAACCTTGACTTTCAGATCTTCAAATAGCACTTAAATACGAATGTGTATTTTGGAGTAACCACAAAACTGTGAATCTGTCCCACTTGAAAATCACCATCACCTTCTTCATGTTCTTGAATCCAGCTACAGATAGCTTTGTTTAGCTGGAAAAAAAGAAAAGATTATGCAAGCTTGAGCTGTTGTTCCCTGTCCATGCAAATAGGTGAGAAATCTAATACAATAATAACTTCAGGACATTGACTAACTCCTGGAACAGCTCTGGTTTTGAAAGGAGAATCTGTTCAGCCATTCAGGAGAGGGAAAGGCTGAGACCAACAGCTAAGAACATAACAAGTCATAGAATCATAGAATCAGGAGAATTGGAGAAGGCTTTTTTAATATCAAATCCAACCATCAACCTGACCCGCTGAGTCCCATCACCAAATCATTTTCCATAGTGCCACATTCACACATTCCTAAAATACTTCCCTGGGCAGCCTGTTCCATGCTTGATCACCATCTATGTGAAGAAATTCTTTCTAACATCCAACATAGACCTCCCCTTCTGCAACTAAAGGCTATTCCCTCACATTCTATCACTTCTCACCTGATAAAAGCAACTACCACCCTCCTTCTGCAAGCTCCTTCCAGCCAGATGTAGAGAGAGATTAACAGCCTTTTCTCCAGACTAAACAATCCCAGTTGCTTCAGTCACTCATCATAACTGTATTTTTCCAGTCCCTTCACCAGGTTTATTGCTCTGCACATGCTTGAATAAATCAATATCCTTACTGCACCGACACAGAAAGAATAAATAAGATGAAGCCATTCTCCAGGAGATTTTACTAAAAAAATAAATATGTTATTTTCGTATTAGAAAATTACATATTTATTTGTAATTTTTAATTACAAATTAGAAGCTGCTTCCCTTCCTCGATGAAACTACAAAGTGAACAAGGGTTTTTCTAGCAGCATTATATCCTATGAAGATTTTTTCAGCAAGCAAAATGCAAAAAGAGGATACAAAAGAAAAAGACTGCCTGCCACCTTCTTCCTCTTGAATTCAGCAAGTATTAGATAGGAAGCACTTGTACAGAGCAAAGACTGAGCTCAGGAAAGGAAAGGAAAAGCATTACAAAAATCCATTAAAAAAAACCAAAGAACCAGTAACCTGATAATATCTTTTTCTAATCCCTTCATCATACTGCGGACACAGGCAGTGCTTTTTTTTTCTACATCTATTTCCTTGAAACGTAATAATAAAATGTAAGTAATGAAAATGGTTTTGCATGCTAAGTTTGTCCTGAGTAAGTTGAAGAACATATTTTTAGGTGAAACTGTTCTGTGTCCAAAATCAATTTAAAAATACAAAAGAAGGTATTTTTATGTACAAAAACATTAAAATGCATCTAATTTCTTATTGGCAGCAGCATCATATAATTGAGCACTTGATAACTGATTTCTAATTTCAATAACCAGAAATTATTCCATTTAGTGAATTTCTTAGTAGTAGATCTAAAAACTTTAATCCTTGTTGCAACTACTTGAAAAATAAACCCAACAATATTATAATTTGATATGACAGTCAGGACTGCAAGTGTAAGATCATTAACACTTCACAGGTTATACCCTGAAGTAAATCTTACAAGAAGTTCACATAAATAAGGACAGATTTACACAATTATGTAGTTATGAGTATCACTGCATTTCTAACCATAAGTGAATTCTTCTCAATCTGCTATTCATTTGACTTTGATATGCATAAAAACCGCAATCCAACAGAAAACAAGTCAACTCATTCTTCCTTTTTTCTTATTTGGTTTCAGGACATTTATATACCAGGTAGAGGTGTATGAACCCAGACGGTTTCATCTAAGAGAATTTTTGCTTGTGAAAGAATTCAGAAAAGTTTCATTTGTTCCACTTAGGTTTGCATTTTTGCCTATTGTTTGACTGGAATGCTGCAAAAGAATTATCAAGAGTTAAAGAAAAGTTAAATTTGGCAAACACAAGAGAAAACAAAAGACTCTTCTCTGGGAAAAAAAAAATGCTTACAATAATGATAACAAAAAAAATTGGATAAAACCCTCATGATAGTAACATCAATATTTTGGAACTCTTTTAAAATAAAGAAAAAATGCAAAGACAAGGGAGCTCTCTACTTTGTAAGGGAATTCTTCATTGGTATTTGAAACTGAACAACTCAGAAATGATTCTTTGGCACAACACGCTCTCATCAAACACATTAACTTGTAATATTTCTCACCTCTGTGGAGTTACTGATGGCATTATTTGGTTTTTATCTGATGAGGAATGAAGGGGAATTGGGAATGCATTATTTCAGTAGATTATAAATAACTCTACATTAAAGACCCATAGCCTTGAAAGATGCACTTTTTTCTTTTTATGAACACAGCAGTTTTTAATTTTCACTGATTGAGAATTTTTACTTTGCAATAGATACAAGATCTGTTTTGTTTCATTCTGAAATACTCCAAAATGACTAACATAGTACTGTACACGTTTGCTAGCATGCCAGAGAGGTACTCTTGACAGTGAGTATTACAAATCTGTTTTACAGAAAATACAAGCAAACCTACACACCTCTTCCTCTTTCTTACCAATGAAACATCCTTACTTATGAACACACTCATTTACTCTGGAAAATATCTGATGATAATTTTTAACATTATGACGTTAATATAAAATCCTAGGGCAGATATGTCTCTTCCGAAACTCGGGAATTTAACATCATGACAAAGCTTAGGAAAAGCGATGTAAAATTCTAAAGAGCTGAGGTCAGCTTGTGATAATAATCAAGGAATTTCAATACTTCAATACATTTTATAATATCAAATTCTTTGTTAGTTTTGCTAAATATTATTCCTGGTAGTCAGTAGATGAAAGTGTTTCAGTACCTCTGCACTCACAGTCGAGTTGCTAGGTTGCAGAAATTCCAACTTCAAATGTTGTAATCAATTCTATGAACATATAATGAATAAGGTTCAATTCACAGCATTTTAAAATAAAAGGAGTTGGTGTATTACTTCTTTTTAAATATGTATACAGTGGTACTGACATGATCATATTAACAGTTTTAGAACTGTTATATTCCTCATTTTTTTCTAAATATGCACAAACAGGTAGTACTTCTTGTTACTATTTTGAACTCTTTGAACTTATCATCTTCCCCTAAAGCTCTTCCTTATGAAATATTAGGAGAACTACATGCTTAGATCGGCTATATTTGAGACATCTCCAAAGCACAAGTTTGGTTAGCATGTTTCTGATTGAAAATTTCATTCTTCATGAGACTCCAAAATAATATTCTTAATTACAGTTTGCCACAAACACTAATTTCATCAAAGGAAAGTTCCCACTCTTCAATATCCCTCTTTAATTTGATCTGAACATCTACAAAAAGTTAACCAGAAAATATGACAAGATTTTTTAAACCCCTTCCTACTGTCAAAGACATTTTTATTAATCATAATCAAATGTCATTTATTTTTATACCCTTCTTGTAGACAGCTCACATTTGGCACAGTTTGGTGTAGTACACGGAACTATTTAGATATTGCTTTCAACTTTTTGGAGCCTTTTGTTTTACCAGACTTCTGTGTTACTTCACTGTGCGATTTACTGAAGGCTAGTAATTATTAGGACATGTGGTAGGCGTTTATCACCAGTAACATCACACAACCCACTCTATGATCAAGATACAATAGGGCAAATGGTACAATTAAAGGCACATTCTTTGGTGCATAACAATAGAAGCCTTGTGACATGGAAAGATTAAGAAAAGACTCAAACATCTTTAAAACTACTCATTACCACCCGTTAAAATGTGCATGTCTGACCTTTATGGTAATCAGTAGTACTCCACTTGTGCATTATGGAGCTAAATAAGCTTTATTTTAGACACAAAGAATTCTTTGCAGTGACCCGCAGTTAACTTAGCTGATCTCAGAGCCCACGCTTACAATGAATCAACCCATCACTGGTCATAATGATAGGCCATCATCTTTATCAACCAGTTTATGATGACAGGCAGAAAACTGTACCATAGATTTTCCTGCCAAGTGGAGTAGTATTTAAATGTTGAATGCTACATACATCAGATTAACAAGGTTGCAAAGTTACTGATAATCCCATTCCCTGAGGTGTGGATTCACCCTGTGGTACTATTATACCATAAGGTATATCAAAGATAATTGCTTAGTTTATTATCCTGTTGTCTTTTATGTCAGCCCCTAATTGTGAATTCAGAAGCTTCTTGATCTCCCAGTTCCTTATGGACCTGTTATTAACCCCATTCATTTTAATTAGGATTTATTACTATTTTTAAAGTGCAGATTTTTTTTTTTTTTGAATAGTTGTTTCCAAATAACATACAGTTTCTTCATACAGTTTCATAAAGGAGCTATCGCTGGCACATTCAGTCAACTTTTTAAAGACAGATCTCTCAAGCTCTTTTTCTATTCCTTTCCAAAATTTGGTACATCATTTCTGAATTTTTTTAACCAGAATTTTTTAGAATTTTAATATTCTACTAAAGACCATGTAAATGAACAATATTTCTGTAGTAAAATCAGACTATTTTATTCTTTATAATTTCAAGGAACCATCCTAACAGGATGCCAACTTCTCCACAGTCCTGAAAAATGGTGGTCAAACTTTCACAGTCCTTGTGCTGCACTTACAGAGAACAACTTAAGCACATTCCCATTGAATACCACATGAAACCTAAAGAACCTAGAAATAGTTAAAAACTATGGCCTGGCTAGTACAGATAAGTAGTCATTCATAATTCCTCCTAATGTATACAATATTAATCTGTATGTACCTAGAAAATCTGACTACTTCCTATACTTCAAAGTCATTGCCTTTGCTATGAGACCTAGAAAGTGCTTCAGGATTCATTATGACATGTGGAATATATAAGCAATAAGGCATGACAGGGAGTGTGGTTATCATAAGATAATCACACCCCTGGGTCATTACAAAGCATGAGGTGCAGCCAAGCACCTCTCTTTCCCCCTGGGGTGTGATTATATCATGATAAGCACACTTCATGCAGTTACCTTATTGCTTTTATAAAAAGTCTTTGTTGGGAAGAAAAACTGTATTTTTTACTTAAAGATGATAAAGTTGGCAGTTTACAATGTTGAGCAGTACTTTCTGCTAAGCTCGATGGTTTATATGTATTAATCTACACCTTTGGAATGTACATCTGCCAAAGCCGATCTGAATTCATCAATCAAAGAAGGTTTCCATAATTCAGCACGTGTTCAAACAATCCTTCTGGAAAAGAACGTGTGCATGTCCCAGACAATCCCATACCACTGGCTACTCACGGAACACCTATTTCCTTTTTCCAAATTTAAAAAACATCAAACGGAGTTACTTAACCAAAAGTTAAAAGACATTTTAAACTGATACATTTACAGGAAAATGTAGCCCTCAATAAATGGAAACGAATTCAACTTGACAAACAAGGAAAAGTTTCTAACTTGCTTTTGCCCCTGGTAGGTGATCTTCCACAAATTAAGGGTGACAACTTAATTTGGGGTCCTAGATAAACTACAAAATCCCTCTGCTGTCATTCAGAATGTAGCCTAAGGGGTCTAATGTGATCTTTTGGATTTACAAACACCTGCCTTGGATTATGCCATATGTCTTCTTAGTGGCTCCAGGGGTGTGCGCTCTGTCCAGTGTTCAGCTCATTTTGTGCCTTAAGAATGCATAACTGCACACAGAATATGAAGGCTTGCATCCATTTACAATTTATCAAGTCTGATGGCCATGTTCTGATTTCAGAAGCATTCAGTGGTCTGGAAAAGGGCATATGTGTGGGCTGAATTTGGCCCTGGGCCATTTATGAATATAGGTAACACTTTTCACCTAACACGAGCAAGACACAAATTCAACTGTTTAATTTAAATAGGTCCTTGTCACCATATCTTCCAGATTTAAGAGGCAGGGCTAGGAATACTGTCAGTATTCAGGATGAAAAGGAAAAATTCCAGTAGCCTTCTGTCTTCCAGTACTGAATTTGACACAATGCTTTCACTACACAATAATGCATAAAATCTTGCTTCTCCCAACAACAATTTGAACTCTCCACTTCATATTTTAATCACATAGAGTACAAGATTGGCGTATATTTATTTGATTTTTCTTCTATCCCATGTTGCCAGTTTCTTTTTCAACTGTAAGTCCATTTCTTAATACAATTGTATTTTAATTATAACATTAAATATTCATATAAGTATATATGTAATATACAATATATTAAAATTATACTCCCAAGGAAATGAAATTATACCAAAAGATACGTATCTAATACATTTCCTTAGAAATATATGAATTTATCATGAGCAAAAAATCTGCCCTTTCAAATAGAAATATGATGTTAGTTACGGCCTAATTTAATAAAAACAACAGAAAACATCTGAGAAAAACAAAGATATAAGAAAAAAAATATTAAGCTAGTATTTTTGGCTAAAGTACCCAGTTTTCAGACAATACATTTTTATATGATTTGTGTTGTTTTAAATTACTTGAGAAGATTTGCAAATAACTTCATGAATGGTTTTGCTATCTGGAAGAGATGAGTTGAAAGTAGGAGTTGCCATTACTCACTTCCTTAAATGAGATGGAAACAGTGGATCTTAGAAGAGTAAAGGAGTTAATGTCAGCCCATTTGTTCTTAAAGCATACACTTTAAAAATTGCAGCTAGTAAAAAAAAATAAAAAATACCATCTACTGATTTATAAAAGCATTCCTACTATTTTTGACTCTAGAAGTGCTAACATGCAATTTTAGACTCCTCTCAGTATTTCCACGTTCTGAAAATAAAGTTTTACTCCCAAACTCTTACTCTGCATTTTAAATTCTGGCTATGCAAGGAATACCAGTCTAAACCAGGCTAATTAACAGTAGTATAATTTCATTTTTTTTCCAGTTGATTTGAATTTTATTTCTATTTGAATTTTATTTGAATAGAAATGGCAACACAATGCTTGCGTATAAAGAGTCAACCTTATTTCTGCTTCTGTGTAATCTGAATGTTTTACTTACAGCTGTCAATCTTTTAATATAGAGCTCCTCCATATGTTATAAAATAACTTGGTTCCACACCACAGTTAATTATTCCTAATAGTATCACAAAACATTTGTTGGTGAATTACAGAATAGAAAATATGAAATGCGGGAGAAAAGTCAGGAAGTGGGAATTTGTGAAGAAATATGGTTTGTGTAAATGGAGTAAATGGAGTACTATACAAAACAAAGGCAGTACACTTACAATTTATTAATGCACTTCTACACATTGAACTTGCTCATGTCCTGATTTGTGCTGAGGACCTTCCATAAAAGAATGAAAATACTAGTATTACGTAGCATTGGAGAAGGTACACACGAGTAACTCTCAATGGATAGTTGACTACCAGCTTGTTAAATCTGGGCATTAGGATGCATTTGTCCGACAGATTTCCTGTACTTTCCGTATAAAAGCAACAGAGGGTATTAGCATATTTAAAATCTCTTTATTCCCTTGACTGGTAACCATGGCTACATTTACCTAGATTTTCTCTCCTCCTCTGCAATTGGATCCCAGAACAGTGGGCATAAGCAGGCTTAGAAATGGCTGGTAATAGTTAGCCTCTGCTGCGTTACTCCAAGGAGTATTGCTGGTGAAGGCTTCTCTGCTAGGGAGAACTTAATGGGAGCAATGTAAATGTCTTATTAACTTTCTAGACAATACCCTTTACTCACCACAGCCCTTGCTATCTTGCAACAAACTCCAGTTCAGTCAGAGAGCAATGTGTACTTTCTACCTGTTCACAGAAAAATTACATCTTTATTCCCAACGACTAGACAGGTTTAAAAAATTTATCTGAAGCTTGATAAGCTTTCTCTCTTCTCCAAGACTGGATTGTTTTTATGTGTGATGCGTTTGGTTGTTGTTGTTTTTTGTTTGTTTGTTTGTCTGTTTCATTTTTTGTTTTGTTTTTTTGCTTATTTGCTTCTTTCTTTTTTAATTAATTGGTGTCTATCAGGATATAGTTGCAATTCAGCTAAATTTCCATCCCTTATTGCAACTCTGCTAAATTTATGACCTCCGTGATATCAAGTAGAAAATCAGTTCCTCAGCTCAATCTGTGTCTGTGTGAAGACATACTTCTATTTACTAGGTTTGAATTCACAGTCATTCAGTTTTGAGCGCCCTCCTGATTTACAAGACAAGAACAGACTGTTCTCATTTACCTTCATCATTTTATCTGACACTATTTTTTTCTCTACTGTTCTCTAAGGTAAATAACACTTATTTTCATTTCAGAGTTTTAAGATTTTCCTCCTGTTTCTCATTGCCTTCTTCCAAATCTCTGAAAGGTCACTAATGACCCTACACAGTACTTTAGATGAAGTCATGCCTTCAATTCATATAATGGCACTTGAAATTTTTCTATTTCTTCTCCTTCTCACTGCATTCAAATATTTGCTTCCCATTTTAACAATAATCATACATGGAGCAGATAACTTCACTGAGTTGTCTGCTAAGTTTCCAAGGTTTCTGAAATGAGAATGCTTACTGAGCCTGATGTGCCATGCTGTTCCCTGTTTTAAATAGTTTCTTGTGAAATTCCTCAAAAGCTTTACTAATTTTCTACAAAGTTTGCTTCATTGCTTTACACTACCCCTGAGGCAATCACATCCCGATTCTATAGCAATCTTCTGTTCATTTATCATATATTTTAAATTGTAATTTATTAATAACTGTATTACATAATACAGGGCCACAGTTTAATCCATTAATCCATTGCTAGCATTTCTGATGGCAAAAAAAAAAATCATTTATTCCTATTCTTTTTCCTTGTCTTCTAGACATTTTTAGTAAAACAATTCTTGTCTGTCATCTAACAACTACTTAGAGACTCTAATAGCCTAACTCAAGGAAGGTTAGTAAAAGGCTTTCTTATTTTTGCACAGAAAATAATTTTAAAATTCAGAAGTTAGAACAAAAAAATTAGTTCTCCTTTTCCATGCTCAAGAAATTCTAGAAGATAATGAAGTAGTTTAGCTCTGTAAAGCTTTTCCTACCAGATTCTGTATATTATTTATACTTACCATTCAGATTTTAATCTTAGAGCACCTATTTCCTCTTTTCTAAATTCTTGTATCAACCAAACTCATGCAAGCATAACTTCTACTAGCCTTTAATTATTTTTCTAAACGTGTCTATTACATTTGAAGCATATGAAATTTTAGCCCCTTATTTGTTTCCCAGCATGAAGAAGATACAATATATTTCCTAGCCTCTTCTCAAGTCCATATTTTAACACTTTCCAACTTTAAAGACTTCCTTTAAATACAGGACACAGAGTTCCCACCTATTCTGGGGCAAACTTTGGGTCTACGCTTTCTATAGAGAGATACATCTGGTTTCACATAAGGAAGAAATTAGAGAAATAAAACTGTTAGTTTGAATATATAGCTATCCAGAAAACAAATGCAGGATTCATGAACAAAGAAAAAATTAAATAATAAACCTATAAGGAAGACAGTTTGTGCATTCAGAGCCTACTGTTGCACTATTTTGTCCAAAGGTGTGCTCCAAAAATAATGCCTCTTAGTAATCATGAATGCCAATGAGTACAATTTATTTTTCCACATGAAGGAATTAATTGATACACCTTTGCACTTCCATGTTGGATGTCATTTCATCAGACTGCTCCTCTGCTGACTTTTGCTGCACGGCAACAATATGGAATGAGATACTGGTGGGAAGGTTCAACCTCTGCACTTGGGTCGGGGCAACCTCAGGTATTTATACAAACTGGGAGAAGAGCTCCTGGAGAGCAACCCTGCGGAGAAAGACTTAGGGATCCTGGTAGATGAGAAGCTGGACATGAGCCAGCAGTGTGTGCTTGCAGCCCAGAAGGCCAACTGTGTTCTGGGCTGCATTAAAAAAGGGGTGGCCAGCAGGGAGAGGGAGGTGATTGTCCACCTCTACTCAGCTCTTGTGAGGCCCCATCTGCAGTACTGCATCCAGGTCTGGGGCCCCGAGTACAGGAAGGATGTGGAGCTCTTGGAGTGGGTCCAGAGGAGGGCCACTAAGATAATCAGAGGGCTGGAGCACCTCTCATATGAGGAAAGGTTGAGGGAACTGGGCTTGTTTAGCTTGGAGAAGAGAAGGCTCCAAGGAGACCTCATTGCAGCCTTCCAGAACTTGAAGGGAGCCTATAAACAGGAGGGGGAATGGCTGTTTACAAGGGTGGATAGTGATTGGACAAGGGGGAATGGTTTTAAACTGAGACAGGGAAAATTTAGGTTAGATATCAGGAGGAAGTTCTCATAGAGGTGGTGACACACTGGAACAGGTTGCCCAGGAAGGTTGTGGATGCCCCATCCCTGGAGGCATTCAAGGGCAGGCTGGATGTGGCTCTGGGCCTGGTCTGGTGGTTGACGACCCTGCACATAGCAGGGGGGTTGAAACTAGATGATCACTATAGTCGTTTTCAACCCAGGCCATTCTATGATTCTATGATACCACCAACATCTGCCTCTGATGTTCTGAGCCAACGTGGTAACATAGGAGGCGTTACATTTAGAGCAGCCCTCATATATATGTTTTAAGTATGGAGTCACTCTGCCTCAACAGCAATATATCTGAGAGGAAAATCATCATTTTTCTTCTCTCAGATATAGTATTGCTGACATAAAACATATTCAGATTGGAACAGAATTGTAATTAGGATAAATATTTGATGTCCAAAGTGCTATCATGTTAATACAGATGGTGTAGACAGATTTGTATGTAGCTACTGTATTATTGTTGCCGTTATATACTTCTGCTATTAAACAAATAAGAAAGATAGATTGAAGCAGGCAATATCAAAACAGATTTACTTGAGCTGAGTTGTTAAAAGAGTCTTTCAAAAAATGGGAGCAGTAGAGCAAATAGTTACACCTCAGGAAAGATACTATGCTGTAATCTGTTGGGAATGATAGACTTAGGCTCAGCAGAAACAAATTCATACTTTTTTACTGAGATGTGGTCTGTACAGAACATCTTGGCTGATTATAGGGGATGATGTGGAAAAGACAAAGAGGCCATGAAAGATCCTGTAATGTCAGGATTACTTTGATCCATCTTGCTTTAGTTTCAAAAGCTAAGACCTATTTCTCTAACTCAGTACCGGGTCAATCTGTCATTTCAAATGCAGTCAAAATTTTCCATTAAACAGGTAACATTTTCATCTAAAAATGAAACAAATATTTAGTAAACAAGGAAAGGTTAATATATTTTCGGAGTATAGATATATTAGATAACAAAAAAGTGGAAAAAAAACAACAACACCAATCTGTGCTTTAGCATGTCAAGAATTATAAAATCTTAACAATGGTTATATATTACAAAATTATGGAACTGTTATAAGTGGTAATTTTAAAGGCAAATGCCTGCAAAATGAAAGGGTATAGATTTCTCTTTTTACAGGGATTTACTGTACTCATCAACTTGTATAGTTCACATTAGCATCCAGTGACATTGCTTTGTCTGTATATATTTCTAGCTGTCAACAGAATGTCCTGAGGCAATCGCATCCTGATTCTATAGCTATCTTCTATTCTTTTATAATACACAAGGGTCTAATTTTCCATCAGCAAAGCATGAAATCATGTAAGAATGCCACATAACCAGCAAGTGCAAACAAGTAGCACTTTTTCTACACATAAAAATGCTTCGTAAAATAACAAATAAATTAAATCTTCTTGTTCAGGTAAAGTGCTTGAAAACCAAGACCGTTTTTAGAAATTAGAGTACTTTGCACAGAAGTGGCCATGCCACTCTGTTCCTCTCAACACGTGTACAGTCTCACTGTGTTATTTCGTGTGATAAAATCATTTCACTCAGGCTGATGGTGGAGCTCTATTTCCTGGACAGATAATACAGCTGAAAACAGCAGGCATATTAGTTGAATTAATATAAATATTACACTGCCAGCAAGTTAAAGAAGTACTGTGCTTAAATTTGGTAATGTAAGTTTACTGTTCCAACAGCTGTAGATTTGTCCTATAGCTGTGAATCTTCCTGTAAAGGGATTTATAGAAATTCAGTGGAGCAGAATGGGTACACTGACTCTGTCATTTGCTGCTTTCAATGTGTTTTTTGTTTTTGTTTTGGTTTTTTTTTTCTTGTGGTGTAGGCAGAGAAAAGCCTCAGCAATTAAACCATTTGAAAATGATCCAGGGTATAGGTGCATATATGGTACTCAGCCTCTAACTCCCTATCTAAAGCACATGCAGAGCTCTGCAGTATTGCCAGTTGTCACCAGTGACCAACTTTAGCAGCTTGTGTTTGCAATATACTTGAACCACGTTCAAGACATATGGCTTACTTGCTAGAGGAACCACAGAGACAAAGCTCAGTTTAGCCTCAGTGTACTGACTACAATTGCCAAAATCATATTTTTCCTCCCTGCCTCTCATATTTCTCCAACTTCAGGGGATTTTTAACACTCTTTTCTGTATAATGTACAGTTTATTTAGCACATGGCTTTCAGATGTCTGACTGCAAAGTAACCTGTTGTAATTTAAGGGAGACATGTTTTGAATAAAGCAGCTAGCACTTCTAAACTCTATTGCATTTGGTACAATAGGAGCTTTCAGAAAAAATGGATTTTCCAGGATAAAGAGGACCACGTAGTCTATGTTCATGAAAAGAACTGACCTAGAATTTACATGTATAACTTCCAGTAAATCTGCCTGTGTCAGCTCCTTACTTCTCTAGCAATACCTTTTAGCAACAAGCCTGTACATGATAGACAATATAAACTTGCTTTTCCAAAAAAACCCTCTTGTTTGTGGAAATATTTCCTAAATATTACAAAGCAAAGGAGATATGTGATTTTATCTCCCTCTTTGACTGAAGGCGATAGGAGAAAGGATAATTGTTGCCAGAACATATCAGATACGACAGAAGTGTTCAGCAATGACTCACGGCAAGAATCCGGCACTGAGCCCACGGGGAAAAGTCCCGACCCTCCCCTCACTGGGGCAGCCTGGCCCACACTGGAACATGTGAGGCTGCCGGCCCACACAGGTGCAAGGATCCACTCTGAAATGAATCCTACAGTGCAGAGAATCCTGAGTACTGAGAGTTGGCATCACCACACCCACGACTAAGCACTCATTAATCAGGAAAAGGTTTTCAGCAAGTTTTCACTGTTACTGGTCCACAGAGGCCAAAGGAAAAAGACCATCTGCAGCATCTGACAATCTGCCTCTCCAATGTTCCTTTCCTTAAAAATGTAATTAAAGGAAATAATTGTGTAGCAGATAAATAGTCTTCTGGATAGAGCAGCCACCCTGTAGAATTGAATTCAACTTGGATGCTGGGTGCATAGGGAAGCAAGCAGCCTGTGCCCCCTTACACGTGCTGCTACCCCTAACCAAGGCAGTCCAGGTTCAGCTCAGCTGTGCCCACTGGAATGAAGCAGAGGTACATCTGTTCTCACAGTTCTTCAGTCTGTACTGTACAATGCACACAGAAGCATTTCCCTTTTTCCCAGTGGCAACTGGGACATGGAAAGCTGAAAGGTTCAGCTGCTGTACTTGTGGTCCATTTATCTGAGACCTACTTAAAAATCCATAACTGGCAATGCGTGGTCTCTCCTTTGAGCAACCACAATCAGATTCTAACTTCTTTACCCACTTGGTCCACTTCTCTTGTCAGCAATGGCAGTAAATGTAGAGAGCAGTAAATTCTATCAGAGTAACAACAAGAAAACCAGAGAACTTTTGCCAAAAATAAGTTGGAGAAACTCAGATAAAGACAGTATGTTATCCTGAATGTACTATTTTTTGTGATTTATCAGCTCTTGAATGATTTTCCATCACTTCTCTGCCTATCTCGTGTGGCACATGTAAGTAACACAGGACCTTTTCAGGAACAGAGCTTTCACCCATCTCTGCCATACCTTCCACAACTAATAAGTATATGGAGAACTTAAAGCTACATAACCAAACTTAACCTTTCTTGTTTTGTACAATTGCATATGCTGTGTCAACTATGTGCACATTTTCTGATTTACACCACTGAATTTAATTATGCAGTGATGTCAAACACCCAGTTATGCTCTAAGGCATTGGGCCAAATTGACCTGTTTCATATATAACCCATATGTTATGCTAAGGTTCCACATATTCTAAACTTTCATAAAAAATAATTTCCTTTAAAAGAAAAATATTGTTTCTAGCTTTCACAGTTGTGAGGAAAACCTGCAATTGTTAGCAGACTGTAAACTGGTGCAGCGTCTAAGGCTGGGAACAGAAGGAAAACTGGGCTCAGGAAAGAGACAGTTCTACTTCTCTCATTTGTTCCCTGGATGTTGATTTTAAAATCTAATGATGTCTCTTTAAAAGTTAACACTAGATATTTTGGTGAACATTTAGATAGGCAAGAGAGAGCGTGGGAATTAAGCCCTCTTAGGTCATAATGGGAAGCAGAATAGATACAGGAAAGGAAAAGTGAATACTGCAGCAACACTACTATCTATGAAATGCATTAAGAGAAAATAAGGAATAAATTATTCATAAAAGCAAATTTAAAAGAATGACAGGATTAGGAAACATCACAATGTGGGGAAATAGTAGCCATAAATTTACATCTCAAAATAAGAAATTAAAAAAGGCTTAGATAATCTCATTATTTTGAAAAAACCTTTTTTCAATTGTAGCTTCTTTTCTGAATGTTTTCTTAATATCTCTATCTTTTTTTGAAATGAAACTTGTTGAGTGACAAATATTTTGAGTCAGTGGGCAACTGAAAGTCTTGGAGAATTAAACTCAGACAGAAGTTTTGTCCTGGTTTTGGCTGGGAGTTTTTTTGTTTTGGTTTGGCTCGGTGTTTAGTGGTTGGTATGGTGCAGTGTTCTGAATTTAGGAAGAAAAAAATGTTTTAGTACATCGACATTTTGATCATTGCTGAGCAGTTCTTACACTAAGCCAAGGATTTGTCCCCTTCTCATGCAGATCTGCCGGAGTGAAAGCTGAGTGTGCACAAGAAATCGGGAAGCAAAACAACCAATGCAGCTGATCCCAAATGGACCAAGGAATATCTCTTACCATACCAAAAGGGGAGTTGACTAGAGGATGCCAGTGCTCAGGGATTTGCTAGGTATCAGTTGGCTGGTTGTGAGCAATAATGTTGGGCATCACTTGTTTTGTGCATTCTTTTATCATTGCTCACATTGGTGACTTATTAAGCTGCCTTTATCTCAACGTTGCATTTTTTCAGATTCAGGAGAGTGAGTGAACAGATGTTTAGTGCTGAGCTGCCTGCCGGGTTAAACTACAAGTTTCTAGTAAACTTTAAAGGCAACTTAGGTATTCTCTGTGTTAAGGAGTTGCACAGAGATATCATCATCAAACTGTGTATGGTTTGAGTTTTTCACTGAGGCTGGTTGCAATATGGTCCCAGAGCTTGAAGGCCCATGGGCAGAGGGACAGCACTGGTTCCAGTGTTGATTGTCTGCAAGGGACTGTGAGTCAAAAGGTAATTCGCAGAGTAAAGGAAATCTCAATAAAAGAATTGCTACAAAATTTACTCTTAAACTCCAATGAAGGTACACCTTTAATTTAGTCAGCAAGCATATCTGTACCTAAAGCTTGGTGGGAAAGGGAGGGTGTAGTACGCATTAAGTGCTTCTGTACTCTTCCTGTCTGCTTTTTCCCAGCCCTGAAAATCCTGGAAGAATTTAAGAATAGAGCTTAACTGTTTGGCCTAGAACTCAATGGTACGAAACTAGAGAGTGCAACTGTCTGCAGACGTTCACTGCCTTGCTGCAGCTTCACTGGACATCTGCTAGAAGTTCACTCCTAAGACACCAAAGGTCCCCTTCAGTAATATACAGTTATTCTATCTTCTGCTTATCATATAAGCTTTTGATTCCTGATTCAATATCTTCCTTTATTGCCTGCTGACACATTACTACACCTATTCCAGTCTTTTCACTTTCCCAAAGGCTGCTTGGCAACACAGAACCAGGGCTGTTGATACAGACACCCTGCTCCTCTTCACACAACATTCTCTCTGTTTCTTCCATTTGCTGCTGGATGCACCATCCTGGCAGCATGCCAGTATAATGAGTGGCAAGGGAGGGAGAGGCAGCTTCCCGCTCAATTAGCATTGAAAGTGGTCCCTAGTAGGCAGGAGAAACCACGGTAAAACATTATTAGATCCAAGTACCCATATGTTTCTAAATCTGTATTACAGATAGAAACAATTTAGGAATAGAGGGGTAATAATGAAGGGTAAGTATATAAGTGTAATGCAAAATGCTTGACAGGTATGTAGGAGTTTGTCAGTGTTAGCTGCCTCTCAGAAGACTTCCTCAGCATCATCTTCTGTAAAGGCATATGATCTGTTCACCCAAAGATAGCAAAAGTGCTGCTACAATTATAGCAGTTGGACTAGAAATGGAGAGAGTACAATTAGCTTCCCCAAAGGGCTGAAAGAGTACAGTCTCTGTTCTGCATCTCAGTACAGCCTGCTCACTTCCCACCTCCCCCAGATCCCCACCCCATAGAGCTTCTGGTTGTGCACGTGGAGACTGCACACCACTAACCTCTTCTCCTGCATGTTTTCTCTGCCTCTGTTTACTCAAACCATTCACAGAGAAAATTGAAGAAGACAGAATATACAGGCAGATGGAACTTAAAATGAGTATAACTTCATTTCATAGTTAGACTTGTCCAGAAAGCAGATTTCATGTGTCAGGTTGGTATTTTATATATTAAAAAAATACAACACTGAGGTAAAAGAACTTTTTAACTTCTTCTCAAGAATATCGTTAGGAAGAACATGCAATATTTTGAAACAATTCAAAAAATATTTCAATTTCTATTTATTTTTACATTTAAGAATGAAATTGTAGCAAAAATCAAAATTGTTTGAAAGTAAGGAATGTAATAATTTAAAAAAGATAAAATCAGGAGCTCTAGCACTTCAGCACTTTTCTTCTCCTTCTCAGCCAGCCTTCCATCACCTAACACAAATATCTAAACATTGTTATGACAGCGTGAAGCCATCTGTCAATGTCTGCCTATCCATCTATCTATCTTTTTACTGGAATCATAAGCTATTTCCTCAAAACAGCAAGCACAAACTAAGATCCTAATTGGCTGTTAGGATCATACCACTAATTTCAAGATAAACTAAAAGCATTTTGCTCCAGTCCACATATTTTGAATCTCTTGAATATGAATGTGGTTGAGGACTATTCTCAATCTGAAGCTGTTGAGGATTTTATATCACAGAGGAGCACAACGTATTTATAAACCAACAGTGATGAGTTTCACTTACACTGAGTAATAATGCAATTAAGAGTGCTAATAATGCCCAAGGAGAGTCTTTTCCCTGAAACCATCTTGTCTTCAAGCTTTCTTAATTATTCTTTTGCATATTTGCTTATTATTATCATTCTTGAATCAGTCTGACGGTTTATCAATATCACTTTGAAGAACCGTATCAGGAAACAACACCACTGCACCTTACAACACATTTATTAAAAGCAGTATTAAGCTGGTAAACCTTCACCAATATAAACAGATGTTCATTTCACACCAAATCCTTTCAAACTGCCGTTCAAGCTGTCCAGCCAGAGCCAGACCTGCACCAGTTCAACACCAGAATGTTTTGAACACATATTATGCACTTTTCCTCAGAATGGGCTAAAACCTCATTGCACATTTTTTTTATTATATGCAAATGAGCAGCATCTGATTAGGTCCTGAGGCAGCTTCACCTAGGTGTTCACAGGAATAGCAATGGGAGCTGGGGAGGAATATTTCATAACTGAAGTATATTTTCCCTTGGGGGACACCACCATTTGATTTTGACATTTATTTGTCCTGTGCTGTAAAGGACAAAACTACAGTTACACTTTTTTTTTTTTTTTTCTACTGTGCAGTGGGCGCAGTGCCAGAAAAAATTAAATCAAAGGTAGTATGTTCTCACCAAAAGACGATTAAAAAAAAATAAAAAACAAGCTTTATTCCAAATTTACAGAATGGATTCAAAGTTAAGTCACACTGCATTATAACAACCTATTTGATTGAATACGCATATCATAAATGTGTTTCTTCAAATATAGCAGAAAGCATGAATTAAGAGATAGCCTTGTACTTAATTTTTTTTCTCAGATTAATTCATGCAATTCTTCTTACTATTTTACTTTTTAAATATTTTTCATTGGCAGTTTTAAAAATGTAAAATAAATCAATGGCATGAGTTTATTTATATTTTATTTGTTATGATCTTTTTGGTATTTGGAGAAAGCTGATGTAAATTAATCAAATACAAGATAAAATGAAAGGTATAAATCACAACTTTGCATTTCAATCACGTATAAATCTAATTTTAGCATGTGCATCATAGCACAGCAAATAATTCTATATTCTTGAATTCTCACATTATGTGACTGATATATTCAGATTTTACAGAAAACTTTTTTAAAAACTATCAATTCTGAGGACAATTTATGAGCCCCTGTCACATCATCCTGTTCAGTGGTTCACAAAAATAATTTGCGTAACCAGATTCCAAACAATTCCACAATATTTCTAGAATAAAACTGTTAGAGATACAATAATAAATCAACAATTTATCTTCATATAGGTAATAAGCAATTATTTACAAATGTCATCAAAATCTTCATCGAAATTAAGGTTAAACACACTGATTGCCATGTTCCCTCCTCCCATCAAAATGAAACGCAGTTGAATGCGAACATTTTATACAATAAACATGTCTCTACTACATAAAAAAATAAGAGACTGTGCTTTGTATCAGTAGTGAAAAAAAATAATAATAATAATAATAATAATTTTATAAAGGAAAGAAAACAACATAACCTTAATTAAATACATAAAAACAGCAAATATTAAGCAAAAGTTTCATTTAGGCAAATTTAAACCTGCATTTTCAGTGAAGTTGACTGAACCATAAACTCTACAGAAAGTAGCCACAGTCACTTCTCTTTGATTATGCTTTGAAGCTGATACAAAAATAGAAGGAGATAAACCAGAGCACAATGCATGAAAAATGGGAAACATTTTTAAATTTTGCCTGTTGCTGAATCTTACAATCACTGATGTCTGATTTACATAGTGGTGGCGAATCAGCAGTTGAGAGCTATGGTCTAGATATAGAACATTTGATTTTTTCTTACACTGGTCTTAGTTAAATGAAGAGCTACAGCCTATCATTTTAAGCACCTGGATAACATCACCAAAGAAATAATATCATTGGTACGCTGAAATACACACTTCCATCATAAGTTCATTGCTCCACCAAGTTGAAAAATGAGAAAAATATATTAGTATGTACAAATCAAACTAAAATCTGGAGTATGTGCTTTTCATGTGAATTGCATGTACAAGTGGACTTGTCATTCCAAGTAGATGCTCTCTACATCTAGAAAAGATTCTATAATGACAGCTGCCATAGACTTTCTCCATGCCTCCATTAACCTTAGTCCAAATCAGGACAAAGACAGCTGATCTTCATATCCACACTTCTGATATTGTTAAAACTCTAGCAGATCTGTGGAAGGTTGATTTTGTCAGAAGGCAAATCATTGAAGGTCTTTGTGGTTGGACTGGGTGGATGTTGGATTGATTTAATAATAAATAATCTTTTTTATTTTTCCAGAATATTAAACGCTAATTCTTAATATTGTTTTCAGCAATGCAATCGTGCGGAAAGTTTGCTTGCCAGGGATAGTTCTCAGTATTACATGAGATGTTACTTGATATTCTGAAGTACAATTATATTCCATTTCGAAGCTGGGCAGACAGGGGGAGCAATTCTCGCTGTGTGCATTTAGTCTTCAAAATTTTCATAGGGAAAAAAATATTATGATCTATATATTTTTTTCATAACTGTTCTCACTTTCTACAGAATTTTTCAAAATTTCAGCTATATCTCTTCAAAAACTGAAAGCTACATATTTCTATGATTTTATATCGCAAGTGAGGGAGAAAAAAAAGCTCAACATCTTTGCTCTTTAAAATGCGCTGATTTATAATAATATATTACAACATTTAGGATTTTAATACCAGTACTTTAGTGTAATAAAACTTTCAGTGATTCCCTGGCATGTCTTGTTCAGACTTAAGTTCCTCATTTACATATCTGATGTCCCCCAAGAGACAGACAAGCTTCAAGTTAATTATCCATGTGGCTGTAAGAACTACTGTTTCCTAGGTTGGAATTCTCTAAAAGAAAACTAACAGTTATTAAATATTACTTCGAGTTTCAGAAAGTAATCAAATTGCATTGTAAGAGGCACTAAAGAGATAATTAAATTTAATATTCTTTACAGACTAAATAATATATAAACCATGTACAACTCTTAAACAACTGAGAGATAAAACAACTGGCAAGAACTTAGAAGAAGCCCAGCTCTGAGTAAATTCAAGCATTGCAAATGCTCAGAATTAAGACTCTTGAACAGGCTCTATAATTCTTCGTAAGATGACTAGTTCTGCATAATGGCAAAACTGAACCTGTTGTAAGCAGTGACACATTTCTAATTGATTCTGGTGGAGCAAGATGACAGTACTAATAGCTCATATAGATGTGGAGAGAATCATGCTCTTTATAGGAAATACTGAGTGATACATACTTCTGAAAAGAAGTGTTGCTGTAGCAAAGACACAAACACATCTCCTGCATCTCACTAAGTTGTTATTACAGGGAGGAGCAATTGTGTAGTGTATGTTGTCACTTGTGACAAAAGCACCTTTAAAAAATGATGTGATGCATCACAGAAAAAAAAATAATGGAATAACTGGCAAGTATAAGACAGACTTAAAATCCAATTGTTCTACACAATTTCTATTCACGTAGCATCTGAGCGCCTTCAGGAGAGTGTTAGACAATGTACTTAATATATGTCATCAGCAGCTCATTCTCTGTCATCCTAGCTGCAGCTGGCAACTTACAAGTACAGATATCAGGTGAAATAATTAATCTGAGTATTTTACAATAAATGAACATGTGCATCTATTTCCCAGAGTCTCATGATGACTTGCATGAGAGGCAAATTCATCGACTGTCTCCAAATTATTACATGCATCCTATAATTAAGTTACAATGAATGGATAGAACGTAGATGCTCTTCTCTACACAGAAGACAACAATCTCATTCCACAAAGACCTTGGAGGTCATTCAAGAAACAATTAGATGTCCTGCTATCTGCACTAAATAAAAAAGGACGAGGGCAGAGTAGCCTTTCTTCTGCTTCCTGTAGCTTCAGTGCTCATGAATTCAAATGAAACCAAACAATACCAAGGCACAGAGAAATACACGTGGAACACATGCCTTGTAAAAAGTTGCTATTATTTCTATCTGGCAAAACGGGGCAAGAAGAGTCATCTCTGTCATTTTACAGAGAGGCATTTATTAATAAATGTCTGATATTTTAGTTTCTCAGCATCAATATACGCAAAAGCACTAAATAAAACCACTGACATTGCTCTGCTATGTAAGGATAGATGAGGCTACATGTTAATGTCAGCTGTGCGCACATTCATCTAACTTTAGGGTAAAAAGCCTAAATGTGAGAACAGAAAGAGGTAAGACCTCACTTCTACATGTCAACCAACAGTCTCTCATCACATGTAGAAAGCATATCTGACATTTTCAAGCACTTTTGCATTTAATTAGGTATTTGATTTATTGTGATAAAAATGGTTGAAACGCTAACATTCACAGACCTTGGGAATGCAAAATCTTGTATTCCTCAGGCAGGGGATGCTACAGCTGATTTCAAAGAAGATAATAGAAGGAATCTTCAAATAGGCAATGCCTATTGTCTATCTGAGATGATCACTTCTGGATGAAATATGGAATAATGTTGACATACAACTGCAAAGTTGTATTTCTTCTAGGTCTCTGCATTTCTTCTAGGTCAAAATGATGGCCACTGAGATGACTTTCGAGGATGTTTGTAGAACTATGTGGAACTGTTTTCTTAAGCTGTCTTGTCTAATATTGGGAAATGTTAGGCTGTGAAGCTTTCTATCAATTATTGTATTAAACTGTGCAATGCAAACACTTAAAGAAAGCATCTTCTAAGACATGAATGGGTCACTGCACTGTAGTATTTCATTTTTTTTTTCTTTCATTTTTTTTTTCTCTTGGCCTTCCTGTTTTTAACAAAAACAAGAAAGAATTGGGGCAATTCTCAGCAATAAGGTAAGCTGTGAAGTTTGATCTGAATTGTTCCTGTGTGAAGTTTGAAGAACAATGTATGTCACTAGAAGATTCGTCACTAGATTTTTCACTAGAAGATTTGTCTCTGAAACAATGGTTCATTTCAGTGACAATTTTAGAACAGACATACACAAAATACTAAAAGGAAGGCATAATACTGAACTAAGGACACAGATGCTTTGAAAAATCCATTAACACTAATCACTCAAATAAGATAAATGCATAAAGAAAATGTGCTACCAGAATACCTTTTATTTTCTACATCCCAGCACATCTCCTCTCTTAAAATGTAAGTTTACCAGTGAGTTCATGAAAAGAGTCATGCTTAGCAGGAACTAAGTAGAGAAATAAGTAGATTTTAAGTAGAAAAATATAGACAAATTCAACATTTTAGAGCTAATAAACATATGTTTTCAGAAATAAATAGAAGAGAAAAGGCAATTGCTATCCCTGTAAGGAAGATGCAATTAGGAGCCTTTTTTTTTTGTGTCTGAAATCAAGAGGAAGGCCAAGGGCAATTGCCACCATCACTCCTATTTTCCAGAAAGCAGATCCAGGTGACAAGCAAGAAGCAGTTGATGTGAAATAATCTGTCTTTCAAATATCATGAAACTGCCTACTCGCTAATGAAATTTGAAGCTAGATTTTTCCCAACAAGAAAACCGTGTAATTAACTGCCTTTGGACTCTTGCTGCTGTTTTCAGTCCATGCAGTAGTTATGTCACATTAAGAAACTGAAGCCAAGCAATGCTCTCTATGTCATTCATCCTATTTATGGCAGTCTTGATCCTACAGTGAAATGAATTAAGACACAAGTGGAAAACCTTCTTGGATCTACAGCTAAATCACTGGTATGGAAGCTCCTGATTAGTAAGTAGTAGATTAATTTCTGTTCCCTTACGTTATTTCCCAGATGAATTATAAACAGGCCGAATGTCATCTCATCATCCATACAGGCAAAAGTATCTGAATTCATATCATGACATTATTTTTTTGTTTGCCACCTGTTTACTTTGTTTGCCCCTAAGTACCTAACTTCACTGTTTTTTGCTTAAGGAGAACACAAATGTCCTATGTTGCATATAAATTTACTCAAGTGTTAGCACAGAATTTAGCACACTTCATTGTAGCATCTGAGATTACTTGGGCACTATGCTAATAAGGCACAGAATATATCCTTGTCTCCTCCCCATAGCACAGAGAGGGGCGATCAATCAAAAAGGTGCTCAGAGTCAGACAAAATGGCCGTATGGTGCTTCAGTGTTCAAATTATATATGTTCTTTAAAAAATTGAATGCTAGATAATGATTTGCCACACTGCTATACTACAGGTAAGTTCAAAAGCAGTCATTGTCAGTATGCTGATTGATGTAAAGCTTTCAGTCTCTGGGGGGAAGAGTATAGCACTTCCTACTGCTTGATCCATAAAGCAGCATTTACTGCAGCCCACCTTCCTGGTCTGTGCTGCATAATACTTTACCAGATTATGGGAGTTAGGGAATTAAAAGGAAAAGAAAAGAATGGATGAAAAAGCCGTGACCCCCTCCTCCACAGGTGAAATATTTGAGTTCCTGCCTCAGGGTATTGGAAGTAGGCACTAATTGCCTCCACTCACTTTCACCTAAATATTACCCACTTCTGGGATCAACCAACTTAGAATTTAATTGAAATTTTTTTCATTTAATTTTTGCGTCCTGTGATGACTAGCTGGGACTGGAAGCATTCAGTATCACAGCTATAGTGTAAAAAGAGAGAATAGAACCATGTGAATGAGCCAAAGTAAAAGGCAAGGAATGAGAGTGTATATATAAAAAAAAAAAGTTCTTAAGTATCCACACAACAAGTTTCTTTTACTAAGAACCAACAACTTGCACTTCAAGTGACACTTCAGGTAGTGTGCCTGGCTGTTTGATTCTACATTTGCTGCTTAGTGGATCGCTACCTGGATTTTTGTTGGCATTTTCTCATGGCTGTTGAACTGAAATCTGCAAAACCATTCACAGACAGGAAGTGGAAGTATTATTGATCTGTGTCTGTTTTGATGTGCTCCTTTCTGGGAGTGAAAACCAAACAGCATGCTTTATACTGAGGTTCCTGTCAATATATAGAATACATGGGAGCAAATACACAAAATAAAGACATAAATAGATTATTAACTTATTATTAGATTATTATTTCTGGTTAATAATCCTTCAAAAAGATGTTCATGTGGGATTCACAGAGATCTCATTTTTGAAGACCTTTTGGGGATGGAAAAAAACAAGAAAGGAGGTATTTGATCTGGACAACACACAGAGAAGGCAAATATAATCTTAACTTTATGACATGTTAATTTCTACAACGATAATCTATTAGAATAGAAATGTCCCATATTTAAAAAAATAATAAAAAGAGAATAAAGATTATGAAAGCAACTAATATTCAGAATGCATAAACCTTATTAGTAGGCTTAAAGATTTTATCTATGTTACAATGGTATCAGAAAAAAAGGGGAGAAAATACAGAACACCAGAACTCCAAATTCTTACTCAGAGTATTTTGAAACTGAAAGAAAGAGAATAAGAAAAAGTAGCTATCAGAAAGACACAGATATGATGATTAGAGTCCAGGGGAACACAATCTGAAAGATAAAGTGGTATGAATTAGTAGTGTTGAGTAGATAACTTTTTCTGTTCCCTGCTTAGAGCTTACCACCATCTGCCTACTGGAATGGAAAGGCAGGCAAAGGAGAACACTGATTACAAACAAGATGTGTCAAAATGAGATTGATCAAAGAACAAGTGACAGAGTGAAACTTGTTCAAAAACAAAGTCTTTGCAGTGGTTAGAAGTGTTTAACAACACCATTAAAACAGATGTGTGATTTAAAATATGTTTACATCCAATTATGCAATTTTGCATTTTGTTTCCTTCCTTAAAATTGGAAATTATCTGTAAATCAAAAAGGTGGCAATTTTTGCAGAGATAAAAATAGACAAAGAATGTTAAAGTTGTGGAGAAACAACTTCCAAATGCCTCCTCATATTGATATTTCTTAGGTATCTCTAATTTGGATAGATGTTAATAGTCTGTCAAGTCAAAAATGTTTATAGCAGTGGTCAAGTGTGATATGAGGCTGAATCAATCAGTAGAAAAGGCAAGATTGACCAGATATGTGTTAATGACAATAACTGAATATAAGCAGAATTATTTAGGCCTATGGAAAATATGAAAATACTAGAGGATGGAACCAAACATTGCTTAGAGGATATTCTAATATGGCAAGTCTATGTACTGGAATTACAAGGTTATACAAGGAAGGTAATTTCATTTTGCTTAACTCTTGTAATCTGTTTTTTTTTCAAAAGGTAAATTTAAACAGATAACTAAAGCAAAAATTCTAGAGGCAACTTCAGTACCCTAAATACTGACAATGCTTTAGAATATGAGAGCCGTATGCTTAGGGCATAGATGGGACACCGGACCCACGGGAGACTCACAACTCTGTAAAGCCAGGCACAATGCCATAGGACATATCAAATGACACCTACAGTAAGGCACCTGAAACATTTACAAAGAGTCAGAAAAATCTCTCTCCAAAGGCATCAGGCTAACTCCCTTAAACATTACCACCAACATATAATTCTTTTAATCTTTTTATCCCACTTATTAACTCTACCAAAATCTCTTTAGGTGGAGTTCTTAAAGAGAAAGACGGGTTTTTACAGTGCTACTGTGCTACTGTGCTTGTGCCTTCGGACAAGGGTTATTTTTCTCACAATCTAAGTGGCCATGATCTAACGAATTAGATGCAGAACAGCATACTTGCATAATAAAGGCAGAGGACTCTGAAGAAGGATTTTTAGTTATTTGGAGAATTTTATGAGATTCTTCTGTTCTTGGGGTTTCCATTTCTCTTCGGAAGAGTAAATAAAATTAACTCAATTTCCAGCTGTGGGCAGATTGTGGGCAGATGGATAATTACCTTGTCATACCTGTGGGTAGCCAACTTCACCCACTGTTCAGCAGCATTCGAATTGCTTGCCTTATCTCTCACTGGTTTTGACTTTGCTGAGAACGGAGGTGACATTTATCTCAACACAAGCATATTAGTAAAACATTTTTAGAGATGCAGGTTAAGCAAGAAACTGTAGGACACACCTATGGTTAGAAATATTACAACAATTTTAGTGACAACAAAGACCAGAAAGGAACTGTTACATTTGGAGATAATGTAGTTGAAAGTTAAAGGACAAATTTAGGTATGTGTCACTATTCTCTCAATGCTAAAAGAAAGAAGGAAAATAATGACCTGTAATTCCAACAGGGAGCAAAGAATCAGACCTTCTGCAGACAACAGGGGTGTTTCACCCCATACTCCTCTTTTGATTTCCACATGAAGCCATACACTGAATGAATTCCTGGCACAGCTTCGACAAGTTTCTTGTCACTGTAGCCCATTGTTAAGTATTAAGTTTAACAAGGGAAGTAACAGATGAGCATTATATGAAAAACAAGTATTTGGTATTTATGTAGCTTCTTGATGCAGATGCTATAAATAGGAGCTGGATTCAGCCAGATGGCAATGACCGAAAGTAAGAATGCACAGGTTACTTAAACAGCTACAAAAAGGAGGCACCTGATCCCAGCTGACAGATCCAATGTATGTTACTCTGGCACCAATGTGCTTTATATAGTATACAAACAGAATGAGGTTACTTTGGAGAGATTTCAAAAAGGCCCAAGGCTTCCTATAGCTGGCAAGGAACAGGGCTGGATTTGAACTTTGGTCCCTCTAAAAAGTAATGCTTTCCCTTCAGGCCACAGCCCTATAGCATTCTTCCAAGCCTAGATACATAACTAATGCATGAAGACCAGAAGCATGGGTCTTTTGCAAAATGTCCTAGTAATAGGAGTACCCGTAGATTAGAGACCTGTCTTTCAGTTTCTCCTCAGCCTATGGAGATTTTGTCTCAAAACTGCCATACCATCACACTGTGAGAGATAACTGTGAGAGTAAGAAAGAGGAGAGTAAGATGATTCTCTCTAACCTTTAATTCCAAGTTGGGCCTCTGTGTGGTTAAAAAGACAAAAACTTGAAATAAAAAAAAACAGCACAGAAGTTTCCAGGTTTGTGGAGAGATGGAATCCACTCCACGCAATTGTAGGTCTTCTTTTTATATATTTACCATAATAATTAGAAAATTAGACAAATTAACTTTTTTAATATATTTTGAGTCAGAAATTATGATAGAAAGAATAATTTACATGTTAATAACAGTTTTTTTGGACAAATTTTTCTAAAATATTAATTTAATTCCCTTATAAGTTCAAAGTACTCTGTAACTAAAAAAATTTTAAATTGTGTCAAGTTATATTAAACTACAGCATGCTATCTCTACACTATTTCATTATTATTATCTTCAAATGATAAATAACTGGAAGGCAACAATAATGCTTTCAGTCTAAACCGCGTACAAGAACTGAGAAACAGTCAAGGAGAACAACTGGGATGGGAAACACTAAGACATCTGAAAGATGGTTTTGACAGAAAGATTTCTAGCACCAGCAGTAGTATTATAAATAAAATGCAGAAGACTTTACATGGACTCACAGTCAGTGCAGCAGTAATAATTCTTGACATGCATTATTTTTGAACTACTGCTGCCCCTATGCAATGTGTTACGACAACGAACTTCCAAAAGCAATCAGAAGATGTCACAAACATTACCACTCCACTCCGTAACACAGAGCAGTGAATCAGGGCAGGCCTCAGGGAGACTTTAAGCAAGTGGTGGAGCACAGAACCAAGGCAAAGGAGCCCTCTAAGCTTCAGACTCTTCTGCTTCTGTCAATGTAAGCTGGTCTGACTCGAAGCCAGCAAACACTGTAGTTACTGCTCTTTCTTACAGCGGCTGTAACAAATTAGCATGGTGCATTTAGCAGTTCCTTTTCAAAAGAAATAAAGAAGTACAAGTTTTTTGCAGGTTAGCAAAAATCATCTACTTCTTGCATTCTCTTTTAAACACAGGTTAACCATAAGTTTCTTTTTTCACTCAACAATATTGGACACCACCCGGGGTGAAAAGAAAGTGAATTTTATATATATATATATATATATATATATATATGCATATATATATATATATATATATATATGCATATATATATATATATATATATATGGAATATATGGACTGCAAAATTCCTGTGTGTGTTCACTGCTGCTCAGTTTACATGGGAAATAAGGATAATACAGTTGCCACAGTCTTTTCACATTTCATACCTATTGCAGATTCACTAAGGGTCTCTGAGGGACTGATTTTAAGCATTCTATTTAACGGTCCCTACAAAACACAAATCCACTTATCTGATTTAAAGAAAATGGCCAATCATTTTGGTTCATAGTTATTTGAAAAGTATTATTTACCTGAAAGATATATGTTATGATTGCAAATGATCACAGGGAATTTGAAAATACAAATTCAAAATGTCTGTTGCAAACATCCCCTGAATAGATGGAGCCAGATATTACTCCCTGGAAGTACTTAAGGCTGCCATTCACACACACAAAAAAAAAGGTCAATATTTTCAACTGATTCCATATCCCTTTTATCCTTTAAGAATCAGAGTCTGCAACCACCTGATTCAATTCCAGGGGGATGAAGTCTCCACTAGGACGCAACAATAGCATTAAATACAGCCACTACAATATGTTGAAGTTGAAGGGTGAGATTTAAGTCTGCAGTGAATCTGAATTTGCCAATTGGGATCATCGCTAACATGCTGTCAATTTTGAATATGTACTTATTGCAAATATCGTTCCAGTGTATCATAAGTGTATCATACCCTCTGTATACACTGATAGCTTTTAGTGGCTCTCCTTAGCTGTCTTCAGAAGGATAGGCTCTTCAACAGTTAGAAGCTTGCAGAGCATCGGTCACCATTTTCTTTATAGTTTTAAGATGTGGAGTGCCATAATTGCTGGCTAGGAAGTGGTGGACTGAGGAAAGTCCTAAATATACTTTATCACTGAGCATTAATTTATTACACAATATTACTCATCTCTACTGCAATATTTCCTTTATTTATAGTAGCAAACACTATAAATACGTTGGTAAACAAAATGACAGATCAGTCTCACTTTAGATGGACTTTGCTGTTTTCATAAACAAGGATGCCCTAACAAAATACATTTTTACATTTCATTAAACCTAAATATAAAAATATTCTTCAAACAAATGGTCATTTTTTGTTCTAAATTTCTATCAACAGTTAAGGACCCAACAGGTTTACCAGTTTCTGTTCCATCTGAGGCTGAAAATGTAATGACTGAGGGTTTTGCTTTTCTGCCAGTGTCACTATAGCTATATCTCAAAGTGACAATAAATCCCAGTTATATATATAAGGGCTGCTTTGAAAATAATACCTCCTATTTTGTTATGTTGGCCCACGATGTCAGAAGTGGATTTTGGTGCTATGCCAGTAGAGATTGTGCCTTCCCACCAGTATTCCATTAAATTCTGTTGTTCTGTGACAGATGGCAGCAGACAAAATGGTGTCTTAAATGGAAGCACGTGTAAAGTAGAAGTCTGTCATCCAGTTCCTCTGTGTGGAAAAATGGCATCCTCCGGCATTCATTGACACTTGCTGGATGTCTATGGAGACCAACCAGTGGATGTGAGCACAGTGAGGTGGTGTATTTCAACCATATGAAAGAAAAGCCACCTTCCAGATGGCCATGCACAGCCATCATATCATGAAATGAAGAGCATCTCGATCAGCTCATCTAAACAAATTGGCTTATGGTAGTGATTGTGTTGAGAAACAGTGTTCTGTAGAGAGAATTTGAGAATTTGCTCTATGAAATATTTGTATTGTTCTCTTTGTTGTAGTTTCCATGGAAATAAATAGGAGATAAAGTGTAGGAGTGACCTACGTACATTAAAAAAAAAAAAAAGACAACAAAAAAATCCTACCTTCCTTCACAGGCCCAAGACTTTCAAGCCAAATCCTCTGACCTACTGACTTCAGCAACATGTACAGATCAGGGCCAAACTGGAACTTAAGTGCAAAAACTTACAGTTTAGGGCAATGCCATTCTTTGCTTTTCCCTGCATGAATTATCCAGAAAAGGTTTCATTTAAAACAAATCTGTGAAATAGGGGAATAACAGGAGAGATATGTGTCTCCTCTTCATTCCACAAAAGAATCTTCCTCACTAGTGGAGCCCTCCTCTCTTTCTCTCTCCCTTGAGAATCGCAGAGTGCAAGATGTGGAAATCATCCTTCCCCTGGTGACATCTGTCTCCCCAAAGAGCTCTATAAGCAGCTATTGTGATAGTTTTGGAGTCTGGCATATGATTAGGAGAATACTGAACAGTCTGAGACTTCATTCTCTCAATGTTAGTTCTTCCAGCTTATATGTGATTGGCTGGAGTTAACTCAATGTACCATTTTATTTTCATATTTATTACATGTGCTAAAAAGAGAAGGAAAAGGCTTAAACAACTTTATGTGTAGGAGTTGCAGGTCACAAAAAAACTTCTTCTTCAGGTACTGAGTGGTATGTGCATAAGTAACAGACAGCAAGGTCCAGCCGTGGGCCTTCTGGAAAAACTGAGCTTCTACTTTGAAAAGGAGGACACTTCCAAACATGTGAGAAGGCTTTACGTGCCCTTTCTTTGTAAAAAGACACTTCAGTACCCTCTCACTGCTGAACTGTAAAGAAAAAATGACTTTTGAAAATAACTTTCAACTCTCCTAAGAAATGACATTTAAAAAGAGTACTGATTAATATCACAAACAAATCTGAAGAGTTAAAGAAGTTTTAAGCATTATCTTTTTCAGCATGGCTATCAATAGGAAGCTGACAATAGTATTATTGCTATTTACATATTGGTAACATGCTGGTATGAATTTGCATAACGTATTGTGGTTCTGTGCTCTAGGGAGTTGCATTGTAACATATTGGTGCTTAATGAACTCTGAAAAAATTGATTTTCCACAGAGTAAATTAAGGAATGCATTATAGCTGTTAAAGCAATCTTAAGGGAAATCTGAGGCTTCCACTGCAGCACCATGCTTAGTAAGTAATAAATTACATGTTATACTTATTTGCCTTAATTCATGCTAATTTTGTCCAATTAATGTATCACAGTAATTCAGAAGCCTGTCACAGGAGAGCTAATTATTTATTGGATTTTTGTGTTCAGCTCCCTAGGAGTCTACTAGCAAACAAACTTGTGACTGTCTTTCTGCTAGGTCCACAATGACATTCTTATGTCTTACTGTAGAAAGAAAAAGAATGTTATTATTTCCTGTTTTAAGTTATAAAATGGATCATTATTAATGTAAGTTAGATTTTGTTTACGAACTGGTGTCACATAGTGACAGACTGCTGCTGTTAGGATGAGATCCAGTGTTTTTCCTCTTCCTGTAAATGCCTGAACATGACATATTTCTTATTGAAGACCACAGTGGTACTTCTCACCACCTGAAATCTTCTGTGGGGTGCATAAAGTCAAAGATAACAACTTCTAATTGTTTTCACTGAAATCTATGTTTTTAAAATCCAGTGGTTTGAAAAAATCAAGAACAACACGCCCATAGCATTTTACAGAAATAGATTTTTAACTGTGGCAGAATGTTAATTCACAGAAAAAAAAAAAATGAATTATTTATGAGATTAATTTGTGCAATTCATACCTATAAATAATATGGCAGTTGCTAAATAATTTGCACAGTGATAAGATGCAGACATCACAGTTAAACAATAAGAGAGTCACCAGCTGTGAAATACCCACTGTCTGCTAGCATTCTGTCATGCACCAACGTTTACAGAAAATTATTTGTTGGAGGTGGAAAGTATTAGATCTGATATTCTGCTTTTTCTCATGGGTAGCGGAAGAATTCTTGTCAGTTGATTACTGTCTTCCACCCTATGTGAAAAGAAGTGATATTTCTTTAAATGTATAATGCAAAGTGACGTTACCAGCAGGCTACATAAAATCATGTGATGTAACCTGCCATAATATGATGCACATGACCGACTGTGTCACAAATTTAAAGAGATTTATTTTAGAACTTGTGAGAAAAAAAAATTATTACCCCTACTCCTTTTCAGTCAGTTGCCATTGATCTGTGTTTGCCTATAGCCAAATGAATACCTGGTAGTTCAGTAATCGTGTCTGAGCAGTATACCATCTTACGCTTACTGTAGCTATTATTATCTCTCAAAATGCGTCTGTCAAGTACTTCATAGTTTTCTACCATCCTTTTTCAATATCTTCATTCCTAGGAAGTGCACAAAAGTTTGACAAAGGACTAATTATCCACTCCTTGTTTCTTGGAAAACAGTTCTTTAACTGTTTATGGCATTTTGAAGTTTTCTTCAGTTTCCACCTTGGCTTCTCCACTCCATAAAATATAAAGCCTATACTTAATACTATGCAAGTCTTAAATCCCATTGAAGTCAACAGAGTAGGAATTGAATGTTTTCCTGAACTAGGAGCTTTATTTCCAAACCGAATGACTTGGAATTTCTGAACAAGGATAGGGAATATGGGCAGCCCTTCTCAGGTCAAGAGTATTTGTGACCAACCGTATCATGCAAACACAATGGTGGTTTTATAAATGGTTTGGGAAAAGACACAGCTGTGAAGAAAAGTAAAAATCAACAAAGAAAACCCAAGAATAAGGAAGAAAAGAATGTATGACAATGTCAGAAAATTCTTCCTGGCAGCTAATACAAGAGTTTTGGAAGACCGCTTTCCAGACAATACCGATTTTTGTCTCCATCTCTCAATACTTCTCTTCCAGTCAGTGCTCTGCATCATTGCCTATATGGAGAAGTTTAAATGACCTTAACTCGTGAGCCAATATCTGCTCAAACTGACACTGAAAATTGTCTAAGACACTAATCATATATAGCAAGTGACAGACGGCTTGCATTGTAAAGATGTCACACTACAGATACACAGAATAGGAAAATGCCTAAAATGTTAGAACAAGATTTGGAATCCCTTGTTGGTACAAATGTTTTAAAGTGCCCATGTTTACTCTCTTGTTAAGCTAAGATGTTTGCTTCTGCTAGATGTAGCAGAAACTTATAAACTGACTTTTGTGTTACTTTTACCTAATATAGAAACTTTAAAAAAATCCTTGGAGACAAAAGGCTGGCTATGAAGAGTGAGATATTCATGAGAGTCTACATTTGCAATAGTCGCAAGTATGTTTTCTCTTTTAATCTCCAGGTCACTCTTCTGTAGAGCTTAGTTGTACAATAAAGGTAGCGATGAAGGGTGCTGTATTTTTCCTTTGTTTCTTTCTCTTTCTGCCAGCTAATAAATGCATGAGTTTAAAATCCTCTTCTTTCCATGGAGGCAGCTCCTTTTCTGCTACTTATGTCACTGGTTTCTTCTCAGATGTATGACACAAGAAATCAAATTTCTAACACCTCCTTCCATTACAGAGATGTATGGAAATCTTGGATCACACATCAGCAAGCAGCAAGGCTGCTATGAACCTCAACAACCCAGGATTAAATCCACAATCTCTCATAACACTAAACACCCATGGACAATAGTTTTTGGAACTATAAGTTTCCCAACATCAATGTATTTTGTCACTCTGCCTGACGCGTTGTAACACGTCTGTTCTTTCCAGCTTCCAAAGGCAGCTTCTTTCTCCACACCTGGAACAACTTTGTCTCATTTCTTTCCTTTCACACACCCTCATCAGCGCTCCTGGCAAAGGAAAGCCAGCAAAGGGTTTTGCATAAGTCTTTTTGGGCTGGTGAGGTTTTAGTGGCCTTTCATTACCTAGCAAATGTAGAAAGGCTCTTTATGAAAATACAATAAGTATTTAAGATCGCATTCAGAATATAAGTAATTTGCGTAATCATTGCTTGCACATTGTTTCATGTCATGCAAAATCTATCCTGTTACGCCAAAAAGCCTTCTTTGTTGGATCATAAAAAAATAAATAAAAAATTGAGAAAGTGATAGTGGAGTAGGGTACAATTTAGCAAAACAGCCTCATTAGCAGTATCCTTCCTCTCTCAGAGGAAAGAAAAAAAGTTCTTACAGCTTACAGAGATTTACAGAATTTTCTGTGCTCCCACTTGTATCTTGTTGCCTTTTGTACTATTGCCCCAAAAAGAACCTGGGTCCAATATAAGCTTGTACTTTGCATTTGGTATCTGGAAACATGAGTTGCCTTTTACTGTCCCTTGTGACATCTTTCCTCTTTCTTAGCAGGTTATAAGTTCCTCACATTTACACGTGATTCTTGTATTTCTCTTGCTCCTTCTCTTCTCTGGAACAATAAAGTATATTATAACTATTTTTCTGAAATCAGAAACTTGACTTTCCAATTTGAAAACTAGGAGACTTGTTGCTTTTGATATTATCAAGATGGTTGGTAGAAATAGCAAGAGTAACAACAGTTGTGCTTTCTTATCAGTATCTCGACTTTTTTTGTGCATTTCTTCTTCTTCTTCTCTTTTTTTTAAATTCTTCCATATAGGGATTCTGGATCACGCTTAAATGCTTTTGCAAGGGACAGAAGAAAGAACACAGCAAATGCTTAAATATTGTTCCCTGTCATATCTGCAGTTGCTGATAGCCTACAAGACTTGCAAATTACATTTGAATTTGTAAATACAGAATCTAAAGTAATCAAGCACAGAACTACAGTTCAATAAAATCATTTACGAATAGTCCTACTATGCAAGTGATCCCTCTTGACGTATAATTGACCTAGCAGTCTATCTGAGGGTCACACCTCACTTGCTGCTCATACAAAACTCCTTTTTTCAGCATGATATGACAGTTCACTCTTCTATGTTGTAAGTGTTTTATATAGTTCTGCTGGAATTAACACAGATTTCTTTCAGCTTTTAGATCTTCAGCAGAATTGTATTACAGAAATGCAAATAAACTACTACCTTATTATTTGATGCAAAGGCTGCTGTATAGCTCTACCTAGCCATTACATTTACTTTCCATGCCTATCAGTAGGCACTCAGAGATTGATAGATGATGGTTTTATAATTCTTAAATACTTTCTGATATTCTAAACCTATAGAGCCTTCAGACATTTTGTTCAGAGATTTGGAATACGTTGCTACTTGAAATAAAAAGAGCTTCAATTGGCATGGTTTTAAATCCAAACATTTAAGGCATTGATTTTTACTTTTTCTAAAGTAACTCCTTTAGGAAATTGAGTGCTACGTTGCTAATTTTAACTTTATTCATGCTAAAGTGCTCCAGGATACTAGCACAAAGGGCACTGTAAAAATTGCATTGTACTCTATTAGATTTGAATAGGATGAGTTATAGAACTCTTTGAGACTTGAATTTCCAGAATTTAGTTATTAGAATGCTTATAATGCTAAAGGTTTCTTACGTATGAATTTTATGTTGGGGATTTTTTCCTTAATAATCATAATTTCTAAGAAATAACCACCATACACAGACCATCTCTACAAGCTTTATAGTATTTTCTTTGCAAAATAGCCGTACAAAAGGATTTTAGAACAGTTGTTCACACCTATATAAGTATCCTTTAAAACTCAAACTTTCATTGCCTAAATTACAGTGAAAATTCATTTTTTCATGCAATGAATCTTTAAAATATGTGCAGTGATGTTTAATCTTCAAAGGGACTTTTTCTTTTGCGGTACAATAAATACAATCATCTTGCATAAGTCTGAGTATAACATGCAAAAATCCATCTGTGTGTTACATAGTGAGAGTAAGTCTTTTTGTTCAGAGTAACCAAGGCAAAATGAAATAATTTGAGTGTAGTTTGAATTTTAGAACATTTTTACTGTAAGAGATTTGGACATTTGTGGTGTACAGAAATACAACAAACATTAAACTCATTTTCCATTAGTGATTATAAATTTTATTCAAGATTATATGATTGCTGATTTTAGTAAAAAATGGTTCATATCACACTAACCTTTAAAACAATAGTATAGATTCACAGGTATATTTTTCCAGCAAGTATTTCTTCAAGAAACTAGACAGCAAAGTGTTCAAACGTGAAGAAATTTAAAAGACTGATTTTTCCTTTCTGTTTTCCACTCATTTGTTTCAATCTCAAGCATACTCAATTATTCACTGTAAGGATGCAAACCTAACACCAACAGGCATAGTGTTGCTTTAAAAGCAATAAGCAAAATTTAAAAATATACGATGAGTTGAGAAGGAAAAATAATCAAAAGTATTCAAAAAGGTAAACATTGGCTTTGGAAGAATAAATAGAACTTTCCTTAATTGCTTTTTCAAAACCAGTGGAAAATATTCTTCATGCACACAGTGGTTGTTTCAGTTGTTTTTTTTTTTTCCCTACTTCTCAACAAGGGATAATTTGTGAAGGGATATCTTAGTATAGGAAAAACAAGGTGGATGAACTTTAAGTAACACTTTAATAGATATACCACCAAACTTCAGGAAGTCATTGGGGAGATAGATCGATAGAATGTATGTTATCACTAACATCAAAAAGAATAGATCTATCACAGAATAAAAAACCAAACTATTTAAAAATTTAAAGCATTATATATAGCATTTTTTATTTAAAGCCTTTTTTGAACAATTGTGTTTGCTTGCACACTTCTTTGACAATAGAAACTTCCCACTAGCCTTACTCTTATAGTCAAAGCATTACACAGGTTTATTAACTTCTATGTATAACTGGATTAGGTATGCACTTCAGTTTTGCCTAAAATGCATATATGGTTACAAAACATCTTATTTTAAAGGAAGAGACCAATACTGTAGTCAACACAAAGCAGAAAAAAAAGAAAGAAAGTAAAATACACTTTTATGCTTACGTGTTATATTAATGATAACCAAAATATAGCATTCACTAGATAGCATTATCTCTTCCTGCCTCAATCAGTTTGAAAACAAATCGTAATTAATGATTATCTTTTCACTCATCATCTTGGACTGCGTCATTTGTTAATTTCCAGTGTGTCCTTTACTCTTATATTGCAGATTAGCCTTTTTTCCTTCCTCAGTGGAAGGAAATTTGTGGTTTTATGTGAAACTTGATTGTTTAGTGCCAAAGTATGGTAGGTACTGTGATGACGAATAGACAGTGCAGCTTCTGCTGAAGAGACTCACTGATTTGAATGGCATAGGGACTGTAAAAGCCCTTAAAGCCTGAGAATCATTTAAAGTAAAATATGGCCTAATTTGCCTGGAAGAATGTAGATGAGAGCAGTCAGTAAGAGGGAGGCAACATAAACCAGAATCATCAACTGAAGTCAAGAGTGTTTGTGTATATAGCATTCGCATCGTGATGATCTTCTGATATCAAAAGACTAGGAGAAAAACTTTCCGAGTGAAATAAAAATGACAAATTTATCTTAATTTTATGATAATCAGTGAGGGAAATTAAGATCAGCTATATGTTCAACTGTAAAATAATCTGATTGATCTAAATTAACTCAACCTAACTACTTTTGTAGAAGTGAAATATACAGGGAGTTACAAAAGAAGGAATTTGTTTTGCACTTATGAATTGCTCAACAGCAATTATTTTAATTTAGAAAATTAAGAATTACATACAAATGAGAAGTATTTCCCACCCTTGTGGGGAAAAATATTGATTTTTAAATTTTTTTTTTCCAATGAATTGTCAAAACGCTGTCTAATAAGCATACAGTTTGAAAATAAAGCTATTTTATTAATGCATTGCTTTTTTCCATTAAAAGAGTTCTGAACAAGTATGCTTGGCTGTATTTGTGTGTTGTTTTTCTTGTACCAAACAATCAATGTTTAAATGATAAAATCATTTATGTTGCCTGCATTTTTAAATGTATGCAGTAGGCTTGAATTTTCATTCAGTGGTTACTTAGAACTTGATGGCAACATGTACCTTCTTTTCCCTTGGAGTTGGGATACAAAATAGAATAATTTATACATATTTAACTACATGAAGCTCATTTATTTGATCTGATCCATAAATGAACACAAATCAGCATAAATGTTATACGAATAATAAGAAGATAAATCAAAGCATCATTTTTAAGAGTAAACATATATATATATATATACACATATATATAAATATATAATCTAATATGTTGGTGAATGCAAGGATGTTTTGCCCACTTCTCTCAAACACTTTTTGTTGTATATAATTTCGCACACCTGAATAACTAGCTGTTTCTTCATGCAGCTCTAATAACAGCTCTTAACAAAGTTGCAAGGACAGCTCACATGAAAAATTTAGATAACTAGAGAACCTTTGAAAAACACGAAAGCTTTGTTTCACTTGTTTCTTGACCAACAACCTTTTACCATTCTGATTATTTGCTGTACAATGGAGATGTTAATAGTTACCCTCAGACTGTACCTTATCTTTTACTTAGGCAGTGCATTCACATTTCATGTCCTTTCACAGTGCAGTTCACTTGGAGACAAAAGAAAGAGGAATTTGTTTCAGTTGAGCTATTTCTTTTTAACAGACACTGCTCACTTGCAGAAGCTGCCAAAAGGGAAATCAAGGATTGAGATTAGAGTGCTTTTTTTTTTTTGTTTTTGGTTTTTGGTTTTTTTTTGTTTGTTTTTTTTGTTTTTTGTTTGTTTGTTTGTTTAAGATTTGAAAGATCATTAAGGTCATGGGGATTTTTTTTTAGTTGATTTTTCATTGATTAAAGTGTCCTTAAAGTATTTGCTAATTGATGGCTTGTCAACTATGGGACAGCCTTGAAGTATACCTCTAATTATACTGTCTTCCAGGATGTCATCATCAGATCTTAAATTTGTCTTGGTGGAAACTGCTTCCACATTTTACACTTGTCCAACAACTGCTACTGCTTTGCTACAAGAACAATAAAATATTATGTTAGTAATGTATTACTTTAAGGCTGGACATTCTTAACTCACAGCTAATCTTTCATTTATTTGAATGCTGCTCAAATAAATAATCATATGAATTTGCATATATATATGTACACATACATATGTACACATAAATACACAGACATATAATGCTGTATACAATATGACATATGGCTACAAAATGTTTTATCCAAATATTTTTAAATATGCTTCTAAAAATAACAAGGGCGAATATTTCTTCCATGAAACCTTTTCATACATGTTTTGTGATATTCACCTAATGAGAATTTAACCCGTTTAAAATTACACATAGAATTTTTACTATATATTTTATATTATAAGATATATAATGACTAAATTATTTAATACCAAAGGACTACAAAAATGACGTCCTTGCTGTACAAAATACTGTGTTGAGTAGATGTCGACCCGGTCATTGATTCAAAGCCCCATTATAAGGGAACTTATTTCATCAAGAACTTGTAGTGGTCCTCTGGACTACCACTTTCCACTGCAGAAATGCTGGAAAGAAAACAATAATTCTGTTATTTTATCAGTCCTGTTTGCAGCTACAATACAAATCTCATCACAGGGGGACTGCTGGTACTCATGCTGTCCGAAGATCTAATTGTTTTTCTTGTCTCTCCAACATGTCTTAGCTCTACATAAGCACAGAGTAAGAAAACACTCTATACAACTCCAAATATGGGGATACAGCTATTTCCAAATTATATTCTCTAGAGCTCCAAGAGAGAAGCATCTGTTACCAGCCCTTACTGGAAGAGTGGGCTATTCCCTTGGCTAAAAATATCTACGAAAGGAATAAATTAAAGAAGAACTCAGATATTTTCTAGATTAAAACTTGCCACATACATGTACACTATTTTCAAAATGATTAAGCTGTAACAGGAACAGAGCTAGAAAACTACATGAAAGTCAAATACACAACCCTGTTTTGTCAGGAGAGGTTGGACTAATCACTCCTTCCATCCAGTTTATGGTTACCAAACCTTTCTATTGAGTCTCAATCATTGTGAGCTGGTTTTGGATACATGTTACTGTGTATTTTTCGACACCATCCTGGGTAATGTAATCTGGGTGTCGCTGTTTGGGCAGGGTTTAGACCAGATAGACCCAAGTTTTCTGCCAACCTCAGCCATTCTGTAATTCTCTGATTCTGTGATTCTGTGAATATGTAGATCAGAAGGAATGCTCATACTATAATAGTGATAGTACTTGAAAATATAAAAATTAATAAAGACTCAAAGTAATCAATACATTATTTTTCCATAATTTCTGTAAGGTTTGGGACCAGGTAATACAAGATGGATTTCAACAATGAAAAATAATACTATTTGACCTTTTTTTGTGCTTCTGCCATACTGGGATGTTGATTTCTCTCTGACATTGGTCTTCACTGAGCACAATTGTCAACTTTTCCATTTAGAAAAAAATACTACCAAAACTAGTTCAGAATGTCTAAGACCTACACAAGGGACAAGGCCACCTCTGGGGGTCTTTATGTTAATGCTGGCATTGGGCCTAAGTCTTGATTCAAGTTCTCAGGCAATAGATCTATTAAAGCTATATTATTAAGGCTCACATTGGCCCTGAAAGCTTTATTAAATTATTATTTCACAGCATGGAGGGAAACATACTGAAAATTAATGAGCAGCATCAACGAATCACAGTACATAGCTAAGATATGCTCTTTATGTAAAAAAAAGTAGAGTAAGAAACTGTGAGCAAAATTCTTCTTATTAACTTTACTTATCTATACTGACTTCTAGGGCTAAAGTCAATGGGGAGCAATGGGCTTTCTTAGAGTTAATTTAATCTTTTCTCTGTCTGGGGAGACCATAGTGGCATAGGATGCATTGCAGTCTGGAAATGCCTCTCATCTTCTACTGACTGTTGGAGGAGTTCAGCTATACGCCCAGTGTGGTAGAAGTTAAAGAAAATGTGGCCTAGTTTATGTGAAAGGAGTAAGATTTTATTTATCCATTGGATTAATGGGATTTTGAGAGGTATCCGGAGTGCACACCAGATTTATTCTATTAGATTATCATTTTTGTAGAAAACAGTTTAAGACAACTAATGCTAAAGTGTCCACACATTTCATCAAAATAAATGTTCAGAAACAGTTAATTAGCTTAACTTATAAAGTGTTGCCACCACCAGAATATACATATTTTCTTCTGTAAAAACACAATAACATGTTTTATGGAGATGATTTTAAAGAACAGTTATGACCTCTAAATTATTTAAAGATAAAATTTAATCTTAAAAAAAAAGCAACTGTCATTTTACATTACTGCATTGCTAAGAAATATAATAATTTCTGCTGCACAGACTTAAAGTTATGAGTAACAAAATAAATTGACAAGTTCTCTTGTGTACTGCAATTAATTTAGAAAATAGGGGTAGTAAGAGCTTGGGCAAGCAGCTTCTATTCCTGTGAGCACCAGGTGGCAGTCCAGAGTTAACTGATAGGTCTTCATTTGAATGGAATGGAATGGAATGGAATGGAATGGAATGGAAGTGAGGTGAATAGTCCAATTTTAAGTGACCTAAGTTCATCTAGTTCAACTGCCAAACTCTTAATGTCCAACCAAAAGTTACAGTATGTTATTGAGGGCAACTGTCTCATGACTCTTGAAAACGGACAGGCATGGGGCATCAATCACTTTGTTAGGAGGCCTGTTCTATTTTTTGACCTCACTCACAGTGAGGAAATCTATCCTAATGTCAAATCTGAACCTCCTCTGGCAAAGCTTTGTGATGTGCCCACACATCCTGTCATCAGTGGCAAGGGAGAAGAGCCCAGCACTTGTCTCTGTACTTCTCCTCCCCATGGAACTGCAGAGAACAATGACGTTGCCTCCACAGCTTTCTTTTCTCTATGCTGGATAATCCAAGTGTCCTCAGTTTCTCCTCCCAAGACATGCTTTCCAGCCCTGTTACCAGCTTTGTTGCCCTCCTTTGGACACTTTCAATGTTCTTAATATCCATTCTACATTGTTATGTCCGGTGACCAGAACTCCGCACAATATTCAAAATGAAGCCTTGCTAAATATAGTGGTGAAAATAGAAGAATCAATTCTTTTGACTTGCTATCTAGGTGATGTTTAATGTACCTCAAGATGTTGTTCACCCTCTTGGCTGCCAGGCTATACTTCTGCTTTATGCTAAATTTGCTGTCAGCCAACACACCCAGATCCTATTCTCTCCTGTTCTTCCCAGTTCTTCAGGAATTTCCAGTCAGAAATCTCTCCTTGTGACACTATTTTCTAACCAGCCTGATTCTGAAAAGCTCTTACACTTTTCAATCTGCTAAATAACATAAATTTTTATGGACAATTTAGGATAAAAATTCTTTTCATGGAAAATTAGATTCATGAGTTTTTTTCAGAAACTTATCCATATCACCTTTCTCATGCTGAAATGCCAGCAAATTTCTCTTATACAAAGACTATTTTCACAAATAATAGTTTCTTCAGAAATCTCATTGTCCAAAAAGGTCAGTGGATGTCATTTTTTCTACATGGAGGAATTCAGTGATACAATTTCACTTCATAGGCACTTTCATCTCAGACACCATTTTGTCAGACTGCTCCTCTGTTGCCATCTGTCACATGGCAACAAAATGGAATATTGTCAGGAAGTTCAGCCTATACTGCCATACCATCAACATCTACCTCTAACATCGTGGGCCACCACAGTAAAATAAGAGGGATTGCTTTCAGAGCAGCCCTCATACATATATTCATTTTGATGCTCTGGATATATGAGGATTTTTAGCCCATGTTCCTGATATGCTCTTTTAAGTTCTCCTCCACATAATTTTAATATCTGTGATATCTCATATAATAATTCTTATGAGATTCTAATTGAAGTGTTCACACTAAACACATTAATAGAAATTTCACATAATCTGTGCTACAGATAAACAACTCCTTCCACTCTCACATGGTTATAGAATCACAAAATTGCAGGGTTTGGAAAGAACCTCAGGAAATCATCAAGTCCAACCCCCCTGCTAAAGAAAGTTTGGTACAATTGGCCACACAGGTAGACATCCAGGTGGGTCCTGAATATCTCCCTAGAAGGAGACTCCACAACCTCTCTGGACAACCTGTTCCATTGCTCTGTTACTCTTACCTTAAAGTTCTGCATGTTAGCAGGGAACTTCCTACGGTAAAGTTTAAGACCATTGCTCCTTGTCCTATGTCTTCTCAACACCTAGAAGAGCCTGGACTCATCCATTTCCTCCCACCTCCCTTTAGATATTTATAGACTTTTATCAGATCTTTCCTCAGTCTTCTTTTCCCCAGGCTGAACCAACCCAGGTTACATAGCCTGGAGATGCTCCAGTCCCTTAATCATCTTTGTGGCCCTCCTCCGGACTCCTTCTAAGAGATATCTGTCTTCTTTGAATTGGGAAGCCCAGAAGTGGACACAGTACTTGAGATGTGGCCTCACCAAAGCAGAACATAGGGGGAGGATTACCTCCCTCGACCTGCTGGCCACACTCCTTTTAAAGCTCCAGGATACCCCTGGTCTTCTTGGCCACAAGGGAACAGTGCTGATTCATGGCCAACCTCTTGTCCACCAGAAAAATTGCTCAACTGATGTCTAAAAATCATAGACTGAGGACAAGTTTACTCACATTTTTATCTTTTATTCCCTGTTTAAAATACATCTGTGGAATCTTCAGCATATAAAGGCTATTCTCAAATTTTTTATGCTGTTCTGACAGTATGAAAGAGCATTATAGCTTTGGATAGGTCTGTAAGGGAAGGCCTGTTATGCAATCTGTGCAGGACAACTTCTGCTATTGCGTACAAATGCTGGTTCAGGACCCAAAGGTAAAAGCAGAGAGGGCTGTAACAAAGGGGCTGGAACAAAATCCTGGAAAGAAAATGGATACTGGCTATAATCATGGCTCAAAGGAAAGTGAGGACAGTCTTTGAAGGTCGTAGTTGCTCTTCAAACATCCCTACAAAGCAGAATATGTTCAAAAGTAATAGAATTATGCTAACTGTTTTTTAGCTGAAAGTAGGGTGGCTTAAGGATCACACATATGGCCCATGACCACTGCTGAGACACAATAATTTGCTATACTACAACAACTCCAGGGCTTTTGATGTCTGTGTTCTTATTCCTAAAGTAGAACACAATGGTGGTATAAAGACTTCTTCAACTCCACACTCTGCTTTAAAAGTTGCACATTGATAAAGACACAGTACGAAAATCTCACCTTGTGATTAAGTTGTTTAAAGCAGAAGTGTTGAACCTCTCTCTCATGCATAACTTCCTTCACAAATTTCACAGGAATCACTGTAGTGGTAAACATTTTTAAAACAAAAATATACAAAAACAAGATATCAATGCATTCAAATATTCTTTTTTAAAGCAGCCAAAAAAATCTACACAAATAAAAGCAATTAAAGGCAGATATTATAGAAAAAGTCACTAATGGGGACAAAAAGAATAGGCATTGACAAGCTATATATTAACTAACATTGATAAGCCATAGGTAAAGCAGAGTAATAATTGCACAGTCTTACTCCACAGAGCCAGCTCTTCTGAGCTATCTGAGATTCTGATGCTGACATCATTAAAAAATTTGTAATGTTTTTTGTTGTTGCAAAACCAGCAAAGCTGAGAAAGATGGTTTTTTTTCCTTCTTGTTTGTTTCCAATCTAATTATTTAAAATATTAATAATAATAAAAAAATTTTGAACAATCCAGTTGTCATTGGTCTTTAAACATAGCAGTTCACTGGCAACTGTGGTAAAGAAGTAGGATTCTTTGCCTTATATAGGGCAGTGACTTGGAACCAATGTATTTCTTCTGTGAATCAAATATAGAAGGGAACTGACATGAGCTGTGAAAAATAGCTCATCTCCTCCAAATCATTTAAGCATACTCTGATGCCAGTCCAGAAACCAATGGCTCTGAAGCACCTGAGGCAACCCCATAATCACAGCACCTGTGCCTAACTCTAGGCCAGGCTTTGGTGTCACAGCTGCTCGTAATCATCCCTGTACCAATTTCTAAGTCTATCAACTGCAATGCTGAACACAGACTCCCCTTATTTCCAGAGAAAGAGAACTGCTGGCAGAAGGCTTTTCCTGGGGAATGTTTTTGATGCAGGAAAAGCTTTTTGCTGTTGATCCGCCATCAGCCAAAGTTTGCTGACCTTCAATGTGTAACAAAGCTTGTTTTCCACTTGAGTCATTTTTAGCACAACTTGGAGCTTCAGTTATAGGAGTCTGTATTTGTTAGGAACTGGTTTTTATTATACTTGACATTGAATTTTTATCCATTTCATAAATTAAGATGATTGTTAATGTGACTATGAAGCAAGCAGTGCCTGGAATGGGCACCTACTGAGACTTTCTTTAATCAGAAATAAATATTGTTTAAACCACACATGCACTCCATGCAAAACATGATTTGCTGTATCTTTTACAACCGAATCTACTTGCTTTAAAAAATAGATTTAATTGATTTTCAGATTTCAAACACCATCTATAAAGGACATTTTTTTATTGCACTGGATTCTACTTTATTGTTTCATTTTATGTTAGTCTGTTGAGATCACTTTATACGAGATATTTTCTTCTTAGCCACATTTTATTGAAATGTCAACTAGTACTAGGGATCTTTCCATAGGTTTTTGCAACTCAGAAATAGCTTGGCTCTTACATGATACTTTAATAATGTTGCCAATCCTCTGATAAGTTCTTCACATCAGACATTTAGCCCCAATACCTAATGCTTGAGAATCTACATTGATTCTCTTCACGTTCCTCCTCTGCATTCCAAGATTTATGAATATTAAGTTGTGCTTGCCCCAAAGCAAAAGTGTACTCACTGAGATATTTGCTGAGATCAGGAGTCTCTCTGCCCCATTTTTAAAACAAAGGCTTAATAAGGAAGCCCTATAAAACGTTCAACATTGAAAAAATAAGGAAAATTCAGTATTTTTAATAAAGTAAGAAAAAGGTCCTTTAGTTCAAAGAATGCTATTTGAGCTATCCTAAATAATGCAGAAGAATAACAATTTATGACACTTGCACAGAATTACGTCTGCTAAGACATGTAAATGAACCCTGATTTCTAAAACTCTGACCATTATTTTCAAAAACAGTGGTCACCTAGGTTAAAAAGACATCATTCTCTATAATTTTAACCCTTACAAGTATGTGAACAGAATCCAGTTAGACCCAGTGATAATGGTTATGTCATTACCCAGAATGCACAGAATTCTTTTTCATCCAAGAACAAAATCCAGAAAGTTGCAGATTATGTAGACAAAGCACATATGCATCTTTTGATGCTGAAATATCTTTCAGAAAGACTATCTGAACATTGTCATTTTAAATACACATGTAAGCACGTCCTTTTTAAATTGCAGAAAATGCAATTAAATTAAATTTCTTAAACTCCTTTAGAAATGCTCTCAGCTTTCTTGGTGACTTGATCTACTTTTATGCATGCATGAAAATAAGGAATTTATTTCAAACAAGCTGAAACCACTACAAATAAGACAGAAAAAAAATTAACAGAACTGGATGGAGTGGTTTACTGTTTTACCAACAGGTGGAATAAACATGCTGAGACAAAATCTTTGAGTTCAGATAAGTGCTGAACAAAGCTAATAGTAATCATTCATGCAGGCATGTATTAATATACTCAAGCGTCATTTTCTAAACTGTGACTACATATTACTTCTGCCCCTCTGTTTGTAATTACATTGCTTTCAGTATTATATATTAAATAGTTCCCTAGCTGCTCTTTAGAAAATAATAAAATGCTTAATTTTAAAAATAACCCCACATGGTTAAGATAATTCACAACATAGAACTGAGTAACATAATTCATCTTCTTTTTATACAAACCTTTATATTAAATCAAAAATAGAGCTCTGTTGTGTTTATTACTGTAAATATTCTAATGGAAATCAACAGCATATGAGGTATTCCCAGCAGGTTCTCCATAAGCCATCACTGAAATATCTCATTGCAATTATTTTTCAGCAATTTCTTCCCACTGCTATTCTATGTATTCTAATACATCGAGCACGAAATAAGATGTTGGTAACTCTCAATATAGCTCCTATTGGATTATAAATTAAGATGGCTATAAATTGGATTGTAAATTAAGAAGCACAAAAAGTCGAGGTACCCCATGGATATGGAAAGCTTGCTCTGTGTGAAAGACCTCACTTCCCACCAACAAAGTGGTGACACTCGAGACATTTTGGGATAATGCCCCTATTCACCACACTGGTAGAAAGAAGAAATTCCCTGACTTGAAGAAGTGCTTGCAAAATTTATTCGTCTCTTTACTGGCAATTGCTATGTAGGGCATTATATGGATTCCCGGATAGCATTAATGGTTCTGTTTTCTGCATGCCTCAGGCCACAGGGCTGTGATTACTTTTAATCAGTTTCAAGCCTCCCCACCCTGAGCTGCGCTTTGGTTATCTTCAGACTGGATCAGTGCATTGCAGCCTACCTACCGTAACGCTTGGAAGCTTCCCTGAGGTTTTCAGGCTATGCAGAATGCAGCCAAAATGAAAGTTCAGGTCCCTTTCCTTCCCCTTTCCTCTCCCTACAGGAACTTTGCTGGCTGTTCCCCGTTTCCCATTAGTAGCTCAAGTATTACAGCAGTAACAAAAAATCCTGTCCTTCCTTTTCGCAAGTCAAAAATAAAAAGAAGGGGGGAGACCTAAAAGTAAAGCAATCATTCCTTTTTTTTTTTCTTGTGGGAATTTGTAATGTTTTTCCTGTTGTCTACATTTCTATTACCCTATTTCTCCTGAATGCTAACACAGATTCATGTGTTTATTTTATAAGCATTCCTGATAAAAATCAAGTCCCTGATCATCATTCTGCATGATCGGGAATACACAGGCTTCAACCACTAAAGTTCAGTTTAGTGGGTGCTATGAGGAGATAATCCTTTGTTGTCACCCCAAAACAGGGAGAAACATCTGTTACCCACACTCACAATTGTGCCTCTCTCTTTTACCTTTTTCATTTCACAATGAAAATGTAATTTACCTCTGCCAAAACAACAAACACATTTTCGGTTTCAAAAGATCTACAGCATAACAGTCGTTGTTGACCGATTTTATGACAATGGGGAAAAAAATTGTTGTCAACAGGAAAATAATTTTCACTACTATGTGGTAACTTTCATTAGCATAGTGAACATCAAACGACCCACAAACGTAATAAAATCAAGTTGGTGAAGGGAGTGGAGCACAACTAGAAAGATGTAGTGACAGTTCCCTGCTCAGATGCAATTCTCGTTATTCAGAAAAAGAAAGAACAGAAAGTTGGAGGAAATGCGTTCATGAAAATCCCTGGTGAATAATATATTAATTATCAAAAAAGGCTCAGCCAAACACTCAGACAACTTATATAGCACATCAGACAAAATATGCCAGCTATTCAAAAAAAATGAGGCAGATGAGATTAGGCTCGTGCAGGTTGTCTTGCTGACATGCAGTGTTCTAGACAAGCAAGTGAACATGCTATGAGACAAGCAAGTGAACATATTACACAAGGACCTACGCAAACTACAAAACGATCAAAGACTGCTTCAATATCATAATGTAAAATTGTAATGGGAAGGCAGACAGGTTGATAAAAAGAAGCAGATCTCTTTGAAATGTGAGTCAAGAGAAAAAAAAAAGTGACAGACTAATAACATTTTCAGATGAGGATTTAAGATTTTGGCACCTTCCACAAGAGCAGTGTAGGCAGGGAACACCAAAACAGCAGCTTTTAAAACAATAAGATTAGCATAATTTTTGCAGACTTTTTAACTCCACTATTAGAGAATTGCTAATTCCAGAAAAGAAGATGTCCAAGGAGGGAGGGATGTAAGATCTAATTAAATGGAGAACGAACAATGCTGCTAAATAAAGCTTAGGGTGCTTTTCTGCCTCAGTACATAAACTTTGGACTCCTATGAAACAACACTGATTTCCCAGCAGCTCTTTCAAAAGTAAGAAGATGAAAAAGTTCCTACTCTTTTTGCAGCCTTGTACTTTTTGCAGCCATTAACTCAAGTTTACCTGAAAAGAGAGTTTTGTGGTTGCAAAGCCAACGGTTGCAATACCACCAGCTTTAAAAGCTGCCACTGGCAGCACTGACTGTGGGAAACCGACTGCAAGATTAAGACTCCAGCTGCAGGAAACCATGTGTTTTTATTTAATGTTGACTACAAAACTTCTCTTGTTCATTGTTGAAATACAGGTTGCAGGAAAAACAGTTTTGTCCTTCAACTGGAAATGTACCCCAAGTTCTAGTTAACTCCTGCTGGAGAGACTGACTGACCAGCCATGCTGTGATGAAAGGACAAAGGTAGAAGCTCTGTACAAACAGACAAGATACCGTCATGAACAGCCAATGAAAAAGACAGTCCAGAGGACCTCACAGTATGAGAAAGGGAGATGAAAAATAAATAAATAAATAAGGACAAATAAGATAAAGAGGCATAGCCAAGCTACACTGGAAAAAGCAACATCAAAATCAATGTTAAGCCTTCTGTGGGTAAAGCGATTTTTATTTTTTTAATGGTGAAAATCATACATGATAGCCTCATAAGTCCTGAAATTTTCCTGTTATCAAACAGGAAACAGTTTGGTTATAGCACCAAACTTCCTGTTAAAATCACCAGCAAAATCAAGGGAAAGCTGGGGCAATTTCCCAGATTTAGATTGATTCTCATATTGGCCATCTCTTACAGTACATTAATATATAAATATTCATCCTGGGAAGTCAGAAGTAAAAAGCAGCAAGATAAAAATGCTTCTAGAAGCATCGGCCAACTTGACCCTACAAAGCTAGGACAGTCTAGTAGGTAAGCACAACCCTGTACAACATAGCAAAGAAAGTTGCAAGTTTGGTATTATGATCTACTTATTTCATTGTTAGTAAAAACAAAACAGAAAAACAAGTGAACAACTATTTGATGATCAAGCTAGTGTAGACAGACATAAGTGCATAAGCTTCTGTACATGGATGGTCTTTTGTGTCCTTAAGTACATGATTATAATATTTCAAGTTGGCTAGTAAGGTACTGTTTAAAATCAAATATGCTCTCTCTGATGAACTTTTTGTGTATCTCTTTCTTGTTTTGCTCAAGTCCAAATCAGCTACAATATGTAATTATATGAACATAAAAAGCAAATATTTATAAGCACTTGTACTGATGAAGCTGAAGAAGGAGTAGATAAGATTTAGAAGGTTTTCTCCCAGTGCCAGCTGGTAGGACATGCTGTAAGCTATGCGAGGTGGCCAGTTGCCTGGACCACAGCCATTCCAGCATTCACAGCTGAGATTAGTGGCAGAGAGCACAGTCCCAAATAAATTTAGAGAGGATCAATTTCAGCACTTCATATAGTACTAACAGGTGAAATTAGAGAAAAGAAGTAACAGGGAATTCATTAAGAAAAAAAAATAAACAATTTTTGTTTCAGAGAGAACAATAATTACTTCTGATGTACATTTGCTTTGTATGAAGGATGGTGTCTGGCAGGGAGAGGGAAGAAAAAAAAAAAGATGTTCAGGTTTTGAAACATTAAATCTATGGACAAGTTTGGCTTTGGTTCAACAGTCTTCATTTACTCATTCTGATTTTAATACAATCCCAAGCAAAGTAGTTCCTAGAGAAGGATGTTGCATTTGTAATAGGTAAAAATTGTTTTTATTTGTTGGGTTTTGCAGGTCAAGGGAAAAGGATTTTTGGATTACTATGAGATCTTCTTCATTTTTTCCTCATTTTGAGCTTTTAAAATTCTTCATTTTTGTAGATACTTAGGAAATGTTTTTCTGCAGTTTAGCAGAAAAGTTTAGAAATCATTGTGAATGATTCCTTTGCAAAGCTCCACAAGCTACTAGGAACAGAACAAGTTAAGAAATGATATGAGAAGTGCCTAGGGAAGAGAACACTGCTCTGTACATTACAAAGATCAGAGGCAGCCCAGAAGCAGAACTAGAAAAACCTCTGTTTGCAACATGCATCACAGTGCAGAAATTCCCCAGAAAACTCAAATACCATCATGGTTAATTTGAAATCATGAAATCTGGGGGGGGGAAAAAAAGGCAAAAGGCAATGAACAACGAAGTAGATTTTTAAGTCCAGTCAAAAGAATTTGTTCTTGAATCCAATACTTAGAGACCATCTCTATATCTGGTGATGAAAGCTACTAAACCTACATTTTTCATTTACATCTTAGAAGAAATTCACTGAAATAAACATCTATCAAACACACAAACAAACAGAAAAAGATCATAAATTATGTAAGCAATTTTGAATCAGTGTATTCTTCACTAAGTGTTTATTGTCACTGAGTAGAAAACATTATAGGCAAGAATTAAATGTGTTCAAAAGAGAATGTCACAGGAAACAAACCTTCATGTTTGTACATGCACAATGATTACTAGGTCCACAATTGTAAGAGACAACAAGAATAGACTAGTCTCTCAGAAATAAAAGCCAAATTGAAAAGATAAAATAAAATAAAATCATGCTTTTAATTATGAACAGCAAGAAAACATAGAAGAAACAAAAAATTAACTGGAAATAGAAAGAATTAGAAATCTTCAAGATTATTTAATGGACTAAATGGTTCAGAATACCATTCAGAAAAGTAGAACCACAGCCATCTCCACTGTACCTGGTTCAACTTTTTGTGTATTACTGACCAGTAACTTAACATCCACTACACACAGGTTTATTGAATTTATTTTAGCAATACTTCATGATGATGTTCCTCCGAGTAGCGTGCAGCCAGCTGGTGCAAAATTTGCTCATTATTGTACCAAGGAAAAAGAGCAGGCCTTAGCTAGTGCAAGCACTGGAAATAAAAAAAAAGATGAGCCTTTGTGCTGATGGTTGGCACATCTTTGCAAATCATACAGTATCATGTATTGTCTCTTAAATGTCATCCATTGGGATAAATGGTTTGTATAGAAATCATTTGCATGACTTTTTAAAAAGTTGTTTTGTTACCACCATTCAAATAAGCATTTAGCCTTTATGATTCCAAAGAAAAGCCTGAAAACAAAAAATTGTGTTTTCAGGTACCAAAATACCAGTATGTCATCCAAACTCTGGATATTTGGTGATCATACAGTGGTAGATCAGCGATCTCCGTAAGATCAGTGGTCTCCATAGATAATATTCCAACAAATAGAAATTCGTAAATATAAGTACATACGCAGTTGTATCTCTGTATGAAACAAATTTAGACATTGCTCTAATTTGTAGCACTCTGATGTTATGGGGTTTTTTAATTGTTTCTGTTTTCGTTTTGTTTTATAGAATCATAGAATCATAGAATCACTAAGGTTGGAAAAGACCTAAAAGATCACCCAGTCCAACCGTTCACCTATTCCCAATAGCTCATACTAAACCATGTCCCTCAACGCAACATCCAGTCTTTCCTTGAACACCCCCAGGCTCGGTGATTCCACCACCTCCCTGGGCAGTCCATTCCAGTGCCTGACCACCCCTTCTGAAAAGTAATACTTCCTCATGTCCAGCCTGAATTTCCCCTGGCGTAGCTTGAAACCATTCCCCCTGGTCCTATCACTAATGACACGAGAGAAGAGGCCGACCCCCAGCTCACTACAACCTCCCTTCAGGAAGTTATAGAGAGCAATAAGGTCTCCCCTGAGCCTCCTCTTCTCCAGGCTGAACATTCCCAGCTCCTTCAGCCTCTCCTCCTATGGCCTGTGTTCCAGACCCCTCACCAGCTTCGTTGCCCTTCTTTGAACACGTTCCAGGGCCTCAATATCTTTCTTGCAGTGAGGGGCCCAAAACTGGACACAGTACTCGAGGTGCGGCCTGACGAGTGCTGAATATAGGGGAACAATCACCTCTCTGCTCCTGCTTGCAACACTGTTTCTGATGCAAGCCAGGATGCCATTGGCCTTCTTGGCCACCTGGGCACACTGTCGGCTCATGTTCAGCCGAGCATCAATCAATACCCCCAGGTCCATTTCCTCTACGCAGTCCTCCAGCCACACCGCCCCAAGCCTGTAGCGTCGCCTGGGGTTGTTGTGGCCGAAGTGCAGGACCCGGCATTTGGCCTTGTTGAAACTCATCCCATTGGCTCCAGCCCAGCTCTCCAGCCTGTCCAGATCCCTCTGTAGGGCGTTGCTACCCCCAGGCAGATCCACGCTTCCAGCCAATTTGGTGTCATCTGCGAATTTACTGAGGGTGCACTCGATGCCCTCATCGAGGTCATCTATAAAGATATTGAAGAGGACAGGCCCCAGCACCGACCCCTGCGGAACACCACTCACGACCGGTCGCCAGCTGGATTTGACTCCATTCACCACCACTCTCTGCGCTCGGCCCTCCAGCCAGCTCCTTACCCAGCCAAGAGTGTACCCATCCAAGCCTCTGACTGCCAGCTTCTGCAGGAGAATGCTGTGGGAGACAGTGTCAAAGGCTTTGCTGAAGTCTAGGTAGACCACATCAACAGCCTTTCCTTCATCCACCAGATGGGTCACTAGATAATAGAAGGAGATCAGGTTGGTCAAACAGGACCTGCCCTTCATGAACCCATGCTGGCTAGGCCTGATCCCCCGGTCACCCTGCACATGCCGCATGATCTCCCTCAAGACGATCTGCTCCATAAGCTTCCCTGGCACCGAGGTCAGGCTGACAGGCCTGTAGTTCCCCGGATCCTCCTTACGACCTTTCTTATAAATGGGAGTCACATTGGCAAGCCTCCAGTCATCTGGGACCTCACCAGTCAACAAGGAGCGCTGACAGATGATGGAAAGCGGCTCGGCTATCACCTCCGCCAGTTCCCTCAGCACTCTTGGGTGGATCTCATCTGGCCCCATCGACTTGTGACAGTCCAGCTGGAGCAGTAGGTCTCTGACTGTTTCTTTCAGAATCGCAGGGGGGTTAGTGTGCTCCCCGGCCGAGATTACCAGGTCAGAGAGAGGGGTATCCTGAGGATAACTGGTCTTGTTTTGTTTGAAGAAGGAAGAATAACCCCAAACCAAACAGGAATTATGCTATGACTAAATTGGAATTACAAGGTCTAGGGGAGGGATGATGAATTCTATGTCTTAACTGCATCATTTACGAAGCTCACATCAACACACATTTTGCTCTTTCCTGGCTGGCTAGGCTTCTGATGTTACTACCATCCGGAGAAGTTCAACTTCTACATCCTCATATGTGATATTCCCCTGTTGCAGTCTCTTCCACTAATCTTCTAAGTGTAGCATGTGATTCCTTCTGTGTGCAAAAGCTACAGGGCAAACTGCGATCAATGTGTAATTTGACTTGATGCCCTTTGAGTTTCCAGCACTCTGAAACAGGCAAAATCACTTAGAGCAGCTGATTCAATTTGTCAGGCAGCGCTGTGTGTAACATGTGTATCAGCCCTAATTCAGCTGTAGCAGAGTAGGGTGTCTTGTCAGTCATTTGGTACATTGAGCTATTCACAAGAGCACAACAGAGGAAGATGTGAACCATAAGCACTCCCATTGCATGAAAAGGGCAGAGAAGTTTGGTAGAAAATAAACCCAGCTTGTTTTCCAGCTTGTCCTCAGATATCAGAGGGTCTGTGTGAGCTGAGCATCAATACTGATACCCAACTCAGCACTATTAGTGTGGTTGTGTTCAATAAATGATCAAGATTATGGATTCACGAACAGTGCACTGCCCAATTCATCTATTATAATTGAATGGGCTCTCATAGAATCATAGAATCATAGAATCACAAGGTTGGAAACGACCTACAAGATCATCTAGTCCAACCGTCTCCTCATCACCACTGCCACCACTAGCACTAAACCATATCACGCAGCACGTCATCCAGACACCTCTTGAACACTGCCAGGGACGGCGACTCCACCACCTCCCTGGGCAGCCATTCCAGTGCCTGACCACTCTCTGAGAGAAACAATTCACAACCAGCCTTAAGGAATTTGGCCACAACCAAGGAGGAGTTGATTCCACTCCCCAAAATTCCTTCTCTCTTAAGCCACTTTATACAACTTTCTTACCTTCAGATGGAGCTTGAGTGACTGTAGTCAAACATACTTTTGTCTCGCAATGTTTACTCAAAAAATGTTTTTGACAGAAAAGTGGAAAACTGCTGGCTCAGGGTTGGCTCAGGAAAACAGAATAGTTTATTAGTTCCAATAATATCAAGTCTCATTCTTGCAGGATAATCATGGATTTTAGCCCTGGGACCTCTACTCTGCTCCACACTCCATATTGTTCTTTCTAATACACTGAGCTCCTCTGACGTTTGCTACAGTATTTACTAACAGCTAAAGTCTCAGGTCACATTGCTTAGGGAACTATCACTGAATGTATTATCCAGCACATTCCACCCTGGAGGTTTTATCTTCTCTCAAGAGGTAGATGTTTAAACATAAGTCACCTCTGGTAAATACTCTACATAAATCACCTTGAGACTACAGTCAGTCAAGCTTCACAGTATTTAGAAAGAACTGGGGAGGTCACATGCAGCCTTGTTAGTATTAGAGCCGAAGGGTCTGCCAGGGTGCTCACTGTTTATGGGTTAAGATGATTGACTCCTAGTCATGGTATTTAGCAGGACAGTGTCACCAGTCTTGAACAAGGCTTTATGCATAACAGCCAGGTGAAATGAGGAGTCTGAGGAAGGGGGAGCACTCTGTGACAAATCCAAATAAGAATAGTTATTTAGAGTTACAACACACATCTACAGAAATCCAGCTCTGTGTTTAAATGTTAATATTTGCCATCAAATAGTAATAACTTTTATTGAAGTAAATTTAGTGATTGTAGATGTTGAAAGGAAATTTTACAGAAGCGGGCCTTTTCCAGCTATCTCACCAAAGTTCTCTTAGGGAACTTTGCCCAAGTGTGACTTGGGAAATTCTCCATTTGTCTGTGTTGGAACATATTTTCTGGATTTGCAAGCTATCACTTCTCAGATTCTCTTTCTGAGAAGGGAAAGGAAGAGAGATATGCAGGTTCCTATCTTCAGTATTGATTTCAATATTTCAAGCTTTTTACTCAAATAACCAAAGGTAGAAGTTCATGTAGCATAAAGCACAGCCACTCTGCTGTTGGACTCACAGAGTTTTTTCAATTCCTTAAGTATAGAAAATTATAACAGAACAAACAATGCGTGTTTATTATCCAGCATTTAATATCAGGACAAAATCATTTACAGTAATTGTACCTACATATGAGCAAGCAGTTTGGATGCTTACAGTTTAAAATTCTATTAAATAGGAGTACACATTGATAAACTACCTTTGATTCCAGTGTTTACCCGAAGACTATAAAAATACTCATACAGATGGGCAGACAGTGGGCCTATGAAGATGTGGTTGGACATCTGTAATTCCCTTTCAGAAGTAAAAGATTTATTATGTATACAAATGTGGCGTTTGAGTTACATCCCAGGATAATGTATTATCTTCTGTTTGAAATGTGCAGGAACTCCTTTGGCCTCTGCTGAAATTACAAAAAGATGTAACCTGAGAAAAAAGTGAGATAGCCTACATTTATTTAAGCTACATACCATACTGAAGAGTCTTTTTTCAAAGACGTAAGGGGACTTACTGTTCTTGATACACTATTTCTTGAAATGTCAGGATCCTAGAGAATTACCATTAAGCCTCTGGACAGCATGTGCTTTCCCAGACTGTGCCTTCTACTGTTTATCTGAGTTCAGAACTGGGCCCAAATAGCTCAGAAAAAAATAAATAAATAAATAAAAAGGATTCAAGTATATTAAGTCAAGCAGCACTGCACACAGTGTTCCATATGGACATCACAAACAAACAAATTGTACCCCCACTATTTTACTTTTAATAGACATCTTCAACAATGATACTTCAAAAATCTTTACACTGTTGTGTAAATTGCATGCCCTTAGTGTGCTCACATCCTCGCTGCAGGGCTGAGAGCCTACTTGGAGCACCTACCGCCTCTAACAGCGTCTTTTCTTTCACTACCCTGATTAACTAAGTAATGTTCACTTCCCAGGAATCCCCCATGGAACAGCAGCATTTCTACATGCCTGGCCATTGCACCAATAATGACTGGATTTGGAGAGAATTTGAAAACCTTCTTCAATACACTTATTTCTGTTTTTCAATCCATATTCAAAGCAATACTTCAGCATTGTTATGTGATTTTTGACAGGGTTACAGTATGCTCATCATGCTAAACTGAAATGTTTCTGGCAGATGTCTACTCTGCGACAATCAAACTATGTGTACAGTAATACGTGACAACCACAGTACTACTTTTAGTTCTAAAAATTGCACACATGCTTTATTAATGCTAACCAGGTACAGAATTATCCAGTACATTATTTATTCTTTCATTAGAATTTTTTTGTTGCAAAAAGTTGCTTCAGTACTACATATGGGACTAATTTTTAAAATTTAGCCTGAAGTCAAAAACTGGTATTAGTAAAAAAGAAAATAAGTAAAAACGTATCCTAATAGAAATACAGTTTCTTTTTTAAACCTACAGAAGTTTTTCTCTTAGCCTTTTATCAAATTACCTTCTCAGGTCTTTCTAGCTTGCTACCTGAAGGCTGTCCTGGAACAATGGATTTTAAAAACTATTTGGTGGGGAAAAAAGCTGGATTAGCAGGGAATACCATCAAGCAAGCATTGCAGAATAGGAGACAAAGAAGTAGGATTTATTTTGAAAGCAACTTAAACTATTCCCATTTATGAGGATTGGGCTTAAGTAACAGAAAATAGTTTGTTCCATGAGTAGTAGAATTAAAGAAAACTTGCTTCTTTCCAGTTGTACGATTCACATCTGTCAGCCTAATTCCCTTATGTTTAATACAATGTGAGTTTCAGCAGCAGTTTTTTTGCACAATTACACATTTTTACAATCCTTGTGTGGTCTCTCTAACAGCTCTAAAAGAGCTGAGCAAATTTTGCAAGTTCCTCATCAGTGGGGTAATAATATGTCTCACTGTTCTATATGCAGTTTTCTTCATTATGTTTTTTTAACTGCTCCCATTTTTCATTTGGTTTACCTGGGACCAACATGCTTATATTATGTTACTAAGAAGTAAGGAAGGAGACAAAAAAAATGCAAGCGTATATATCACAATGGAATATTAGGACACTTTCACGCGAAGAATAGCAAGAAAACGATTTTTCTATTTGGGAAAATTTCCATAACCTTCAAAACATAGTGTAACAATCTAATAGTGTAACAAACTAATAATTTCCATAGGGATCAATATTCCAATCAATATTATTTGAGTAACTCAAGAGCAACATATAAGTGAAGAAGCAGCATAAGGAAAGCAAACTAAAAAGCAAACAAATAAGGTAGAGTTTGTGAGTTACATTTCTCATGAAGTAGGGGAATAGAAAAATCTTGCTGAATCAACTTAGCACAGTGTTGCATTAACCTCTAACTAAGGAGCAGGGAAGTGAAACATGCTCAAAGTCTCTACACACTCCTGACCTTCCACCTGCTCTGTAATTTTCTGCATTGCAATGTGTCATGTTAACACACACCAAAAAAAAAAAAAAAAAAAAAAAAGCCAGCACCCAATTCTTTTCATCAGCCCAGGGGAATCAGACCTTCTAGCTCTGCATTTTTGCTATTTTAACATTTCTCAGCAGATTTGTAATGGTTATGATCAGCCCACTGACAGCTCACAACACATCAATCCCATTGGACAGTGGATTGCATTTTGTCTTGCAAATTTTCCATGAACTTCTATATCATAGATGAACTTTCATTCTTTATTTCAGTGAGAGTGGACTATTTATCTTAACAATGCTGCTCATCTTGCTTTCACAGCCCTTTTATTAACTTTTTTATATTAAGTAAATTCACTTTTTATCTATGATGTTTGTTTTACAGGTAATTCATCTCATCTAAAGTATTTTATTTGGGACTTCAGTTTAGCTTTGCCCTTGAAATTAATATTTAATGTCTTACTTTTTTTTTTTTTCTTTTTTGCAATAGAAATTAATCTTTATTTGAATTATTAGCCCGGAACTATAACCTTCATTCACTGTATTTGAATGCTGGTATTGAAAACATCTGTGACTGCTATGTTATCCCAGACTGCTACTGCAGAGGACATACACCTTTCTGTTAAGGAGAATCCACAAACACAAACAAAATCACAATCACACAAACAATCCACAGAGACACACTGGTACTTGTTATGCCCACACCAGTAAAGTGAAACGAAATAAAGAAGGAAAAATCAAATAAACAACCCACGGGTACATTGCTGAAACTGTTCTGGAAGGATAGTCAAGGAGCAACCTGTCTTGGTGACCCAAAGTACCTGACCCTGCTATGTCATACTTGCATAGCATGGGGCAATAAACACCACTTCCTCACTAGATTTTACCTCTGAATAAAGGTGTGGTAAGTAGACTGGAATTCTGGTAGTTGTATTATAGATCTAGAATATAAAGAGATAATATGCCAGTGATAATCTTATGAAAGAACATTTCTTTCTATTCTTTCTACTGTTTGATGAAAGTAATCCTCTACCCATTCAAATACTTAAAATAATGTATTAGCGCTGCTGGACAACAAATATGTGAGTACTACATAGAATCATAGAATCATTAAGTTTGGAAAAGACCTCCAAGATCACCTAGTCAAACCATCCACCTACCACCAATATTGCCCTTGTCCCCTAGTGCCATACACTGCAACCTCCTTTCAGGCAGTTATAGAGAGTTATAAGGTCTGCCCATCATCTAACCTCTCCAGTATGAATGGAAATTAAATTCCAGCCAGTTCAACACTTACTGATTACGAATGTAGGTCACACCAAAAGTAATGCTTCTTATTTGTTTCTGTGGAAACTGCAACAAAGAACAAAATAACAATATTTGATAGAGGGAATCCCTCAGCAACAAACACTATTTTTCCAACATAGTCACTACTATTAGACAATTTGCTTATGGAGATGCTCTTTGTTTTGCAGTGTGACAGCTGTGCACGGCTGTCTGGAATGAGGCTTGTCTTACATGTCACTGTGTCCACTGCCAAACTGCACCACCCACCTCTTCACTGTGCTCACATCCAGTGTTTTCTCTCCATAGAGTTCAGCAAGCATCAATAAACGTCAATGAGTGCCACTTTTTCTGCACTGAGGAATTCAACAACACACCTTTGCTTGGTATGCACTTCCATGTCAGGCGCCATTTTGTCAGAGTGCCCCTCTTCTGCCATCTGTCACACAGCATTAAAAGGTAACAGAACATTAGCGGGAAGGTTCAGCCTCTACCACTGGTTGCTCTACCGCCAACATCTTCTTCCGATGTCTTGGGCCAACAGAATAATATAAGAGGCATGTGTGTGTGTGTGCATGTGCACTAATATACATACATACATACATATATATATATATAAATTACATTTTTTCTTTAAGTCATATGTAAGTGTGTACATAAGCATCTATGCATACACACAAACAGGCTTTCCAGGGTATCTTCCAGAAAAGCACTCAGGTTCGAGCTAAGATTATCAGGAGGTATGTAATCAAATGTTGCCTAAACAGTTTGTTCTACCCATTATATATTCACAGATATAAGCAGATAAGAAATTGGACAATATTCCTTTGCCTTTTGATTTTAGTGCATTCTGCACCTGACAGAATAAAAAAAACCCCAAACTTTAGAACAAAGTAATTTTTGCCTGTGAAGACGCTGGTACAGTATAATGATGTCCCAACTCAGTCTTCTGTTTGATACTGACTAGATTAAGCTCTGTAGTTCTCTCCTTATAAAGCAATTCCATGACACCAAATCATTTCTGTGGGTCTATTTCAGACTACTGATATTTTTCAAACACAAAAAGAAACTGGGTTCCTGAACAGAAACGCTTCCCTGCTCTATCTCCCTGCACTACCCATTTAAAAGTGTAAAGGTCATCAAGAAAGGCCAAACCATTTCAACTGAAAACCAGTGTTCATTCAAAGAGTTTCAAAATCTTCTTTCTTTGAATAGAAAATACTTCCTTTGTCTTTCTTAATGTGGAAAAAAACCTCTCAGAATACGTCCCTCCTATGAGATTCAAATTGCTGTAAATGAGCATCTTATAACACAGTACATATTTAATTTACTATTCCATCACGTATTGATTCATCCACAAATTTTGCTGGAAAATTTTCCGGATCATTGATGAAAATGTTGAATAGCGCCAGGCACAGTACCAATCTTTGCAGAACCTCTCTAAAATCACCGGTTTAACAATTATTTCATCTGACAACTACTTCTTGAGACCTAGCAGTTAACTCATTTTCAGTCTATAGCATATGTATATATTACAGCATAATCTTGCAAATCAGGATGTCATATGAATCCTAAGTCAGATGTCATAAGAACTCAAGTATATCACAGTAATATGATTATTTTATCTGCCAAACTGTTAATCACATTTGTTAATAACAGTCAAGACTTATTTCCCATAAAACTATGTTGACATGTATTAGTACCTTTCCTATAATTTTTCATTATTTCCAGAAAAAAAGTTTCCAGTGATTTTCCCAAGGAATTAAATAAGATTTCTCTAAATTCTTGTAATTCCCATTTTTGAATATGAAAAATATTGTGGTAATCGCCACTAATTTAATAAAGAAAACAACATTCTTCATTATAAAGGGTTTGGTTTTTTTTTTTTTTTTTCTGTATAGGTTAGTATGCATTATTCACCAAAGAAGCAATGAGAATCAATAGAACTGGACAGGGCATTTCACTAAAAACATGGAGGATGTTGGTTAGGAAAAAGACACTGAAAGCTGAGATGGTGAAAAACACAGAATCAAGAAATGAGGATAAGCTTTAATGACGTGCTACAGTCAGTTTCTCTTTTCATTTGTTAAGACAGCAATCCAAATAATCACCCTGGAAACTGTAAAAAGTTTTCCACAAATCCCAATAACATCTTTTCCATATTGCACATTTTTGATTCTTTTGACTGTTTCCTTCAGAGAAGATGGAACTGAAGTACCATCAATTTTCTTGCCCAGAAATCTATGAATGTTATGGACACAAATGTATTTCTTACCTCAATTCTGTGTGCAACATCTAAGCTTTTTATTTCCAGAGAAGTCCTGTTCAAGTTGTTTTCTCAGTCTTGTGATACTTTGAAACGAGAAGCAAAAATCATGCAGTACAGAATGCTTGAAATGGATGTTGTACTGAAATGTTGTACTTAAGAAGAAAGGTTGAAGAAATTAGAGTGGATTTCTTTGGACTAGGTAAATTAGGCAGAAGTACACAAATTAGTGAAAGGTTAATACAGGAAAGGTTATGACAAGAGAATGGTGATTGTTCTACATATCCATTGGGAATAGAACATGGATACGTCAGCATTAGAGAAATACGATTAAATGGGATCTTAGAAAGAAGCTTTAGTTCTCTACCAACAATTATAGCGCTAGTGCCTACTATCTCTACAATGCCCCAAACTCCCTTCACTGGAGGTAATCAAGAACATGTTCATAGACACTCTTTTGGCTTACACTGCAGAACTACAAGTTCTCTAGAAGTTCCTTCCAGCCATATACGTTTCCATTTCCTCAATATTTATGTGTGCATTTCGGAATTAATGTCTTGCAGTATTAGCCTTCTTTACAGAAGTGATTCTGCAAAGTAATTTGCAGCAAAAGTTAGAATATGGTATTACTTAGAAACACAATATAATTTTGTCCGTTCACAATAATGTGTGAGATACAACTTCAGTATTACACAATCTGTTTTCAGTAACACATACATATACTATAAAAATGCTACAGTTCTAGTTTCAGATGCTATAAAAATTAATGTGAGCTTTAAAAGGATGTGAAACATGTAAAAATATCAATTTAACACCCAAAACGCATTTTCACCACAGGTCTTTATAACAAGACTTGCATACGCAATACACGGAATGATTTAAAAATCGTTTTGATACATTATGAATCCCCTGTAAAAAAATAAATAAGTGAAGACATTCTCAATTTTGGTAAATATTTATAGAGCCAAACAATATGAAGTCTATGTAACAATCAAATTTCTAGTGAAAATGTGTGCAAGTAGGTTTATTTTGAAAGGAAAATTCCTACTCCCAGTGTCATACCCAATTAAATTCTCCAGGTAATGACCCCATTTGCATAGAAAGCTGAACCCACAAGTGGGAATTTTAATGGGCACACCACCTGAGTACATTAATTGAGAGTGACACTACTTGAACTAGTTTTGTGCTTACCCCACTGAAAATTCTACTCATATTATTTTTAATGTCAAGCTACAAGTCAAATTTCAAGATGATGGATTTGTTCTTTTTTAAGCATTGAATTTGAATAAAAGAAAGCTTTAATTCTGTTATGCATTGCACAGCCTTAACTAATCTGTAGTTCTGATTCTCACCATTGCTTCATTTTTTTTTCAGTGATTGGAATTTAATTTTATTCATTAATTTATGAATAATTAGATAGAAAATAATGCCTTCAGCAGCTAAATTGCATTTGGATTGCTGTTTAATGTACTTTCACCAGAATATGTGTTACAGTTAAGCTGGTGCTAATAGTTTACTAAAATGTAACTGTGTAAATAAGTTTAATTATTCTGTCAGAAGAAACAAGTCAGAATCTAACATTTCAGTCATGGATACCTTAATTTTTTTTATACTTAACCTTATGAAAGCATGGTAGCTGCAAAGCAGATTACTGACACACAGACAGCAGTTGTCAACAGTAGCGAAATACTTGTGCAGTGTTTCGCTCTATCCTTCACACACTACTCATAATGACCTTGGAGTTATCACGGATTCTAAACCATCGCTGTTACTCTACATTAAATATGTCATCAAGGTGTCTCCTCATCAGAGAAGAAACAGACAAGTGGAGCTAGATTTCCTAGGGAGGAAAGCAAACCCATGGTGCTTAGTACATTTCTTTTTCCAAGCATGTTCTTATTAGTCTTCAGTAACTGGAAGTAGCACAGAATCTAAAATCTTGTATGACACTGCAAAATCTATTAATTTTAAAATAATGTATTGGTCTTACTCTTGTGAGAACTATTTTGAAGACTGCTGGTTTGCACGACTGCAGAGTACATCTCAGCTAACAGCACTTTCAGTTCCTTATTTCATTGATCAAGGCAGAATTCAAGTTTGTTTGAGGTTTTTATATTCAAATGTAAAACAAATGAACTACAGTAAATTAGATATATTCTAAATTTCCAAACACACCAGTTTCACAAGTCTTTGATTAGGAGCTGCATATAGCAGTGAACACAGAGAAAAGAAAGAAGTAACTTACAATGTATTATTTTCCTGCCATCACATAAAAGTCCTTTGTCTGCTCTTCTTTGAATAACAAAGATACTTAAAAAAATAAGTAAATACACAACAGCAAAAATCACAGTGTGATTAATTTAAAGAAACGGTTACTGTGAAAAAAAAGATGGTTATGTGAGAGGCATACAAACTGGAGTACAGCATATTCACTGTGTGGTCACTCTTGCAACAACCTGGAGATGAGAGAAATTGCAGAAGCCTATGCCACTGATTGAAGAGGAATTGTATAGTGCTTGGGCACCAATTACATACCACTGAGATGATATAAAGAGCTCCAATTACAATGGAGTATTTTGTCAGTTAAAACAGCATATGCATATCAATGAAAATTAGTTAAGGTACTATTAAAGGTATAAAAAGGTACTATACAATCTTTCACCTAACATCACATCTTTATGAGTACTGAATAGTAATGTGTAACAGTTGCTATAATACATATACACAAAAGAGGCAACCTGGATTGTATCTAGTGTTTTATTAAATTATTTTCAAGAGAGATGAGCTGATATGCTAAAACCTATATAGAGCTTAAGACTACCTAATCAAACTCAACACCTGCTATTTTGCAGAATGGAAATTAATAGAAAATTCTCATATTCCATCTACAGTAGAAACAGGCCATCACATCAGAGGTTTGTGAAGGAGAGGAAGGCCATTCTTTCATGTCACTAGCATCAAATCATCAGTAAATAGCTTAAGTGTGTGCTTATGAGAAGGCTGAATTTTGTAGAAGCAATCAACTCCACATTTGAGTTTACTGAGTACAGCAAAGAAGTTAATCGTGGAACTGGGTGCAGGGTATTATTTTTATTTATCTTTTTTCAATATACTGATACTAAAGATTGAGGTAAAGTTGAATTGCTCTATTTGTAATGAAAACAACTGACAGAAGGTTTAGAAGATTAAAAACAATACTGTAAGATTAATGCCTAAAGCTTTTGTTGTCACTATCAACATTAAGTCCTTCAACATGTGGTGTACACGTATACACACAGAACAAGAGAGAGAAGATAACAGACATATTTCTCAAATCTTTGATTTAATTCTGGGTCTAAGATTAAGACTTCAGATACCTAAGTTTCTTGCACAAGGTTACTAGGCTGCTGATAAAAGCTTTTCTGCAGAAATACAGCAATATAAATGGTAATGTTTTCAAAGAATATACATCATTTATTCCAACCACTAAGATAAAAAAAAAAAAAAACCACAACCATAGATAAAATCTTTTCATCCAGAGACTACACCAAAGGATTCACCATACTCAACATGAAGTTCTCAGCATGAGTATAGTAGCTGAAATAGAATCATTCAATCCAAAAGGTCCCTTATGCTGCTGATCACAATCCTTTTTCATAAAGCCTTTTTATTTTTTGTGGGAGGAGCTGGGGGGAATGTTATGTTATATAGATACTGCTTAGAACACTGCAGCGTCTCAAGTGCAGCAACTTGTCCAATTATTTACTATGAGAAGTTTCCAGCATCATCTCACTACCAAGAACTTATGGTACACAGAATGTCTGTCTCATGCTACTTGTGAAAACATCTCCCAGAGGTGTATTTTTATTTTAGACATTCTGAAAACCCACATGCACACTGACACAGTAGAACATTCAATAACTTTAAAACAGATGTATGAAAATTAGTGCAAATTAGTACTGTTTCTGCAGTTTTAAAGTAGCATAAACCTGTTCTCATCTGCTTAAGCCACATGAAGAAATACCTGCTTACATCACACATGAAATGGTCTACTCTGAGTTTAAACAAACTGATTTTAAAATTTAAATTTTTAAGATTTAAATTTTCAATTTAAAGTAGTGGTATTGCATACAAACCTTTAGTTTCATAGCCCACAGAGGCTATTTCATCATCATTATCTATTTACAGTATGTTATGAACCAAACAAATACTCAGCTTGTTTTTAGAAAACCAAAATACTGTTGCAGCAGCTGTATTTAAATAATTCTCATTTTGATCAAATTTATTAATGACTGGAATTCCATTTATTAATTACACTAAGACATGAATTTGGCCCCTTAATGATAAACTGTTCCACTGCTGTTCTGTATGATGGAGTGTCATGCCAGGAGCATCTGAGCTGTTACAGATCCACCTGTAATTCTGCTCACCTACACTGGCTCAACCACTTTGTGCAAAGCAGCCAAAGGCCAAAGCATTCAATAAGCGCTGTAACAGAAAAAGCACAAATAAGACACTGAATTATTACTCGCAATAAAAACTCAACAGAATAAGATATCCCAAAGTTTCAAAATAAAGATCTTTATTTCAAAATAGTGTTTGAGAATAGCACATCCAGTTAATATAAAATACAAAAAGCAAGTTACCATTTTTTCAAATGGGGCAGTTTTCAGAGCTATATACTGAAACACTGTACAGGTTCACAAGAACTGTTATAAAACACACAGTTAAGTTCTGATGGTTTAATTTTACTTAAACTATATTTTCACATTTGTCTCCTTCTAATTCTGCTTATTTTTATTACACAAGGTGCTTACAAGATTGCCTATGGAGTGAAAATTATAAAACAGAATTTAATAATATAAATACAGAAAGAAAGTCCTTAAACTATGCACTAATATTCTCTGCTACGAAGATACATTTTACAAAAGTGCTAACATCTCTATGACAAATAGTAGCAGATTACATTTCAATGACAAACAAATCTCACGTTTTATTTTTTAAATTGTCTGTAATACTTTGATAGTTCTAATCACTACAAGGGTAAACAAACACAGCATTTTCAGTTCTTAGTATTTCACAAAAGAAGTGGGAAAAAAGTGATGTATCTGTATATGTGTGTATGTGTACAGATGTGTAGGAGTGTTTGTACACATGCATGTACGTATAAATAGAGCTCTCGTATTTAGCATTTGTATTTTAACAGGAAATAAATTCTTAATGGTAAATACATTTCTTAGGATCTCATAATTTCAGTGAAGGAAAAAAATATCTGAGCTCCTGTAAGTAGAAACAAGGCTTATGTAAACTGTGTGAATTTTTACATCGAAAAAAAAGACTCCCTGGATTGACATTTACATTTTCATACTATCTTAACCTGTGGTAAAAGTAATTTTTACTAACATCCAGTATTCACTGAAAGCTTCAAATGCAAATGTGCAGTTTTCCAAACACGAAGCAGGAACTGCTCAGGCAGAGACATCCCAGCAGGACAGGAGACAGGAAGTCCTTTTTCCCACCTCCAGAAGCACAAACAGACAAGAAACAGCCATAACTCACCCCTCTGTGTGATGAAGACACAAGGAAGGACAGCTAGTGTTGCTACCTAGCCCCAGAGAACATGTCCCCATCACCACTGTGTCAACCACAGGCCTCCGATGGGTGAAGCACTGTCTACACTTTTTCCAAGGTGCATCAAGTCCCAGTGCTCACCGTGATGCCCCCAGTTTCCCCAGAGGCATTATGCCTTACAAAGGCAAAATGCCTCCAGGCACTGCCACTCAACCAATGCACCTCTTCCCCCTTCCCAATGTGGTTCAGACTTTTAGGAGTCATAATTGAGCCCCATGGGCCTGATTCTGAGCTTGGGGAATTTATCAATTTAACTATATGATTGCTTATTAGCCTGCCTATTACCATAATACCTTTGTGCTCCCTAACTGGAGCTACACCAATGGAAAATTCTGACATTAATGGAAATGTACTTAGTTAATGCAACACTGATCTGAATCTGGCCCAATATATAGGAGGAAATAAAACAAAACCAAAAAATATGAGTCAAGAAACAGATAAGACACCTTCTGAGTAAAACTGCATTGCACCAGAATATGCCACAATACTGCAGATGTTAAGGCACCTCCCAGCTTCCTGTTATAGTTGAGGATTTGGCTATTTTACCTTCAGTGATAACTTGCAGTAGTAAGCACTACTAGTCAGTGTTCACAGGGAGAAGCTTGGGTTAATATTAGACAATTTGTTGACTTAGCTTCACATTCCTGCAATATTTAGTTTGTCACATTTACATAAACTGAATTCACTACAGTGGAAAGAGACATTAATGGTCAATTCACTTAACAGAAGTAAGGTATTGGCTATTGATGACCTTTTAACAAGTTTACTACATACAATAATCTACAAATAGGAAATCTGGAGTGTAGATAGGAAAGTTACACTATGTGAAATCAAGATGCACAGGTGGTTTGTGCAGAAAAGTTAACAGTTTACAGATGTAGAGGGGAGAAAGTAGCAAATGGGAAAGAAAATGGGTACCTTTATTCCCTAAATCTGGGAATCTCGTAAACCTCTTTATGTGTTGGACCAAATTCATTTCACAGTTTCAATGACAAAAACAGATATTAACTAGAAGCCCTTAACGGTGTAATAGATAAAAAATTGCCAACCAAATCCCAACTTATCAAACATTTCAGATCATGTTATTCTTTTTTGAAAAGGATACATGTTTCCAAAGTATAAATTTTCTACACAGCTTATTTTTAAGTAACACTTAAAACATGCATAAGAATACTGTATTTGCTTTTTGCATATGACAACAGAATTCCTTGATTGATTCAGTATTAATTTAGTCTTTACACTGTGTTTCAATGGTGCTATCCTCTACGGACATTTCCTACACAGTGAATAAATATTAAATAATGCAACACTATCTGTGAAACAACAAAAACTGACAGGATCATTTATGTTTTGACTCTTGAGTAAACTTTTGATAATTTCCTTTGTATAGCCAAATTTTAAAGATTTATTATTCTATTAGTTTGTTAGTGTAAGGATATATTTAATGTCTACAGAAATTGCCAAAGTCTCTTTCTAAAAAGAAGCATTTCAAGTAATATTAGTACTGAAGTAAAACATAATTTCTCTTTTCTGTCTTGACTGACAGCAACAAATCCTGGTATTCTAATAGATGGCAAAACCTACATTTACTTTAGTTTGCCAAATCTTCAGGTATTAGCAACAATGGAAAATACGAAGAATCTCACTCAAACCAATGAAATATTCAAAACAAAAGAAACACTGTCAATGTGATGTCGGTAGCAAAATCAACAGTAGATTACTGGTGCTAAGAATTTAACTTAGATTAAAATTATAGGTTGTTTTCAACCCCTAAGGAGACTGAAAAAAGAACTTAAGAATTCCTGTAAAGGAATGTTATGTATGGAGCCACTCGAGCATTTAAATATTAAAGTAGGTAAAGACAAGTACTTAAGGCTTTGCCCTGTAGTCTCTTCTCTGACCAAAACCAGTCACGAAATTCAAATGGCAACTTTGCCCTCATGTATCACCTGCAGCAGCAGACCTATAGTTCAGTTTCAATAAAATCTTCCCTTTGCAAAGCCAAAAGAAAGCTGGAATGTAGCTTGAGATTCACATACAAAACTATACAATTTGTGTTAGAATATAGACTTGAGGATTGCTTAAAAAATATATTTATGTATCGGGAATGAGCAGTGCAATACCAGTTGGTTGTGTGAAAATCTTACCTTGTCTCTCTTCAAATGTATTTAAAGAAAAGCTGTCTCCAGTTTTTAAGAGCAAAAACTAGGAAAAGAAAGTATTTCAGGATGGGAAGCAGATCCCACAGCATTCCATGCAGATCTCCAAGCAATCTGAAGATTCACAACATGCGTCCATGATGCCACAGTCCACATCACACGGGCAGTTACAGTCATCCCCCATCTCATCCCCACAGCAACAGCAGCAGGATTCCGATGTGCAGATGCCACAGGATGCTTGTCCCAGAACAATGTTACAGAGGGTGAGAAATTCACAGAACAAGCAAGCCAGGATACAGTGAACACAGCAATCTTCACGTGTTCAGTAGAACATCACATATTAAAGAGAAAAGGAAAAACAAAAAAAAACATTAATATGTCATTTTAAATGCACAATGTCAGATAAGTAGCTGAAAGATAATGATTCAGAGTAGACATAATTGAATATCATAAAGAACATGTTCCCTATCTTCAAGGTCACTTAAGCAGCCTTACATCTCCAATTCACTACCAGTTTTGGTGGAAGTTTCCTTTTCCTACACAAGTCTCTTGTCAATCCTTTTAATGTTTTGTTTCAAGAGAGTTCATAACAATGACTGAATATCAAAATGCATCTCCCACAAGTATTAGTAAGTTACCTGAGATAACTGCAGAAGTATTCCACAAACTGTCAGCAAAAAATCTCCTACCCAACAAACAAATTTATAGAACAGCTTCAAACAATTCATACATCAATTAGACATGACCAATACAAACCCAGCTGCAGAACCTTCGTATTTTGCCTTGTCAAATGGCATGTTGTTCACATGGGCCTACCTCTTGAGCCTGTCAAAGTCCCTACGGACGGCACCCTTACCCTCTGCTGTGTTGACAGCACCACACAGCTTGGTGTGATTCACAAACTGGCAGAGGGCACACTCAATCCTCACTGTTCATGTCACCAACAAAGATGTTAAGCAGTGCTGGTCCCAACACTGTTCCTTGAGGCACATCACTCATCACTGGTGTCCACCTGAATATTGAGCTGTTGCCCACAACACTTCAAGTGAGACCATTCAACCAACAGTAAGCATAAAATATCCTCCCATAAGAAACGTACCATCAATGAAGATTGTAAGAGGCAGTGAACAATTATCTTTACACTAGCATGCACAAGTACAGAAACGCAGTTCAAAGTTCAACATCATTTAGAAGATCTTTCCCAAGAATGAAATGAACTACCTTAGCTCTTAGCCTACGCTACCACCGCAATGCTGCAGATGATTTTCTCTTTATTACTACAGTCTTACATAAACTAAGCTGGGGAATGCCTGTACTGCAGTGTTGTCACAGTCACGATATACGTAATGAACACAAACAATCAAAAGAAATGAAAAGCAAGAAGAACCCTGCCACAAAACTCATGTTACTGTGCAGGAAGTAAAACTGGGAGGAAAACACAGGAAAGACTGATCTATTTTTAAAGAAAGTTGTTGCCTGTACTGAAAAGCTGCTTTTTCTAAGTATATGCTGTCACTAAATAAATGACCTTCACAGAAAACCCAGAAGATACGTGAAAAAAAGCTGGGGAGTATCAGTTCACTGAAGAGGACCAAAGCCATACCAATAGCAATTAATTAGCTGGTTGTCATGGAGATGGTGTTAAATTTGTTCAGGTACAATCTCCTTTCAGATTTTCTTTTAATGTGAAGGAGAAAGATAAATAAGCCAAGAGTTGTATCTAAGAAGCCTTCATATTTGAGGAACTGAGATATCTTCTGTTTTGCGTGTTTAAAACACAGCTGCAAGAAGCTAATATAACAAATTTTCAACTGCAAATATATTTTTAAATAACATTCCTCAATAAAACTTTCTGAATATCAGTACTGAAAATAGGATGCTCAAATAGATAATGTCATCATGTCTGCTTCACATAGGGCTATATAGAATTGTAGGGTGAGAAATGAAGTTTTACATAAATTCTAACACAGGTATTTGTTACTGGACAAGAGAAACAATCCATAAGTTAAAACAAAAGCACATGGTGGACCTAAAATATATTTTCCCTGAAATACAAAAAATCTTCACACTAAGTCAGTACTGACAAGGAGAGGCCATGCTGATTTAAATGATGATAATTCCAAGACAGCAACAGACACAAATGTCTTTAGTGCCACAATGCAATCTCTGTAAGTCATTTTTTCTTTACTGACTGAAACACTACGAGTATTTTCTTACTTTTTTATTTCCCAGTGCCCGGACTGTAAAACTCATCTTTACCTAACTATTTTCCTTGAAGTGCATAAGCATTTATTAACATGAAGATACCTTTTGTTGATCTCCTCAGTCTTCATTTGTACAGTGAAAATAAAATTTGATCCACATTTCAATGACAAAATTGAAATAATCATGCTTTTATATTCTTCATATATTGGCTTTTAATAGCTAACTATGTTAGCTATTACTAAGCACATGACAAAGCATGTTCTTACCTCACCCTAACCAACCAGCTAAATTCAGAATCGAAACTCTATACATCTGCAATACCTTTCTTTCTGGGTAGATGATCGGAAGACTTTCTTCCATGCATTAAAACTACATCTTAGCTTCTCATCTACTGATATAATACTAGCAAGATGAAAAGATATCAGGCTGGTTTTTGCAGCAGCAGTAATATGAGACCTTAAGGTTTCCTAACATATTACATAAAACTCACACATCCTTCTACAGTACCCTCTTCTACAGTACTCCAAACTGTCAGCTCCTAAGAACTCACGTGGTTTAAAATGCTTTCTTTGGTTGCTGTAGTGGTGTGCCACAGCAAAAGAGACATGGCCATGAAGAAGATACTATAACACACTCACTCCCAAAGAGATAATGACAGTGATATCAGTACCACCTTGGAGACAGCTAAAATATACTTCAATGCTTGCACAAGCTGGTAATTCTTCCCTGGTTCCATGACCAACTATTTTAACACATTAAGACTGTACTTAACTTCCATTCTTTGACCTTACTACATAAAATCCTAACAGTTTCTGCAGATGACTGAGAAGTGGAACACTTCATTCAAACTGGAATTAAACTTCATTTATTATAGCTGGGAAATAAAATGTAAAAAAGTAAATTTGATGCTCTTAAAGACTAGTAACACATTTTCCAGAAACTCTGAACATATTTTAGTTTTTTCTGTTCAAGAAATGATAAAGCAATATCAGTCATGATGCAACATCTACCTTTGAAAGCTTTTGAAAGCCTCTGAAAGGCTAACTTTTTTATTTTTTATTTTTAGGAACCAGACTTGTTTCCATTCTTCTTTTTCCATTAGGTATAGTCATGCAAATAAGAATCAGGGGTGCCCTTTTATCAAGGACCAGACTCCATGTGCCCTGCCGTTGATGATATAGCACAGCTGCTGAACAGATAACTTACAAGTTTTTTGAAATTTAAGTTTTCACCTAAATACTTTCAAAGAGAGAGAACTTAGCCTATTTCTCGTTATATAAATCCATTAATTAAGATAAGACTTTTCTCATGACTTACAAACTAAACTGTAACAATCTCAAATTTCCTTTGCTTTTCAATTCTTCTATCACACTTTTCTCTAATTAACACTGAAGTACTGCACTACAGATGAATGCTACACAAAAATATGGATGTGGGGTGTTAAACACTACACAGATGTATATTTTGCACATTAAAACAGAAAAAGGATACGTCTGCCCTTGCTCTTTTATCAAATGCATTTATGATTTCATCACAACACTATCACATTTGTTGACTAACACTCAAGCTCCAAAGGCTCTGCTGAATGGCATAAATTATGTTAGGCTTGGTCTCTCAGCTGAGAGAGTATCTCTCACTAGACCAATCCAAAGTAAAGAGAAAAAAGCAGATCCACTTTCAGATATGCAAGTTCATTCAGAGTTATCCTTTCATTTTGAATTGGATGAAAGTAAGACCCAAATTAAAAGAGTCATTCCATGAGGCATTTTTATACACAGATGTAAGTAAAGCTGTTTCCTTAGTTCTTTGGCACATCTCCAAAAGTGACAGATTTGTTAGGGAACTTTAAACAATGCCAAGGCAAACAGAATCTCAACAAACTCAGTCAAGCTTAGATCACAGATGCAATTCCAGCTACTTTGTGCTGGAGCGCAAGAGCGTTTATGTTACAAATAATACTTTAATCGGGATGCACATATCTCAGATATGCTACACTAGCATATTAAAATCTGACCTTAAGCCAGCAGTGTGCCCTTGTGGCCAAGAAGACCAATGGTATCTTGGGGTGCATTACAAAAAATGTGGACAGCAGGTCAAGGGAGGTGATCCTCCCCCTTTACTCTGCCCTGGTAAGATCACATCTGGAACACTGTTCAAGTCTGGGCTCACCAGGTCAAAAAAGACAGGAACTTTTACAGGGAGTCAACTGAAGGACCATAAAGATGCTGAGGGGCCTGGAGCACCTCCTTATGAGAAGAAAGGCTGAGAGATCTGGGACTGTTCATCCTCCAAAAGAGAAGGCTGAGGGGAGATATGACCAATGTTTATAAATATCTGAAGGGTGGCAGTCAGGCTTTTTTCAGTTGTACCCAGTGACAAACTGGAACACAAGAAGTTCTATGTGAACGTGAGGAAAAACTTATTTTCTGTGAGGATGACAGAGCACTGGAACACGCTGCTCAGAGCGGCTGTGGAATTTACTTCTCTGTAAATATTCAAAACCCACCTGGACACTTTCCTGTGCAACACACTGCAGGGAACCTGCTTTAGCAGAGTGTGGGTCTGGATGATCTCCTATGATCATAGAATAGTTTGGATTGAAAGGGACCCTAAGATCATCTAGCTCCAACCCCGTTATAGGCAGGGACACCTCTCTCTAGACCAGGCTGCTCAAAACCTCATCCAGCCTGGCTTTGAACGCCTTCAGGGCACTAATGGCAACCTGTTCCAGTTTCTCACCACCCTCACAGTAAAGAATTTCTTCCTAATATCTAGCCTAAATCTTTCAGTTTAAAGCCATTTCCCCTCATTTTGTTACTACCTGCCCTTACAAGAAGGCTCTCCCCAGCTTTCCTGTATGCCTCCTTCAGGTACTGGAAGGCTGCTATAAGGTTATAAGGTCCCCCCAGAACCTTCTTTCCTCCAGGCTGAACAGCTCCGTCAGCCTGACCCCACATGGGAGGTGCTCCAGCCCTCTGATCATCTTTGTGATCTCCCACTGGACACACTCAAATAGCTCTATGTCCTTCTTAAGTCAGGGGCCCCAGAACTGAATGCAGTGCTCCAGGTGGGGTTTCATGAGAGCAGAGTAGAAGGGCAGAATCACCTCCCTCAACCTGCTGGTCACAATTCTCTTGATGCAAACAATGCAATTATTCTATGATTCTGTGAGTCTGTGAAAAATATTTATCCACTGATACTCAAAGCTCGTAGACCCCAACACTGTATCTTATTCTAGTGACAAAGTCACGCTCTGTTAGGGAAAAGAAAATATTAACAGTAAAACAACTTTAATTTTTGTAAGTACGTGTCTTCAAACATTTGTGCAAGTATGTACATTATTTATTTCTAAGATATTTGTGTACACGTTGTTCTAATTTACTTTAAATACTGAAACATACATTTTTTTTTTATTTCAACTTCCTTTTTATCCTCTCATCTTCATTTTTATTAAATGGTGCAGTTCCAGTTAAGAAACAGATTTTAAGAGATTTAAGAGATGTGCATAAACTGTATAAGATCTGCAGAAGTTAAACTGAAAAAAGTACAGAGAGACGCAGAGGCAGGCTGATCTGTGCTGCTTTTGTAACGTCTGACACTAACCTCTCACAAACTGACCCAATACACTTTCATTCCAAGCAGGCAGGTCACACGCGATAAAAGGTCTCCCCCTCTGCAATGGTAAATAAGCTCACTTACAGAATGGTGACCTTGGTGAGCTTTTTACTAACTATATCCACCGAGTTCAGACAACTCAAAACAAATCTCCAGGCACTCTGCTGTCTCACAGCAAGAATCAAAAAAGCGCAAAACCACAATCAAAGAGGACCTCAGTGGGGGATCGCGCCAAGCCCCTGCAGCGCCCTGAACAGAAGCCCCAGCAGGCACGGAGGGCTTCCTGCTGCCAGCACAGGCTGGGATAACCCACACACAGGGATAGCCCACTGCGAGGGATAACAGCCCTGACCAGAGCGGCACAGCACTCACCTACCAACAGGAGTGAGCCATGGAGAAGCAACCCCAGCCCAGGTTTGCAGGGGGTATGTGATACCCACACTGGGATGTCAGCTTAGAGTGGCTGTGCGTGTGCACGAGCAACACTGTGGCCATAATGTATGCAGATTCTGTGCGGCTTCTGCTACCCATCCCCTTTTAGAAAATTCAGTACACCTGGTAAAACTGTGACATGAAAATAAGAAATCTAGAGAGAACAAACCAACGTGTCATGTGGAATATAGCTATCCCTAGATAACAGAGCCACATTTATATGGGGGACAAGAAAGTTACACATTATGATAGGTGATATTTCAGCATTTTAAAATATAAAATGATCATCTCTCTTGATCAAGAAAATTAAAATACTGCTTGAATGGTTAAATTACATTTACAACACACATGGAAACTTTCATCAAAGCCTATATTTTAAACTCTTAATATAGCCATAACCTCAGAAGAAAAATGATCCAGCTGGTAAACATACTATGAAACATGCAAATTTCCAATACCTAAGGCTTCCTTTGAATCTGCAACTTTCATTCCCATTGCTCATCATGGCAAATACTGAGACTAGTCAGATGCCAGCTGGACTGTGACCTTATAAAACAGATGCTGTGGAAAGACCTTTCTTCATTACAGGCCCCGTGTTCCACTTGCTCATTTAACACAATGTGTAAATCACCTGCCAAGATTTCTATGCAAACAAAATATAACCACACTTAAAATACATCACTGTTCAAAATGCCTTCTTAAAAATTATGTTTTGATCATATGATGTTATTTGCACACTGACTGACAACTGCCTTCTGCTACAACGTTGTCTAACAAAAATACTGTTAGAAATAATGAAGTACTCGGGCAGAGCTCCAGATTAAATCAAGTTCCAAAAGGTAACATTAGAACTTTTGGCACAAGTAAAGAGGTTAGAAAGATATTTAATTAAGTAGCTGCCTAAATGCTGGTGGTATGGATTTCAGAAGTGTATATAAGAAAAAGAAAAATGAAAAGAGAGAAAGGGAAAGAGACGAAGGAAAATAAAGAGGAAAGGAGGGACTTTAATTGCTAGTAGATATTTCTGCAATATTAGGATATCTGTGATACCAATCTAGAGACAGAACAGTATCTCTAAAAAAAACCCAAAAAACTATTGCATTTGAGAGACAAAAAATCCTCTTCAAAATCATACGCCCAAAAGGAAAGGGAAGTTGACTGAAAACTATGCCAGTTTATATAAAGTTATACAAACCAAAACAAGATCCACTACTTCAAACAGAGGTCTGTTATCCTGCTAAGACAACTACTCACTACTTTCTTTGTATATGCACATATTGGTTCTTAAGACTGCTGCTATAAGACTGTTCGTTGGATTTGTTTTGTTTTCAGTTAAGACATCAGTATCACATTGGATATTCTAATTAATGTAGACAGCAACACAAGTCAAATAGGGCCCATCACATCCAAATCTAAAGCAGATGATGAAGTTGATACTAAATTGAAGAAAAAACTGTTACATTCAAATGCATCCTGAAGTGTTGAATTTTCAACTTCTAATTTTAAGAAAAAAAAAAACACATGTTGGGTGAGATTGCTGCATCTCTAATGCAGGATACACAGGATATACAATCCAGAAGACTTTCCTTTATTCGTCTGACTCCAGCAACCAGGCTCATCTCACTTCCTATAACCTATCTTTATTTATAAAAAAAAACAGAACTTGGAAAGAAGATGCCTTTTCCTGCATTCCTGGTTTAGATGGCCTGGGAAGAAAGAAAGCAAAATCTACTGCATATAAAGCAATCAAGTTCACAATCTGCTCATCCTAGTTTAACAAGCTGCCTTTCCAGATGAGCATAGTAACTATGTATGACCTCGACCCTGACTATGGAGTGTCACCCTAAACTCAGATTCTGACAAGCTGTTACAATTGTGGTAACTGCCCTAAGAAATGCAGTGACTGGTGGACTTGTGTGGTCACAGCAACCTGACCACAAGCAAGAGATCAATTTCAAAACCAGTATTCCCTCTGTCCATCATTTACTTTTTTTATCAATAATTGCTTTCTCAAAAAATAAAAATAAAAATAAAAAAACATATCATGAAGCTTCACATGTTTCTTGTAGAAAAGCTTGTTTTTTATTTCACAAAATAACTTGTGTCTAACTCATTTTATTGCTCCTTTCCATCACAGTAAGTTCTTCTTCCACCCCTCCCACATGCTTCTTCTGTTTCCTTCTGCAACCCTAAGTATGTCATTATTATTTGCCTTTCATCATTCTGATACATGTGTATGTACTTAGTTATTAATGCTCTCTTCGTTTCCTAACACCTAGATTTATCGTACAGCTGCCTCACTGCTGTCTCCTTTAGACTTCTTTCCCTCTTTAAGTTGCTTTGGGCAGAAAAGAGTTTCTTCTCCCCTTTTCTACAGATAAACACAGGCTTCTAAATACAGCAGCTAGACTTTTTTTAAACTCCTTTTCAATTTCTTTTTCAGTTTTCCAAGGTTTCTCTGTGCTATGCATAATAGCCGCAAGAGTGACAATGCACTCTGCCAGTGGTCTGCAGAACACAGCATTGGAAGAACTGCAACACCTCCAACACAGATCATTTTAAATATTATTAATACTTCTTTGAATTAAAAACAAACAAACAAACAACTTTCATTCCCAACATGCAGCGAAATCTACCCAGTTCCTTCAAAAAATTGCTAGAACTGAAAGTGTTCAGAAATGTTTTGGGTTTTTTTAAGAAACTCCTTCTGTTTCATAATTCCTTTGTTGTGGGGTTTTGGTTTTTTTTTTTTTTGGTAGTGTAAGTCATCCTAACCCTATATAAATATAACCCTATATAACTACAACCCTATTTCTTCAGGGATGATATGGACTAATAATAGATGCAGAGGAAGAGTCAGCTATTGAGTACTCTTACATCCTCCTAAGGCCTCACTGTGTGTGAAAGTATTTCTAAACAGCATATCCTGGTATGATGACTTGACTCCATAGATGATGTCCTCATTTAAAAAGACAGAGTTAAGCTTCTGTACCATTGCAAGTTGTCTTTCACATTTTAAGCACTTCCAATACAACTCACTAGATGTAATGTTCAGTACAAGTGAAACTTGCAGATGGAACAATTAATAAGTTGTTAACTATGATAGGGGGATTTTGTGGGGAGTAGCACTCCATATTGAATTTTAATCTGGCCACTTTTATTTACTTAACAAAACCAGTTATCTTCCTGATTGGCAATAGTGCAGAGGACTCAAGATATCCTCTGGGCTGGGTAGGTGAAGTAAAAACACATGGAATGTGTTTCAAAGAAAAAATGGGTAGAGTGAAGTGAAGCAAAGCAGAGCACAGAGGAGCAAAGTGATGTGAAGCAAAGAGAAGAATAAATATAAATTAAATTTATACATTCCAAAGTCAAACAAGGAATCGCATTTTTTAATTAAAGTGAATTAGAACATACACGTTTACTTGTATTTCTTTCTACCAAAATTGTCTGGATACACTGGTAAGTTGATATGGCTAAGTTAATTTCTGATGACATTATTAACATAATTTATTTGTGCATAAGATTGCATACCAGATCACACAAAGGCTATAATGCTATACTGTACAGATGTGCCTAAGCACATACACCTTCAAGTAAATGCAAATCCAGCAGCTCTTCAACACTTCACTTGGCTTGTGAAGTTAGTATGGCACAAGTTAAAGAAAAGTCAAGCTGATAAGAAAAATACAGAAGCTTTCAAATTGTTTCCTAACCTTTGAATCTTTCTGTAAATCTTTTCAGTAGTTTCTACAGATCCATGTCACTGGATCAGAAAGCAGAGTTGCTCACAAAAATAACGCTACCCACAAAGATTCAGAATGAATAAGTTGCAGAAGTTATGTTTCAATTAACTGACCATCTTGAAAGAGTGTCTTTGCAATCCCCATCTTTAGAACTTGTTAATGCACTCTTCCAGTAGTGTAAAGTTATATGCACTCATCTAGCATATGTATTACTGTTTTAAATGCAATAAAGCTATTTTGAACAAATAACCTAATTATATCTACTTTTTGTACATACAGATTATAGTATAGATTTCCAGAAGTATTCATAAGGAGTTAACACTTCTTAAATTCATAAGCATTTTTTTTAATATTATGGATAAATTATTTTTCTTAACATTATGATTTGTTCCTTGCATTATTTTTCAAATATCAAGTGACCATTGCCAGAGTCACTAATCGAGACTATTACTCAGAGCTTACTTACAGTTCCTCCACACAGACTCACAGGGTAAATTACTGAAAAACTGAAGAAACTGTCAGAAGGCTTGCATATGTGCACTGTGTAGACACAAATTTAAAACACATCTGCACAGAACTGAAAAGCAAAATACAATTTTTTTTTCCCCAACAACTATTCCCTTTTTTGGCATATCTGTGTACTCCGGATACACTTTAACCACTGCACAATACAACTAATGTTTCACTTGTGTTGATGAACAGAAAACTTAGAGCAACAGACATTTGCAGGTGCATCAAGCTACTCAGAATGCATGTCCACCTTACAACAAAGAAAATTAAAACATTGCAAGATTATATGTATACTTCTGAATATAATCAATCTTAGCTATTACATAAGCCAAGAAACTGAATGTTATAGTAAGGATTACTCTGCATTTCCATATATTCTGTACAATGCATGAAGGAACAATGTACACAAAAAATATCATGCTGGAGGGTGAACCAGTTTTCACAAAATAGAAAGAGACAACAGGAATATATAAAGTTATGATTTGGGAAAGAAATTTTAAAGGACTGGAAACCCAACTGAAAAATAACATTAAGTTCTTGAAGATATATATGAAAATAGGCTACAGTAAGGAGGACCAGCCCATGGCACAGTACAACTGGAGCTGCTCTACTTGATATTATTACATAGATTCACTCAGTAGGTTTGATTGAAGTAGTGGAAGCCAAGAGAAGTCACTCCACTGAAATCAGTGGGATTCACTCAGGCCAGTACATACAGTCCTTCTGATCCCTTTTGCTTTCATCCCGGCTATGAATCCTCCCCATTCCACTGAACAGTACAGTCTCCCATTTCTCTGAAAATCTGTGTCTCTACTCATCTCTCACTTTTTTTTTTTTTTTAACTAGTAACATCTATGCATCCTGCCTGCACTCTGAAAGCCTGTCTCAAACAAATAAAATGTATATAGCTTCTGCATCCTTGTTGTAATGGGCAGAAGAAAAGCCCTCTGAGTATATCAGTGCTAATGGGACAGCAATGGATTGAGGAAAGGCTCAGGAACACTAGAACCATTAGAGTAATTGCAAGCAGTGAAAACACACCCAGAGCTAAAATGTAAAGCAGAATTATTTACTTTTGCTTATTTAAGCTGTGTACTGGGAGTATGAAGCTTCTTCATGCAAATAATTTACAACAAAAAGCACATTCATTGTCAAATACAGGTCTTAATTTTATATAGTGTTCAAACCTCACAGGTAGTCAGAATATCTACTAACACAACATTCTCAAAAGCAAATTCTACTCTTCCGGAGCCTGCCATTAATGCAAGTAAGTATTTACTGTGTTTTCATCTACTGCTTTAACTTTTCCCTGATATAATTGTGATGATGTTGACAGGAGTTTCTGTCAGTTCATGATACTAACTACAAAGAAGAAAACATCACCAGACTATGTTGGCATAATATTTGAAAGCAACAAATCTCCCATTGCTTCAATTTCCTTCAAATACTTAATAGTTTCCTTTGGGGAAGTAACTTGCTTTTTATCATAATGATTTCTATTTGCTTCTGGAGCATGAGTCATGCTCTTCAATTATTTTCAGTTGATTGTGTAATTATTAGTGAGAATAGGGTTTGGCTAGTCTTCATTCCATTTGTTTTTTTAATAAGAATTTCTGCTTACCTTCAGGTGAAGGCTTTTGAGAAAACGCAGAGCTTATTTTACTCTTCTTGCTGCCACTGCTGTTGACAGACAAGGTGGACTGAATTTTCCTGTGCATTTTTTCTGAAACAGGAGATGAAAGTTTTCTGTTGTCTGCAGATGCATGCTTGACCCCGTTGTGCATTCCACTTCCATTACTCAAGCCTGCGTGGCCATTTTGCACTTTGCCACTTTCTTCCTCACCCCTTTCCAGTGCTGAAGTATTTGGCTGAGGCAAACGTTGAGGTTGTGCTTAAAATGAAAGAGAAAGAAAGTGTTAATTAAAACTGTAAATTGAACACTGAATACTTTAGGCTAGACTGGGCAAAAATTAACATCCCCAGACAAAACAAGAAAGATTAACAATAATTATAATTAAACATTTATGAAGTGCCTCACTCATGTCTAGATGAGGTCTAGCTCAGCACTGCACTTGTATTTGGTTCTCCTTGAATCAGGCAGAGAGAACAAGGCAAGCAACGGGAAGAAGGAAAAAGCCCAGAGTGGGATTAAAAAAGAATGAAAACTGAGTTAAAAGGAGCCCAAAGAAGAATTAGGGAAACAGAAATTAAAAAAAAAAAAAAAAAAAAGTATGGAAGAGAAGGTAGAGTCTGCAGTAACAGAAGTGAAACTTCTGGCTGGGCAACCTGCCAGTCTCTAGAAAATAACCAGAGCAACAAGGGAAGGCCACCCCCAAAGACAGCCACAAGAGACCAGCATATTAGATATGAATAAGAATATTCAAGTAATTAATACTAGTTAGAAACTAAGCTCATGGATTGCCAGAAAGAACAAAAACACTCAAAATTGTCAGGAAGTGGGGAACACAGCACAAAGCCATGGCAGGCTAGAGTCCCCCACTGTATTTCACAATCATGAAGTTACAAACGGCCATAATGGACATATTAGGGTTTTAATGACAGCAAAATGAAATGGTCAGACAAAAAAATACAAAATCTGTCAAGGTAGGAATCTGCAACGTCCTGGTTAGGACTCCAAGAGAATGTGTTATAAAATCATTCTAATGAGAGGTCATGAAACTTGATTGTTCCTTTCCTTGTTAAGCTACAGTATCATAAAGGAGTCTATTCTTAATAATATGGGAAATACTTCATGTATTTAAAGTGTATATATCTAAAGAAAAGAGAAGATAAGTTTTTAATGTGAATCTTTGTAATAAAAACACTGGTTTCCAATTAAGGATTTTTATTTAAAAAATCCAATTTGCTTCTGAAACTAATTAAACTATACAGATAGTAACACAACAAAATTTCATAATCAAAAAGCATCAGCCCAATCACCTCTCCTAATCAAAATACTACTTTATCATGCTTGGACATAAAGTGGTTTTCAAGCAGGCCTATCTTCAACCATTTTCAGATTTTATGCAGAAGAAAAAGCCCATATTCTTCTGAATGCAGCAAGATTAAACAGAATCACTAGTAAAGGAAAACAGTGCTCAGAATTGCAGTTCGTTTTCTTTTCGAATGATTCACATAAATTTTCTGATGATTTCATATTGTAGCTTTGTTTGTAGATTACATATAAGATATAAATGTGTAGATAATTATAGTTAACTTCCTTTAAAAGAAACAGCTTCACTGATCAGATTGATATGACTAAACTTGGACAAATACTACAAGGACACGCACAGCAACAAAGTCTTTAAAAGAACTCTGAGTTCTAAACAGGCCTAACGAAGTTTCAAGGACTTTTATCAAGGACATCGATACCATCGTCAGATTGCTCCCTCAAATGATTACCAACTCACCAGATTAAACTTTAGACAAGTCTTAATCTAAGTCTTGGTCACACTCATAGGCAGAGATATTTTTAGAATAGTTCAAATTTTGAAGAAAAAAAAAACTGGTTGATTTTTTACTTTCCATTGGATATTTTGGTTGGATATTTCTAGCTACAACATGCCCAATTTTAAGAAGACAATCCACACTGACAACTTCAGAGTAGGACAAGGCAACCCTAACAGTACTCTTACCTTACATAAGTGAGAACTGTATGTTACAGGAAAGAAAGGAAGTGCTGGGGTAGACATGTATATTATTAGTCTCCCCAAAGATGTAGCAGGGACATAGGTGACTCCCTTCCATTGCCAGCAGTAACTGCTCCAGAGCGGCAGCACAAAGCTATCAAGGAGCGCTTGAACTAACTTGTCCCAAAATACTTTCAATGGCAATATTGAAGCAGCTGTTCCTTTCACTGAAAATATCTTTGCATCAGTGCATACAATCATAGAATCATGGTTGGAAAAACCTCTAAGATCATTTAGTCCAATCACCAACCCATCACCACCATGCCCACTAACCATGTCCCTAAATACTACATCCACACATTTCTTGAATACCCCAGGGACTTTTCAACTCTGCACACATGTTCTGTTAACACTTCCAAACTATCGTAAGAGTTCCAAGACAACTGTGAAACAGGAGTAGATTCATTACAAATATAATACAAGGAACCCTTTGTGTAGGATTTTCCATGTATGCGCAAAAAAAACCTTTTCCTTCCATTAAAAAAAAATCTTAACGCAGACCTAACGTCAGTCAATAATGAAATCAATAGCAGCATCAGGAATCAAAATTAATACTCTCTAAAGTTTAGTGTTCATGCTCCTAACTCCTCATAGCTTTATTCTCATTTTCCCATTCAGATTTAAATGTTATTAAGGAAAAGCGTTTTTCATGTTCCATCCAAAGACACTTTCTTCATACTGCACTTCCTATGATTCTCAGCTGTGGAGCGGTAGTGATAGCCTAAACATGATACAGAGGGGTTATCCTTCCTCAGTACATTCAAGCAACAGACAGTACTAAAAATTCTGTATGCCTGGACACGCAAACATGCGAGTTTCTAAAACTGACAGTTATGACCTTTTCCAAGCCAGCTAAATTGGTGGCTGCAGTTTGCAACTGTCTGTGTACCTCTGGTACTCTATTATAAAGCAATAACTTAGGAAACTACCCCAAATTCAATCTACAAAATTATGAGATTTTCTATCAAATTTTGGGTGAATAGGAATCTAACAAGTTAGTTGGCTTTGCTTTCATTATTTCTTTTACTAAGGAGGGCAGGTTGTGTTTTTTTGTTGTTGTTAGTTTTTTTTTTGGGGGGGGGGTGGGAGATGTGCTTTTTTATTTTTTATTTTTTGATAATCCTGTTCCCAAAGTACCCTTACTTTTGTCTTTTTTCATTACCACACAACTTTTTAGCTGACTGACTTTACAGTATTCACATGTGATATGCAGGTCAAGTCAGAACGGAACAAAATCCCAAATGAATTAGTTATCTCAATTTAAATTTATTTTAACTTTATTGATAATTTTGCATTAGGGAGACCTGAATCTTATGGTTAAAACACTTGAAAGCAATTAGGAACCATATGACCACATTCTAGTATAAAGAACAAAAGCAACTGACAGTTTCACGATTAAGCCACAACCACTCCGTTTAAAACCGAAATATTTTTACCTTATTTTTTAAAGGTTGTGTCTATCTTAAAAAAAAGAAGTGTAATATGGGGAACGACACAATGCTTCTTAAAACACAGTGATACCCAGGGACTCTCACTCTCTCTTTAATGATCCACTGCTCTCATTCAGCTGTCTTTCTTTTTTCAAATCTTTACATATGTGACAGCTCTCAAAAGTAGACCATAGACCATCTGGCATTTTCAGAGGTGTAACTTGTGCAAATTCAGCTCTACTGGGAACACAATGCTATCTTCTGCCTGCGTTATAAAAGATACAATAGAATGTAGAACTTATGAGTTGTTTTGAATTATTCATTTTTTGCCTGTATATTCAAGAAATTTTACAAACTCTGCATTTTGTACTACATAATCACATGCGTTAAAGGTACAAAGAAACTTTTTGACACCTCTTTTCTACAGAAAGATGGCATTTTGTTTGATATGTGAACATTCAGCGCCTGTTATATCATTCTAAACAGGCCGTGTGCTGCTACAAAAGATCCCATTTTACACTATGTATGAGCAAAAATTTTATTCTTGATAGTCAGTAACAGCAATACACATCGAAATTTCAAATATGAGTTGGATGAATGTTCAGCATCTTCAAATCAGGATGGCATTGGTCACTTAGTATATGTTGAAGACTTTTTTTTAATTCCTTCCACAACATAGAAATACTGTCAGTTTAAGCATCCACAATGAATAGTTTCAAATGTACTAAAAAATACTGTGCTTTTTAGGTTAATATGTTTTTAATTTTTAGCAAAACCAGTACATTTAAATCAATATTTCATACAGTACTAACACTAGTGGATTTTCAATAAGAATGATAAATACTGGATTAATGATTCAATACACTGAATCTTTTTTGATAGAAAACCAGCAGATAATGTAGCTAGTAATAACTATACATGAATCTGCTGCCTGTGGAAAAGCAATAAAAAGGCAATATATTGCTATAGCATATAATCTATTAGCGCGTTTCACTGCTTCCCTGTCACTGCAAACTGGGCCTTAACACAGTCACTTCTGCTCTTATTTAATTGTGTGGTTACTATCTGGTGAATATTCACATACTAAACATTTGCTGTGATTCTGATGGTTTTGGATGAAGTAAATATGCACATTCTGACTGTATAATCCTAAAGTGGATACGTATGCCCACTGACAGTACGTTGCTTATACCTCTACAAAATAACAGCTACTCATCTAAGAAAAATCCCGACGTATGCATTTAACAGAAAAATGTATGTAAACACAGGGAAACGCTCATCAAAAAGAGGACAGTTTAAGCTATCATTAGGGATTTTAGATGAAACAAAAAAACACACATGCACAGAATACAGCCTCCTCAGAGTCAAAGCGAATCAAAAGAAAGCATCAGGAGGGAGAGAAAAATTGAGACAGCTAATTAGTAGCCTAATCACATCAAAAGCAATTCCAAGGCAGCTGATACAGATGCCCGTGGAGTTTATAGGCCGGCCAATGCCACCGATGGAAAAAGCATTCTCCGGTTACAGCCTGGTCATCTGACACACACCCAGAGAGTTAAGAGCACTTATTTTCTTCATTTATGACAAATCAGTTCACGACATCAGATCAGGTCAGAAAGGCAATATTTTTCCAGGTGGACTAGGGTGGAACAAAAACGTACAACTGCTGGGTGTAAAAAAATATAACCTTTGGCATTTTCAAATATTGGGACAATACAAAATAGGATTTCAGTTCAGAATATCCTTCGAATTTCTCTGCCTCCCCCAGAAAGTTGCAGTTGCATCTGCAATAAGCAGATGAACTCTTTTAGGAAACAGAGAGGTCCTGCTTTGGTCTGTTAATGCTGAAAGCCAAGATCTACATGCTAATTTGAGCTTGGGAAATTGTTTGATCTCAGTGGTAGCTGCTCCTGCTCGCTCTGCATGGATCACACTGAAGAGACCACATGCGAGGAAGGTAAGAATCAGGCCTCTGTTCCTTATCAGTACTGCTTCATAACACAAACCCAAGCTTGAGGGGAAAAATAAAGCACATGACAGATAGACATGAATTGTACAGTAAAACCAGGAGCTGCCTGTATTCTAGAGTAAAATTAAGGTAATTCCACATTGCTTCTGGAAAAGATATAAATTCCTGAAATATAAAAGGCAACATTTCAAACTGACTAGAAAAATCTCACCTTTTCAAAGTTATTACAAATTATATGTATGCATTTATATGCTCAATAAGCATAAAATTTCAGTGAAACTGGGAGAACTCAAATATCTCAGTCTCTCTCCCTCCCCACATTTTAACTAAAATCCTGACTAGTCTCTATGTGGATCTTCAAACTACATCAATAGTTTCCTCTGCCTAGCTATCCAGAATATTAACATTCAGATTACAAGATGTGCCTCTGAGTCAATGTGTGAAGTGGCTTTTGTCAGCAATTATTTTTGAATATTTTCTAGGACATAAATGGCATATACTGCAGCTTCCATATCATAGAAAGCATACATTAACTAAATAACAAGGTACCATCAAGGTACAATCTATCTTTTAAAATCAATTTTTCACACTGAATTTTTTATACCATGCTGACTTTACAAGGAAAACAAAGTTCAACTAACGGCATCAACCACTTTTTTAGAACTGTTTCTTGTAAGACACGAGGACATCTTCAAAATGAATACAATATATTATTATGAAACAGGATGCCCTTTGTAATGAAAATACTGCAGTAAAATTGCTGGTATGAGTTTTGCAAGGCCCACACTGAGAACACCTTGTTAAAATATGCCTGAGAACATCCAGGGAGCGCGAGGTATAACAGAAATGGGGCTGGAGGGGGACAAAGGGAAAAGGCTGTCAGTTCTCAATCTGAGAAGGGCCAACGAGAATGCCATGTGTGCATGTGTGTTTATGGGTTGAGAAGGTGACACATGTGCACAAGAAGGTGCCAAAGTACTCTTCAATCTGTGCAAAGACACCTGCAGTGCCTTCCTCTGGAAGCACCGCAGGATCTCGCACATTGTTTGAAGAGTTGCAGAAATTGTTTAAAGACGTCTTTGACATACTCCAAAAGAAGCAGTTACCACAGGGAAGCATGAAAAGGGCCAGTAGCCAGAGGTTTACAAAGTTGATAGGCAACTGAACACGTGGAGTGAATTCCTGTATTTACAAATCCTCTTCCCTGAAGTGTTTTCTCAAAATGAAGAAATGCCTGCTGATTTTTTTAATGACATCAACATCAAATTTTCATCGTTGCTAGATTGAGTAAAGCCTTCACATTTTTTTAATCACCTGTCATCTAACAGCTACCTCAAAACTCTGAACATCCTTTTGTCTTCTAATTACCATTAGGTTATCAGCAAACTCTGCTTCCTTATCATACACAAACCTTGCCACCATCCGCAGTGTTTCTCAGCGAGTCTGAAAATATCGGCATTTATGATAAACTGTGCAGACGATAAAAAAATTCTTTCTAGAACGTAACATAGAAATAAAAACGATTCACATAATGCAGTGATTGTTATACTAAATCTACATAAAGTGGGACGCAGCTCTCTCTGAAGAATCATGAGAACAAACAGCTGTAGCTTGCCATAAAAAATCCACAAGAACCCAAACACAAAACAGGCCATTGTAGGTAACAAGCACTCAGATTTCTGGGAAATAGATTCCTATATAAAGCTGTGTTCAAAAGTGGGAAATTTTACTCCAAGCTTTCCCCTTAAAACAATTATCTACCCATTTTCTACCTCATATGTTCTGCTAGGGAACTGGAAAAGAACTGCAGTGTATTTGCTCTTATGTTTCACGGCATTCCAACTACTTACAGCAGTGGCAGACATGGCACAGACATGTGCAATGCCGGATTAATTTACAGTCATCATTCCAGCATTCTGTGTGCATACTAATGGTGGTTTACATATTCACTGATGACTTCTGAAGGTGATTTTTTTTCTATTTAGGTAAAATGCTTAGGTATTTCTTCCTATGTTTTCCACATAGCTTACTTATTTAGAGGCATAATGATTCTCTTTATTTTTTTGTCGTTCTTGTTAAATGTTGCTTTTTAAAGAATGGTGTCTTACAGAAACCGGATATAAAAACAAAATGATACATAGAATAAGAATCAGAGTATTAGTTTTTGTTAATTTCTAAAGTGGCAAAAGTGATTTATTCCCTGACCATAAATAATTGGTAATTCAATAAATGTGAAGACAGTCCCCAATGCTATGAAGGATACAAAGGGGTGCAAAACCAATACAATCCCATCTCACTGAGGAACAGCACTGTTTGCTTCTGGAGCTCTAATTTTGAAAGGAAGGTTAATTAACCACCAGGCGCAAAAAGGTAATCCAAGCTGTTGGCATGACAATTACAGCACTTATGCAATTAGTACATATTACAACATATGGTTATACCAATGCATAAAGGCGCACTGGAGTCCCATGAAACTAACACATTAAATCAAATATTTGGAAGAGTTTTGATGCCTCTCACCACTGTGTTACTTGTTCCCAAATCAAACAAACTTCAAAGAGAAGCTACAAACAACAGGATATCTCTTGCTGGGTATTGCCTCATAAGCGGCACAACAGGATGTACCAGACAGGAGAGATAACCTGAATGTCATTAATAGCCACAGGCTATACCAGTGCACAAACAGGTCCTCTTGGCTCCAGCATCTTCTACTCCCTTCCTCCAAAGGTCAACAACCACAGACAAACTAGTTATCATTGAACTGTAGGAATGGTAAGGCAAAGAGCAGAGCTGGCTTCACAGCCAAGCCCTTTCAGCACTCACCTTTGAGAGACAAACACACAAAGGTCAAGTTTATTCACCACTGACCCTATATACAGAATTTCCCAAGACTCCAAAAAGTGCTCCAGCTCAGATATCTCTAGCCCCTGCTCTTACCGCTTTGTCTTGCATCATCTCTGTAATTCTAAACACCTCACGGAATTGCTATCAACAAAATTAACAAGATGCACAAAGATACAGGATTAAAAACAGGACAACAAGAAGAATGGAGAATGCGAAAAGGTAGTGAGTGAAGATCATAACAAAAACATATAAATTGATATCTGAGATTCTGACCCCTCTGCTGCACTCATTTTCTCTGTGCTATTATTTCTAGCAATCTAGAGCTGATGCAAAGTTTGGCATCAGCTATCAAATACCAGAAATCCAAAGGAAGAAAGAAGTAAAGCACAGCTGCGAGGAGAATGGAAGAGGAGAAGCACATGGGGAGTAGCCAAAAGGAACATGCAAAAACTTGGGATTTTACACTATTAAGCCAATAGCAGGGGAAAAAAAACATCAAAAGGAGCAGATAGTAAACACCCAGTAGAAGACAGCACTGGAGGGGAAGAATAAAGGAAAGGGAAAAATATATGATGAGATGAGCCCTCTTGATCTGTGAGGGCAGAAAAGAAGAAAAATTTTAAGTACAATCCACTAGAGATGAAGCATTTGCTACAAACTTTACACGTAAGGAAATAATTAAATGATAAGCCATTCATTGATAAGCAATGAAATAAAATGAAAATCATACTTCCACGGTGATTCAGATAGAGCTGAAACAACAGTTCCCCTTCTGCTAAAGGTCAGAGAGGCTCTAGGAGCCTAGGCCAGCAATCAGCCACATTCAGCAACACATGAATGATGGAAAATGGAAATCCCGTGTCAGCAGCGACTGGATGTGAGGTCCACAACAATACTTAATTTTGTCTTTGCAACAGAATGGTTGATTAACAAAGTGACTGTCAGTGGGAAAAAGAGAAGGGGAAACACAGCAGAATGTATGAGGTGTCCAATTCCCAATACTAAAAAAAACAAAAAGGGAGGAGAAAGAGAAGCAAGATGTATCTGCATAGTATCTGCATTTCTGCCTGCTGCTCATGCACACAGCCTTTACAGAAGAGCAAATGTCAGAGTGCTGACTGTGTCTGGTGAAGACTGAACTTCCTGTAAAACGATGCACTAAGTTTCCTGAAAGGAAGCAAAACATAAGCTGCTCAAACAATTCCCAAGAAAGCTCTGATATCAGAGTCACACAATTGCAAATCTGCACTGCTAGAAAAATATAGCGTCGCATTAACAATCACCAGTGACGAGCACAAAGATTCAGAGAAACAATCATATTAATTTAAAGGAGAAAGTACCAGATCATATGAAGGAATAGGTAAATTATCTCAGTTGTATAAGACAATCCATACAACTTTTTTTCATTTCACCCTGCAACTGAGCTAAAACTCTGATTCTCCTTTCTGTTCATGAAACAAGATATAAATCTCTGTGAAATTATTATGCTCAAGCCATTTCAATATAGTAGAGGCCAGTAGCACTTGCAAGTCCTTATGCTACAAAATTGATTGAATAGCAGTAGAATACTGGGTTTTATCTCTAACGTACAGAAAGCGAATTTTCTTATTTCAACATGTTCAAAAGCACTCAGCATACATGGGGAATCATTTTTGTTCTCTATTAAATATTAAAAATACTTCTTCCAACTTATAAAACTTTATTTAGTTCACCTATTATTTAGAAATACTCCTATAGCATTTAAATTTGGATGAGGTCCATGCTTTGAATCAGGATCTTTTATGATAAAACCTTCTGCTTTGTCTTTTATTTAGAAGACACATTTCCTTTTATTTGGGGGAAAAAGAAAATTAATTATCACACCAATCACAATTACTTCTTTTAAATGGAGTGCAGGTAGAACAGTTGAAATTTGTGCTACATCAGCTTTATTCTTTATACTGAAAAGTACTGGTTTTTACGTCTAAGAACTCTCGGTTATATGTTATATGTTATATGTTTTGCATATAAGCAGAAGGACTCCTAAGATCGAAACAGCATTTTAAATGAAAACATAACAGTTTAAGTTATGCCTGTGTTTTTTTTTCCTTTCACAGCTCAAGAGCTTCAGTAAGTCACAGCACAAGCAGGAACCCTTTCTTTCCCAGAAGGATCAAAAGGCCAGCAGCAACCCTCACTCCACAGCAAAGACAGCAACTACGTTACATGCAGACAACGTTCCTCTGCTTTTTACAAAAACCTTCAGCCCCACAGAAGCATTCATGCCTTCAGCAGCATCAGCAGCTCAAGTAGTTTAGCCATCAACAAGCCAAACTGATGCCTCCATCCCTATGTGCTTTGCAGCTCTTTGGCACTGAGGGAACAGCTCAGCCTCTCTCCTTGCATTTCTTGGCCCCAGGAAGAAAAACTTTAGGAAACAACAAACCAACCGCCAAAAGGACACAAGTGCAGCATTTTTGAAACATCCTTATCAACTCTACTGAAGTTTCATGCCATCTGCCATTTTATTTACACTGCTGCCACAGCCTTGCCTCTAGGAATTAACACCAGCACCCTTTTTGTTATTGTCCCTCCACCACAACTAGTTACATTTTACTGTGTCACATTGTTTGCTTTGGCTGCTGGGATTAACAGAATACAATGGGAACACCCCCAGGCTACCTTATATTTAATTAGTGTCCTGCTTATTTAGACAGAATTCCTGGTTTATTTCCAGCACAGTACTGCCAACTCAGATTATGTAAATACTATCAATCATTTTATCTTTAAATATGTCCCTTCTATTGGCATTCTCAATTTTGAGTCTTTAACTTTCAGCTTTTGTTAGAAACTACAAAGATTAAGACCAAGTCAATGTTTTTATTTTATGAAAATTTAAATCCCACATAATAACATGACTTCAGAAGCTGAGATTTTCATAGTGCGCTCTTACATTTAACATCTGGTCTTTTTCCTGAGTCCACCATACCATACCTTTTCATAACTTTAATTTACTGTTCACTCTCCAGTAATAAAAACAATGGTTCTAGTAAGAAGGTTCTCATTGCTACTTACAAAGTTGTTTAAAATGTTGATGTTAACACACCAAGTCAAAGCGAACAGGACTTTATACTGAAGCGCTTTAGAGTTTTCCAGCCACCCTCTAAACATGACCCTCCTGTCACTGCTTACAGTTGTGTTATTGTAATAGAGAAAGAAGTAGGGAAACACTAAAAAGGACTGGTAATAATTTAAAAAAAAAAAAAAAAAAAAAAAAGTGGGGTAAGGGTGTGGTAAAGAAAATGATGCAGAGAAGAGAAAAATGCCCCAGAGACAGTAACCAGAACAAGAATGGATCATCCTTTTCTTTCTATTCATAATTTATAAAATTAATATGGAAAAGAGGGCTCTGAACATGGTTTATTAAGAATGAGAACAAACCTTCAACATCCCTCCAACCCTGACTCTACCATGATAGCCACGATGTCAAGAATCCATATTCTTCATTTTCCTTCAAAACTACCATATCGAAAGGAAAGATTTTATGATTAAAACTTTCAATTGCCATTCCTTTATAGTATCTGTGAAGATTATTTTTAACACTAAGTTTAAGTTTTGAGAGCAAAGTAGACCCCTGCATGTGCAAGAGCTAAGAAAACAAGCCATATTTCCCTTTCCACAAGGACTTGTTCCACAAATACCTGAAAAAATATCGATAATGTGGGCCATAGTTCTCACTCTATTCCACCTATTCCAGCAGAATCTCCAGTGTGGATGCAGCTATGTCAACAATAGAAAGTTTTTGCCAGGTTATTTGCTGTTCAACAGGTGAGCATACCAGTAAATAAGGCCTCCCCATTAGAACGTTTTGGTCACAGAGCAGATACCATGTAATACACAAATAGTCAAAACAAACAAATGAAACAGAAGAATTTATTTAAAATAAGAACTGAGTTTATCACTTGAATTACAGAGCAAAGATTCCTTAGGTAGAACATTAACATACATACGGAATTAGAAAATCAAGCAGACACAATGCTAAATTAAACAACAAAGGAAATAAGAAGAGCAAAGAACAAAATAGTTAACCACTAACAAAATTCCTCCCTTGAAATTTCTCCTTCTGTGCTGCTTCTCCCCCTCCGCATCTTTTTGAAGTTAAACACTGTCTTCTTTGTTTTAAATACAAACTCACACTGGATTGAAGTTTCCAAGTCTCAAGCCTGAACAGAACAGTTTACAGAATAGCTGTGATGAGGATGGTTATGAAACATGGGGAAGAACGTTATGACTACTTCAGACACAAAAAGGTACACAACAAAACACTTCCTAGAGTGGTTTGTATATAGTTCCACTGAAAGGTCTATTTCCATGTAAAAATATTTATCAATACTGATTTTACACTACAAATACAATATTAACTACTGTCACTACAAAGGGAGAATATACTAATATTAGCATTTATTTAAGAGGGAAAATTGTTTATTTTTAAGTTCACAAAGTGAATACTGAATTGTTAAATGAGTTGGCTTAGTTTAATAGAATTACTTATATGAAATCTCCATATGCATTATCCCAACTTAGCTCTTTATTTTGCCTTATCATCTGAATTATTTTTTTTTTTCAGTCACCTCTACAAAAAACTCAATTTGATGACTCAGACAAATCTTTCCAGTCAGGATGATCCCAAATCACCTTATCAAAACACAATATTTTCCTTGTGTTGGAAATTCAAGCAAAATGAGTATTATTCACTAATCTATACAGAAGACCTAAAAAGTGTTCTCCAGTTTAACTGCTCATACGGCCAATTGTGGTCCTCAGACAAATCTTTCATTGCTTTTCTGTTAAAATACGAATTTTATTTTAACTTGCAGTTTACAGAATAGCAGTCAAAAGATGCATGTCTCCTAATAAAGAGGGGTGCCTTCTAACCAGATTAGAGGTCTCAGTTTTCAAGAAAGATGCATTTTGGAGCCACCCAGACATGAAGGCAAGCTTACTCCTGCTCTGCTAAGGAACAGGCAAACAGCATGTACCATCTCCCTGGGGCAAAAACTTGCCCTGAAGGTCAGATCTGACTCACAGGACACATATTTTATGGGCCTGCCTAACAGTTTGCTCTACTTGACTTGTCTCAAAAGCAAACTTCATAACACTTTATGCAAACATTATACAACCTTAAGTCTGAGCCATAAATCAATACACTCACTTAAACTTGAGGAATCTCTGTATCAGGAAATAGTTTCTTACTTGAAATTCTCCTGTAATTAATATTAACATTGCTCAATCTTACAATTTTCTCTAAGCAAATGTCACAGTACTTACAGCCTTTAAGTAAAAACATGACAAACAAGATTTTGCACAGACTCAGAGAGAGGCAAGTTTTCAAGTAGAATTTGTCTCTTATTTCCATGTGCCCCAATATAGAACTTGGCATTTGAAAACTCTTGTGTTACAATGCTGCTAGAATGCTCTTAGTACTCATGATCACAAATTTCAACAGAAGTCACCACAGAAAACTGTATTTCCTACATGCCAGAACACTACAGCTCATTTATGAATAGCCAAGACTCAGGTGGCAAGTATTTCATCACTTCCTCAAATCAAACCTCAATATTTCTGGAAGCATACCTCACTAGTATAATGAGTTAAAACCAGTATTAGAAATAGCGTGAGTGACCAAACAGCTGTTTGACATTTGAATGTTTTTCAAAAGGATCTTCTGGGTCTGGGTCATGATTTTTTAAAATATTTTTATTTTTAGGAGAAAACAGAAAACCAGCACAACAACATGCAAATAGGCCACAGGCCCCTGTTTTTGCTCGTCCTTTACAAAAATACTTTCAGGGAAACGGCACTTGTGGGCACTGTAGATATTACCAGAATGCAGAGTAAGTAAGCAGTATTCAGACCTTACTTTCCTCTGGATCGCTATTTAAAGAAGAAAAATATTTAACCATAATTACTTAGGTAAGTCTTCTGATGCAACCTTAAGCCCCTCTTCATCTTTTCTTTTTATATCAGTAAATACAGCATTCAGAAGATTAGAAACTAGTTTGGCTCTCTAAATTTTGAAGAATTAATTTCAGAATTTTGATGTACACACAATGTGCACTACTATTTTCCAGGTGTATAAAATTACTCTGAGTGATCCACATATGATAACAAAAATAAAACATTGGAAAAAAAAAAACAAAAACAAAAAACAGATGTTTTGCCATGGTTTACATTCAAGACATTTCTACAAGAAAACAGGTTCCCAAAAGTACAACTGGTATGACGATACTCCCATGCACTTTGTAATTTGGTGTTTTTTTGCTAAAACTGGCTAACTGAATACCATTATTACTGAAAATAGCAGACTGAAACTACACTGACTCATTGGCTTTGTATTATCACATTTCATGCAGAACCCACTCAAGAGTTCTATTTTTCCTTTTAAGGAACCACTACAAACATATTGTGCTTTTTTCCCTATATGAGGAACTAATCAGGAAAAGAATAAGCATTACCCTGCACTAAGGCACAACAGAACATGGGTTCTGAGACTACACCGATAGAACACAGTGAAAATATTCTGAAATTATGATACAACTTACTTCAGACCAAAACACAGTAAGCACAGTCATCTTTACGTTACTTAAAGAACTTCCCCTTTGTCTGGCACTGATGATTACTGCCATCCAAACCTCTCCAGCCACAGACCATATATTCAGATGATGTTCTCAGAGTCAGAAGTAAGGTAAAAAAAAAAGAACGGCTTCAGGTAACTCTGGCTATCTGTGATATGCACAATATTGTATTTATCACATGGTCATCTGGTGCAGCATAAAGTTCTCACTGAAGTTTAACTACTGTTCTACAAACCAATTGGCAAAAGCAAAACTTTTATTTCTTAGTATGGATTCACCATAGGGTGTGCAAATTTCTTACCAGTCACAGTCCATCATTAACTACACCGCTTCAAAACGTTCAACCTAGAGTCAAAGGGCAGAGGCTACATGGAAACCTTCTGCATCCCACTAACACTGCAGCAGTGACACTCAGATCACCAATGGCTTCAAAAAACACTCAGTCTCACATTGCATTCTTTTCAGCCCGGAGGAGGCTCAGAGGAGACTTTATTGTTCTCTAAAACTACTTGAAGGGAGGCTGTAGTGAGCTGGGGCTTGGCCTCTTCTCTCATGCAACTAGTGGTAGAACTATAGGGAATGGCTTCAAGCTGCGCCACGGGAGACTTAGGCTGGATGTTAGGAAACACTGCTTTTCTGAAAGAGTGATCAAGTACTGCAATGGGCTGCCCAGGAAGGTGGTGGAGTCACCAACCCTGGAGATGTTCAACGAACGTTTGGGTGTTGTGTTGAGGGATATGGTTTAGTGAGAATTTCTATGGTTTAGAAATGGGTGATAGGTGGATGGTTAGACTGGATGATCTTGAAGGTCTTTTCCAAACTTGGTGATTCTGTGATTCTGTGAAGACTGCAATTGCATCTTTCTGATTAGAATGGTATTTAATGAAAATTAAATGAAAACACTGTGGTTGTGTAAGACTGGGAAGAGGGACATAATCATTATCATTACACATTAAAACCACAACAGAAAAACCTTAACAGTGTCAGCAGAATCATCAAATCTGAGGTATGCGTGCACCACCTACAAACTGCTAAAAATTACTGGCATCCTAATAGTAGCTACTTATGCCTTCCTATTTGCACTTCTCAGCCCATTTCAAGAGCTAATCCTTATTTTTCTCTTCAGCCAAACACGTTCATCTTCAAAGCAAATTAAATCCAAAGGTCCTGCACAGGTGTTATAGCTTCTGTGTGTTCTAGAGGCATTTAATGATGCATATCACCTTGAAAGACATTTTTCAAAAATGCATATATTGCTTATCATCTTACAACAATATACTGGAATAAAAAATAATAATATAAATAAATAATAAATAATAATAGAACATCAGGCTCATTGATAAGAGTGAGAATAATTGAGGAATTTTGGAACAGAAGCAGTAAGAGATCTGCCAGGTCAGGGGGAGAGTGACACAGGATAGCTGTCTGTGGAGAAAGGATTAGAAAATCTTTCTGGGAGGGGAGTTTGTATACATGCTTCACACTACATTAACTTCTACAAGCCAGATTTCTCAAAGACTTGTCCTTTTTAAAGAAGACAATATCAAATACTGCATTCCTGCATTTCAGTGTTTAAGTATTGAATTGACTGAAGCCCTATTCATCCACAGCCCCCCTATCCCCCAAATTTCTTCACAGCCAGATGAAGCAAGTACCTGCATATATAGGGAACATTATGCAATCACTTCTTGAAGTAAAAGAATATACCCTTCAGACTCAGCAAGATATTTTGAATAATTTCCATTAACCTATTCTACACAATTTCTATACTCACACATTTGGTTACAATGAAAGAAGTCTGTAAGTGTCATACTTTCTAACTTTGAAAAGAGCCATTTAAGTTATTTCAAGAACCGGTACTATTTTTTAGACAGTATGAACACAGTCATCTGAAATAATCACAATCATAGTAAGATGACTGTGCTCTATACAAGAAAAGGTACTTTTGTATGATTATCACATGGAACAAACAGCTCTAACAACAAATTATCTACTTGATTGCAAAAACAGTCCCGAATCCAAGCTTGCATAACTATGGAAGTCACCCACTTAGCCAGCAGGAAAAGGGAATCTCCAAATATTATAATTAAATAAATCGCTGTTATAAATAAAAACATCAATGTAAAATATATCAAACAAAAATATAAAAAGATCTAATTTTAGATTTCAATAAAACAAAATGCAGGAAAGTACTAATAAAAGAGTGAGCACGGGAACATGCTAAATTGTTTAATTCCCACAGAGCTGAATGAAGCATCTCCCTCCCTAAAGAACCACTCTTATCAGGAGGCTGCTTCCTGGAGGAGAAAGAGGCAATTGAAGCTAGGAAATGATGGATAGCAATGACCTTTCTATCTGTAAAACATGGGCATATTTTAGGTATTTAATCTTGAGAATTGGATTATTATTAATCAATTATTCATGACAATTTGAATCTATGGTAGATGTTTTTTGTTTTCTTAAATATCACATAGCTAAGGTCCTCAGAAATGAGATTAAATCCTCACAAGCAAATAGTGTTGGCACTGGCATTTTCTTCTCTCCTAAGCATTCCTTCCCCTACGTAACTGGCAGCACACATTGCCAATTACCTACCCTCTACCCTCTATAGAACTTCTGACTAAACATTCTGAAATTCACCTTTACCACTTTTTTTTTTTTCTTAAAGGACAAAATTATGTTTTCTAGAGAACAAAGCAGGTCATTGTGGTAATGCAGAGCAGCAAAAACTCCTACGTCTCATTCCTGTTGCCGATGGCTATGCTGCTATGTGGTTTAACATTTGCTCTTTCTCACTTGCCAAAGGTGAGTGATAACAGAAGCAGAACGTCTCCAGTAAAGACTACCAGATCATAAAATGAAAATAAGAAGAAGGTGTTTGCAGATATTTAAAATATATTGCTGAAAACAAAGAAAAAGCAGATGGAGCTATGTAAGTCTAAGCTCTTTTTAAAAGCAAGACCTCCATAGTCTTGAACAAAATGCAAACTATATATGCATTTATGAAGGGTAGGGAACAGCACTGCTCCAAATAAATGAAAAAAAAAAACATATGAAAAATCAAGTTATTCCAGTCTGGAGAACTACACTGGAAACGAGACTCTTTCTCACAAAAGTTTTGAAACTGAAGGATCTGAAAAGCAACGGTCACTTCTCAAGTTCAACGCATGTAAGGAATATCTGGCAGTTCCAATGGTTCTCAAATATTCTTTAATTTAAACTACGTAAATGCACCTTATTTCCAGCCCAAATGAACTTCCATACATTCGATCTAGTTCTCCCTTTGCTGTTCTTGTCTGCTACAGTCAGAGCATTTACCAGATTTACCAATCTTACTGAATTTCTGTTCATTGTGGCATCATGCTTCTTAGGCACTAAGCAAGTCTGAGACATAAACCTGTTGGAATGCATCCAGGGAAGAACCACAAAAATGATTCACAAAATGGAACACCTCTCCAATGAAGACAGGCTGAGAGACCTGGAGACTTTCAAGGTGAGGCTGGATAAGGCCTTGAGCAACTGGTCCTAGCTGTGGTGTCCCTGTTCACTGCAGGGAATTTGGATTAGATGGCCTTCAGAGGTCCCTTTTAACTCTAAGGATCTATGATTCTAAGTCATTCCTTGCTAATACTGAACAGATTGAACTCCAGGAGTTTTTCCACAATAAGGCATGTTTTCAACCATTCCTGAGATATTTGTGGTTCTTCCCTGATCCTTCTCCAACTGAACACAGTATTCCAGTAACAGTTATGAAAACCATTAACAATTAATACTGAGAGATAATATAAACACTTCCATCTTATTTAGCTCTCCCTGTTTACATGTCAGTATACAGTAGCCTTTTGAAGCACAGGGTTGTACTGGAAGATAATTCTCATCCATCACAACTCAAGCTCTTTTCAAAGCCCATTAATTCCTTGCTTAAATAAATACATAATACTTTCCCAAGATCAGCCATTTGACCAGAATATTATGATAGTTTTCATTCTGAGGATAAGGGATGCTCCAAAGCAGGTTATGGAAGGGGTAATTTGGGGGAAGTCTCATAATCTAGAAACTTTTTTAAAAGTGGCTTGAGAAAGGGACTGTGAAGTAAAGGTGAACTGAAAGTATCTTCGTGTGGAAAATGAGTGCAGTATTTCAGCTTATTGATGTTGCCTGGTAAACTGAGTTTACAAGTGCAAATAAGAAATCATACATAATGAAGTCATTACAGAGTCTCTAACACTGGACTTCATTGTTGGTGTGCCAGTAAAACTGACTGATTAATCTACTTCCATATAACAGCAGGATAAAACAGCTGCAAACAAGGAGAACTTTGGAAAATAAATGCTGGAACCATTTATGAAGTGAAAACTAACTAACACTAATGGATTAAGTATCAGCTGTGGGGCAGGAAAACAATGTGTATGGGAAAAAAAAGAAAGAAAATCCCTAGGATAGTAGCAAATAGTTGCTTAATCCTTGAGAAAACTGAAGTGTGTCCTGTCTAAAGCAGCTTAAAGGAACAGTTTTAAAACAGTTTTGAATGCCAAAACACTGTTTATTCCTAACCTCAAGTTTCTTTCAATATGTGATATTCCACAAAATTTAGTCCAGTGAGACAACAGATTTGGTCAAATGAAAGTGACTCTGAGCTACACTGCCAGTTATTTAAAATTAAGTGTTTAAGTGATAAACCAACTTCTCTCTCTCCTACTTCTGTTGTTCTAATTTTAGTTACCATACAGTTTATTTTGTAGACCTCCTGCATGCTACAAGAGATATCTGTCATTCAGTCTTAGACTGTTCCTCAATTTTGACTTCTCTACTCATAGACACACACAAAAAAGTAAAAATTAAAAAAAAAGCTGCATTAATTTCTTCATTTTCAATTCTTCCTTCCTTCTAGAAGACCTTGTTTGCTGATAGGAACAACAAAGGGTTAAAAAAAAAAAAATCAAACTTGAAACAGAAAGTAGTGTGTCACAACAGCTACTCAAACTCATAATAAAGCCACTAGTATATTAAACAATGATCAAGACAAAGAGTTACAGAAACTTCCAGCTTTCACCTAAATTTGCTTTCAACAAAGAGGAACCAGGAAGAACTCCAAGAAGGGCACATTTATGCACAGAACAAAAAAATACCTCTGAATTTTACCATGTATCTAGCTTTTCTATTTTTTTTTTTTAAATTCCCATCCCAGAGTCATACAGCTGCACCTAACCATCAAGCCACTTCACACTTTTTTCACTACCAGAGACTTGCAAAATCTGCTGCAAATTTTACCATACACTGAAAAATGTATGCAGTTCCTTGGTGCAGCCAATACGCACCCTTGCATCAAAGAGATCAGAGGAAACACAACACTGCCATACTACTGTCCTTGATTCTTCCTTCCTTCCATAGTTCAGGCACGCTGTTAAATCACTACCAGATAAATTTGCTTTCCCAGAGGTCTGGGACTAAGAAATGGGGAATTAGAATAAGAACACTCCAAAACGAGTGAACTCCATACCTGTCTTCCCACATCCTCAACAAAAGCACCAGCCAATTGCTTGTACTGGGCCTAAATTAATAATCCTTAGGGATTAAGGAAACTCCAAAATCATATAAAACAATTTTTTATTGCCCATGAAGAAATATTTTATAAATTATGAGAAGCCAATCACATAAAGAGAAAAATAAACTCTGTAATTCCACAGAAAATGAACAATTGCAACAATGGGCTCAAAAACTATGAATTTATCTGACTGAATAGTGGAGTGTATGAGCAGTGTAAAGAAAGAGCGAAGCATGTGGTCAAACAACGATCTCAGACTGGGATCTGGAGCACCACTCTGCTTTCAGCCCATTTGCTTCCTGAATACACCCTACAATTAAGAAGAATTTTTCATGCTGCCTCTCCCTTCAACATCCAGATTCAAGAATTCACAGAATTTTAAAGTCGCATTAGCTCTGGTAACTAAAATACTTTCTCCCCAGGAGAGTACAATTGTAGATGATCTTTTGGACAACACATGATCCTGGAAAGACAAAAATGGGAATAATCTTACACTTTTTATGATTCAAAGCACCTAAGACATAAACTAGGAATGTGGGCTTATACAAAAAAAAAAAAACTGAAAAAAAAACCCCTAAAACACCTAAAAACTCCAATCTATAACACTTTAGGTTTAAAACCTAGTTGTGCCACATTCTTCAACTTTTGAGAGGACTAGCTACCTGAAGATTCAAATATTTTTTATAAAATTACATCTGATTCAGCGTAACTGGAAGAAACTGCTTTCAGTATGGTATACCTCCATAACCTGAGAAATCTGAGGTGACGAGACTGAGCACAGCTGCATACTGCAGTTCACATGCCTACTAAATGATACAAATTTTACCAGAAGAATATATAATTAAGAGTTAAAATATTGATCCTGTAGAGGTATATAATATATTATACCATACTCATCACAATGTTATTTCAAATTGTTTCTTAGAGATGCTGACAGAAGTCATTCCAGGAAATAAATTCTCAGACATGCATGACAGTTGCAAAACAATTGCATTTGACACACATTTAAGGGAGTCAACAGGCAGTATCCCCTTTACACGACTAAAGCAAGCCTAAATGGCAGCAATTTGTTCTGGAAGTACTTACTTCTGATGAGGTCACCATCAGTGCGATTTCCCCAGACAGACTGCTCTTGTATCTCTGGCTGTATACGTTGGTTACTGGAAGACTGGTTTATGTCTTTATCTCCTGCTGCAATATTCTGTTGGTCAGTTTTTTCTAAGGCAAAAGAAATGTGAGCTTGTTAGTTTCTTTGGTATTTTTCTTCTGGGTGAGCAAATCTTATATTTGAAAGTTAAAAACTAGAGAATATACCGTGCAACTTTCATTAACATCTCATATATTTTCCTTAGATATAACTCCTAATAAAGACAATTTTTGTTTTCCTAACCAGATGAAAATATTCCCTCCTTAAAAAAAAGTCTTTCAGTCATCATTTGTTTAGTCACACAAAATAACAGTCAGCATCTTTTGTAACAACAACAATTGAGTTTGATTATGTTCAGTTACATTCCATGATATTTTCAGATAAAAATTTCAATCTGTCACACACACAAAAAAACATTACTTCTTGCCCATGTGCATGTGCCTCTGCCTCTGGCATATAAAAGCTACAGAAATTCCACAAAAGTCTGTTTTCCATTATTTACAATGCAACTTACGATTGAAGATCAATATTTTTGAAACGAAAATGATGACTACAGTTAAATTTATTTTAACAGCGTGCCACTAAAAAATTAGATTTTGAATTAGTGATTATATTCAACAGCCTGTAAGGAAAAGAAAAATTGTTTTCTCTCTCCAAGTACACACAAGATGCAGGGAAGTTTCCAGAGAAGAAATTCTTACGCTTACTTCAAAAGATAGCAGATATTTTTGTTTTGACGGCCTTTATATTCTCAAGCCAAGGTGAGTGGCAGCTTTCATATTCATGAAATAGTTAATATTCATGTAGAATATTAGCTTATATCATTTCAATGTGAACTACTTTTCAGACATGTATGAGATATAATGCCTGCTGTAAAACTAAAGTAAAAGAGCAACTGTTGAAAATTGTTAGATCTCTTTTTTTCAACCTGTTTATAAACTATATATATATATATGTGTATATATGTATATATATCTATATAAAACATTTATCACAATGTAATGATTTCATATCCACTAGTAAAGCAATTGTTCTGGTTCTGAGACGCAGAAAAATCACTGATTTCTACAGCTGCTATGGTTAGTTTCTTTATGTAGCCAACAGTAGTCTGACTTTAAATCCTAACTTTCTGCCTTTGTTATTCACCCTATTAAACTGAGCCACTGAACATCATTCAAAATAATATATGCCATATTATATGTATAGTAGCATGAGCCTTCAAGCACTGCTGCTCCTCTTCTATTATTTTCTGCCTCTGAAAATTCTGACCCTGCTACCTGTATGTTTCCTCTCTCTTAGTGCTCCCTCATAACACCATTTCCTCAATACCTTGTCAGTATCTCCTCAAGTCCATCCTAAGATGAATAGTTTCATCAGGATTGGTGCAAAGTTACCTCACTGATTGGAAAGATATTCATCAACTTCAACGAGTTTTGCATACTGCCCTTTATAACCTAACTTCTTCTAGACACTCATCCTCTCCAAACCAAAACCAAAATCAAACACAGATTTTCTTGAAGCTCTTTCACAGGCCTCAGTCACAAATTATTTATCCCAGATATCTATCAGACACAAATATGACTGTATTAAAGTGTAACAATTTTGTCTGTGCAGTTGGGCATTAGGTGCAAATGTCTCTCAAAAGTGTTTGAAAAGTGCTCTGCAATAGGCTGAATGAAAATAAGTAGTGTCCTGGAGAGAGCTAGCGTAAAGAACTGCAAGCACAGTACAATCTCCTTTTCATACAGAGTAAGCTTAAATGAGCTATTTTAAGAGATTTTGCTCTTGATCTACTTTACTGCAGTAAAAACACTTAAGATTAGAACAATATCTACCCTGCAGCTGTAGTACAAAACAGGAGAGTTGCTGTATACAATTTTCTTTTATAGGATACATGTTTGTAATGCCTTACTATTTGATGTAGTAAACAACAAACAACTGTAAGGAAAGATTAGTATCAGCATTTGTGGGGCTGCTGATGTTCTAGATTACATTTTTATCTACAAAAATTGAAGGAGTGCAGAATGCAAGGAAAACATCATTATTCATAGGAATTTAGTTTTCATTCCTCTGCTTGTTTTCTGCTCAGTATATATATAAATATTTTTCTTTATGGGTTTTACTTGTGTTTTCCATGTTTACTTCCATTGTTCTAGCTGGATATGACAAACAGCCAGTCAAAACCTTGTAAACAATATTATTAGTTAACAAGAAAGAAAATGCACTATTAAGAAACAAAAACAACAACTGCAACTGAATACCAATTAACATGAATTGAGTGACTATTCTTTGATTTACTGAATTTGTATTAAATCTTCCCCATGAATGTTCCTAACAATAACTTCAAAATTGCACCAGTGACATTAAGCATTTATTTGATATTTTACTTCCCACTTCTTCATCACCCAGCAGAGAAGCCAGACTCCTGTCAGATGCTTCCATAGGGATGTGGTAGGTCAGAGCTAAGCACCACACAGCTGCTCCTACCCTTCCCAGTGGGGTATGGGGGAGATAGCAGAAAGAGTAAAAGGGAGGAAACCTGTGGGTCAAAATATACTAGTAATAAATGATGATAAGGAGAAACAAAGCAGAAGCAAGTGATACAAAGGCAATTGCTCACCACCTCCCATGGGTTTTCAAGCAACAGATACACCCCCCCCAAAAAACCATCTCTCAGTTCTTGCTGAGGAGCATGAGGGTACATGGTATGGTCAGTTCAGTCTAGCTATTCCAGCTGGCAGCCTCTTGCCCACCCCCAGCCTCTCACCGAGTGAGAGGCAAGCACAGCTCAGCAACAGCAAAACCACTGGTGTGTTATCAATGCTGTTTTAGTCAGAAATCCAAAACACAGCACTGACTGCTGTGAAGAAACCTATTTCAATCCTAGCCAGACTTGGTGTGGTGGGGATTTAGAAGAATGGTGCCTTAAGTTGTGTTTATTTTTTTGTAAGTTCACTACTAAAAAACTGATGTGCAGAACACTGAAAATAAACAAATACTGGTGTCCCAACTGTTCTTTCTGTCTGAAGTGCACCAGGCCTGAATTTTAGTAAAAAGGCATTTCTTTATTATTTCCTTACAAGAAACAACTGATGATGGGATCATAGTATCTCTTTTTTTATTCTTATCCCTTTTGAAGTGCAGCTACAACATATCAACAACTGATCACACATGAAAACAGCCTCAAGAACAATCTTGAGTCTGTATTTTGTTGATGTCATTATTTTTTGGTTTAGGTGTGTAAGAATAGTTACGGATACTTTATAAAAGGTAATGAATTCATGAGACCAGTAAAAATCCACATAAAAACCTTAGTTTTCTCGGATGTGCCATGCTTGTGGCAGAACAGGGTTAATAAAACCTGCAGCAACCACCAGTACTAATGGCTGGATATTGCCACAGTCAAGCATGTCATTTTTCCGCTGTATTTTCAAATAAATTTGTAACACTTCTCTGCTTTAATTAAGCTTAGCCTTAAGAAATTTTATGTAATATTTATTTGGTATGTTAGCTTCTGCTTCATCTAGTACACTCTTCCACTCTCCGGTGACTAACCTTCAAAACTGACAGCCAAGAAGAAAACCAGATGCTCTTCCTAACAGTTCAAATAATGGAAGGAAAAGAATCATTATGTTCTGCATCTGGCTGTGCTTGGAAATCCAATCTCTCCTCAAAACCACTCCTAGTTACTCTAGGTTATGTCACAAAAGCAACACAGGCTTCTTACCCAGATACTTGGTTCTACTGACATATTCAGCCCCCTGATCAGTAACCGATGACTATATGCCTCCTCTAGGCGAGCAGCAGTCCCTGAGCTGAGCTCCTAGCCAAGAGCCCTGTGGGTTTGATAGCCACACAGATCACTCTGTGATTTATCCTGAACATAAGCATGGGCACAAACTCTACTTGTGCAGGGAATAATGCAAATGTAAGGTTTAAATAAGGAAAAGAAGGAACATGGAGGCCAAAGGGACAATTAACAATCTAAATCATATCTATGTTATGGACAAGATAAAAATTAAAAACTTGATTCACATCTAAAAATGTGTTTCATGAAATAAATGAATAAAGTGAACTCTTACTTCTGAGTTATTTGGAATTATTAAAGCATATATAAATTTTTTTTATGCTACAGTAATTCACTGTACCACAATCTTTTTATATTTTTTTCTAGAACTACACAGCAATACATACATATTTCATGGAATAAATCTTTGTATTTGCAGTCGCAAATGACTGCAATATTGATTTTTAAGTTCAGTTTTGGTTTCATTAGCGTGCAAACTGACAGAAAACACAAAATAAAAACAGGTAAAGGATGTGCATTTGAAAGACACACCTCAGTCTTTGACAAATACCCACCTCTCCTTCTTTAAGTGCTTGTTGATTCATATCTTTACCTTCCAGCTGTCTCCAACCACCTACCGTCTCTCTAGAGCTCACACAGAAATGTGTCCCAATGAGTTCAAACACAGCTACAGCAAGACTGAGATATTAAACATAGAAACATACCTTCATGCATAGAAACTATGTACTATCCAACTCCTCCACAAGCAAAAAAATGAAATTGACTTCCCATATTGAGTGTGTCAGATAACCTCATACTGTCACAGGCAGCTGATTTCTATTCATTATATGACACATAATACCATAAACTGATATAGCCCTCTCTTTCAAAAAGCTGAATGATGAAAATTGCTAGAACTGCAACATGACAAACTTGACTTCAGAAACTAGTTCAAAGTTCACATACTGATATAGGGGTGTGGTAGACAAAAAAAGTTAAAAATCCTGCAGCTGTCACAACTAAAGGCTTTGTTGTTATGGCATTCATTTTCTGTTCACCAACACTATGGGAGGCAGCACCAAATAAAGTAAAAGCAGCTGCTGGGAAAGCCTTCTGGAAACCTGAGTGCATCATTCTCATCAAGGATGCAGGAACAAGCAGAATGGACTTGCATAGCTGACCACCATGAAGAATGCAGAAACTCATTCAGGAACTCAACACTATCACTATATAAGGACAGAAGAATGATGGAAGCATGAGGTAAAGCTTATTTAAACACCTAGATATGACACTGCTGGGATGCATAAAGGCTGACCCAAAAGTAATGCCTCCTATTTTATTATATCAGCCCACAATGTCTGAGGCAAATGTTGGTGGTATGGCAGTAAGGATTGAACCATCCCATCAACATTCCTTAGCAGCGTCTGACATGGAAGGGTGTATGAAGAAAAGGTGTGTCAATGAATTCCTGCATGTGGAAAAAATTGTGTCCATTTAGATTCGTTGATGCTTGATGAATATTTATGGAGACCAAACAGCGGATGTGAGCACAGTGAGGCAGTGGGTGGTGGTTCAGCAGTGGTGACACTGACAGTGGGTCACCTCTGCTGATGCAGACTTTTAGGAGCACAGCATGCAGGCTCTTGTTCATCACAAGTGAAAATAAAGAGCTAATGGTGGTGACTATGTTGAAAAACATCATTTTTTAGCTGAGACTTTTCTGTATCAACTAGTGTCACTGTATTCTTTGTCTTCGTTGTAAATCCACAGAAATAAATAGGAGGCATTACTTTTGGAGCAACCTACACACTCTAGACTAGTACTCTAGTCTCAAGATCATTTCTTGGCTAGGGTGCATCAGGCACATTCCTACAGTACATCTTCCAGATTGTTTAGTTTAAAAGGAATCCAGCCCAGGTCACTCCCCAAGAAAGCAAATCAAAGCAGGGGTGAACAGGGTGTTCAGTTCAAAACAGCACTACTGATCGAAAACACTAGCACAGACATGGTCATTGCTGGATACTACTTAACAGGAAGAAAAATCAAGTGTTTTAAAGTGAAGACTAACTTCTGAAGGTCTGAAATAGAATTTGAGAAACATGACTGCAATATAAAGCTTGCCTATGAGATGGAACAAAAATATTTCAAATTTGATGCAAGACCTTAACAGTCAGCTCTGTGAAATACAAGTCTATCACACCCATGTAGACATGAATCACTTTACTGGAACTGCATGCACATGAAACTGAAAGCAGAAGTGTATTATTTTGACTAGCTAGAGTCAGACAACTCTGGAAGTTTCAGGTACTTTAGTCAGTAACGTTTAATAAATGCTTTACTGCTGACAGAAAACTATACAACTAATTAACACAGATTCTCTAAATTCTCTTCACATTAAGTAGAAACTCAAATAGGGCAAACCCTTCCTAGATTTGAGCAATTTGTGTGTATAACTTAGCCATTAAAACGAAAATCCATTACTCTCAACATTGGGGCATTGCTAGTAAAGCGCAACAGTCACAGTGACACTTATAGGTGTTGCTTCAAGACGTTCCCAGAGTGAGTTTTCTGTCACCTCATCTTACCTAGCGCTGTAGTGCTCCTGGTCATGAAAACAGTTGAAGACACAGAATACTAAGGGGTTTGAATCACATCGCTGAAGAAGAGAACACTGTTCTTGTGATTTTCTGGATGGAGGTTCTGAATGAACTAATACTGCTGTATATGGTTTCTTCAGGCACCAAACCATAACTGCATCTCCACTCAGCAACAGTGACGTGATTTGCACAGGAGAGAACACCCACTTACAGAATCTCTTAGTACTTCTACTAGACTCAGCCATACACACCCATCACCTAATAAAGAAACCTAATGATTTCCATTGTATAAATGGCTATTAGAAATTTCTAATAGTTTGTGGGATTATCATTTTTTTTCTTCATTTCTTTAGATTGTTTGTAAATTCAGAAAGTTAAATATTAATTGACATGTTATTCTACTCAGTCAGTTGATAATGGGCAAAAGTAGAAGCGTTCCAAATACTTCATAGATGATACTGTTGCATCTTCTAAAATGTGGCTTGATTCCCAAAATATAGTTCCATGTTTGTTGAAAGTTCTCTCTTGTACTCTCTGGTTTATTCAAATGCAGAGGATTTAATGGAAGAAGTCTACCCATAGTCCAAGCAATAACCATGGTGTGACCTCTAATATACAGAATGTTCTCCTTAAAGCAGAAAGGCTGCTGGTCACAAATCATCAAATTCCTTGCTTAGGGATGCTGAACTATTCTGGCATTTGCCAGTGCTGAAAATACTTGATCACAGTCAAAGTAAACTGATATAGACACTATGCATTCTGACTGCGTTGTACTGCACACAGGTAGACGTAGTCATATTTTGATTCTATGATTCTAAGGCCTATGGAGCCCAGAAAAGCAGAGATGACGTGAGCAAAATCTTGAACAACAGCTCACAACTACACTTACACTTCTGCAAGGACGTGGCAAAACACAAACCCAGTGTTTGCAGAAATTAGGTTAAATCTGTCGTCCTCTTTCAGCTGCACACTTTTCACACAAATAATAGTTTAAAGACTGAAACCGAATATTGATATTGCCAAAAAAGAGCACTATTTCATCAACTATCTCTCACAGTATGGAGGGGCAAAGTCCAAAGATTCTCAGAAATATTTATGTATGCGTTAAATCATAAAATGAACTGAAAAAGAGCAGTGGCAGTGGAGAAGACAAGAGAGTCTATTGCTTAAGGCAATGCATGAACGTTCTCTCAAGTTGAGAAAGTCAGAGAACGCCACCTCTGTAGGCCAAGCTGAATCTCAACCCAAAGTGAAGTTCTTTTGTTTGTTTCCTCCACATTGTAGCATAGTTATTTGCTGAGTATTTACAGTTCAGTTAGTTTCTTTTCCTTTTATGAAAAAGAACAGTTAGGTTTCAGCATCTGAATACTTATGAGAGCAAACAAAACGAGCACCTCGAAATTTGGATTTTTTTATGACACGTCACCAAACTTCAGAAGAAAACAGAAGTTTGTTCTCAGGATGCAAGATATCTACAGCAGATAGACAAATATAGAACACATGTTAAAGTATGCTGCTATCAAACAGAAATTCTTGGTCATTAGGGTGTGCTTGAAACTTTGCTATATGTAAATTATTTTTTTCTGATTAAAGAATTTTTATTCCTAGGTGGACAGAAACCAAAAAGATGTCATTGTAAATATAAGGAGTCATCAGCTATCTATTAGGAGATGATTCCAAGTAAATTAGTAATTATTTCAACTTACTACAACTCTAGCCCATTTTCAGAAATAATGAAAATTTCAGCCACAGCTTTTACAATTATTCCCAAATTCTACAGTAGTCAGTATACTTTGTGTGTCCTGTGGGATGGTACAGAAAGTGCTGCAGGGTGTTGAAAGTTCCAGATATATTATCTGAGATCTTCAGTCCTGGAATATCTCAACTACCTAACCCTGTAACCACACACTGCAAAGCTGACAACAGAAATGCTGGAATATAGACTGGAAATGTTATGAACTCACCTCTTCCTCTTTCCACCCCCATTTCCCCAACAGAATTAGACTTGAAAAAAGCAACAAATATCCACAGTTATCCTTAAATCTAAGTTCACTAGAATTTTTTTTTTTTAAAAGGCACATCTCAACGCTGAACTGAGTAAAAAAAAATGAAAAAGGCTTTATCTTTCTGTGAACTATGCATGTCCCTTAAAACTGAGTATGTGCCTTGAAAGGTGTGGCCAGTGAGCAAACCTGAGTCAACACATTACACTACTTTGTACCTTAGTGATCCCTGAAAGTCACTCTACAACCTTTCACTTTGACAGCTCTGAGCTGAAGCTGTGCCTTTCAGGCTCTGAACAGAACTTGTCTGTGTGCAGGCCGCTGCTCTTCTCCTTACTTTCCATAAGAAGAAAGAGCAGGTATTGAAAATCTTATGGAAATTGAACCATATACAACTTTATTTCATAGTTAAAACACAATTCAAAGTGGTACTGTAAGAAGACTGTTCTCTAGGCTACTTCGCTCACTGGCTTGAAACTCCCCTTACTCTGATGTATGGCCTACACAATGCATTTAACCAGGGTGGCCATTGGATCACATGACAGAGAAAAGTGTGGAAAATAAACATGTATCACAAATACTGTTCTTTTCTGGCCAAAACGTGATTCTGAGAGTTCTGTTCCGCCTGATCTTCTGTATCTGATCTTCTTTCATTATTTTTTTTTACTGTTTAGAAGTTATGAGTCATTCTCCAGGACAAAAAAAAAAAAACAACAAAACCAAAACAATAAGATAAGTATAAGCCAATTTAATATGTCTCCCTGCCAGACTTTTTTTTTTTTTTTAAAAAAAGAAAAAACTTTGCTGCAGATACTTTCTGGTTTCTCAAATGAGTCTTCAACTTTGATTTCACACAGCTATTGATTTTCCACGTTACAAAAGCAGAGGCTGCATCTTTAATCCGCTGTTGCACAACCGAGTTACCAGGCTCTGCTAAGTTAACCTCTTATGTATAAAGTCACAGCCTTTGAACAACCTTATTTGTCTGTTCTTCAGAGGCAAAAAACTGCTGTCAGAACTCTGAAAAACAAAGCAGTAGCTGTAAATGCAAGAAAAGAAATAAGTCTCATCTTCACAGGCCAGAACTCAGCAGGCAAACACACTGCCCTGCTTTGAGGACAACCTACAGAACACCTTGTCAAACTCCTCTACATGAAGGTGATCAGAGCATCAATATACTCTGTGCAAGTGCAAACTGCACACAGTTTGAAGAATTTCTCGCTATGATGAACACGCTTCTGAAGAACAGTTGAGCAGTAAACACAAAACATGTGAACAGTCTATGAACAGGCATTAGGCGCAGCACCAACATAAACTAAGAGGAGAAACAGGAGTGTGCCCTCCCACCTGCGCAGCAATGCTGGCCCAAGACTGCCCTTCTCAACTCATTGCAGGGCTGAGAAGAAGAGCTTGGCAAGGAGCTCCAAAAAGCAAACGCCAAAGCTGAGCAATGAGGAGGCGGTTTCAAGGAGCAGCATCTGCCTCTCAGTGACTGCAGTTTTTCAAGCAGTGAGAAGCAGCGCTGACATCAGTGCATCCTTTACTTCTTCCCATTTTGCGTTTTTTACATAGAATATTTCTGGCTAAAACAATAAAGGCGGGGTAGTAAAAGTGTTACAGAGGTACACCCAAGAGGGGCCAGGAGCGGGGAGCAGCGAGGGGTTAAAACCCACAGAACGAGTCAGTAAACGCATCATTCAAATAAAAGGCGCAACAATTACCGAGAAACTTTAAAGCGACTCACCTCGAGGGAGCGAGATCAAAGCGCCGCCGTCACTCGGAGCCCGCTCTGGCCCTTCAGGCCCTGGAGGAAAAGGTTCCTTCACTTGGGACATCTGCCAGCTCTCACCGAGTAGCGCAGAGTCTGCACTCCCTCCAGCCGAACTAACACGCCACCCTGCAGGAACAAGCACGCGAAAGGACTCGTTAGCGCGTTCTACGCAGAAAACTCACGGCTCGGGGCGCGGGACTGCGGAGGGACAGCGACGAAGCGGCGGCAACTTCGCGGCCAGGCGCGCCGCCCGCCCCCCGCGGCGACACCCGCGGGACCGGGGGGCGGCGGCCGCGGGCGAGGGGGAGGGCGGCGGCGGCGGCCCGGCAGCCGGAGGGCGCGGGGCCCCATGCGGTGCGGAGGGGCGCGCCCTACCTCCGCATTTCCTCCCGCTCCGCCGCGCAGCCCGGCCCCCCTCCGCGTCCCCGCTCCCCCGGCGCCCGCCGCCTCGCGCGCCCCACGGGCCTTCCCCCGGGCACACGCGTGCACTCACGCACCCGCACTCGCCCCCCGCCGCCGCAGTCACTGCTTTGCCATCATTTCCGGACGATGAAACATCCCACTCCGGCTGGCGGCGAGCGCGGCTCGGGGCGGCCGCTGTGCGTGTCCCGCCGCCCGCCAGCGCCGGGCCGCGGGCTGGGCCGCCCCCCGCCCCCAGCCGGGCCTCCCGCCACGGGAAGTCCCCGGGAGGCTGAAACCCGTCAGGCAGAAATAGGGAGAAAGGGGAAAAAAAAAAAAAAAAAAAAACCAACCGCCACCCTGAAAGGAAGGCTTTCATGCCTGGACAGTGCTTGCAGCTGTAGGGTTTGGCTGAGGCACTTCTCATGGTGCAGCCGCTGCCTCAGAAGTTGTGCGTTGCGGTGGTTACTGTTTGCCTTCACCCCGTCGCGCCTCAGAAAGCTGGCAGCCCGGTAGCCTGGTCAGGGCTGTGGGCTCTGCTGCCTGCCCGGCCTGCCGCCCCTCACACCTGTCCTGGCCTGTGTGCCTCTGCCCACAGCACGGGTATGTGAGGAGGAAGGACTGGACAAGTATTTTTCAGATGCAGAAACCCAGAAAGCAAACCACTCCTTCCGCTAGTACCTGCCTAGCAGCCTTACCTGTGGTTCTCTAAACACATTTCTTTCCCATTACACCAATTGGTTTGGTTGGCTTATGCTCTGCTGCTGCCCACACTGTGGAGTGTTGCCACTATGCACCAATGTACCCGTACATTAAGATATCTTGCACATCCTACTGCAGCTCTGTACACCTCTCTTATTACATGTTCATCTTTAGTCTGTAATTTCTTTAAAAGATAGAAATTCTAGCATGATTTAGTGAAGATGCTTTACTGCTGTCTCCCATCACAGTGGACAAGCAGGTACCTTCTAGGAAGTTGGAACTGGGAATTAAAAATAGCCAAGTTATAAATTTGGCTGCATCCTAACATGGGAAAAGAGAACTGATGGTTATTGCTTCTGATATCATAAGTACTAAGTAATGTGGTCAGATATTAAGAGTTTTCTTCTTAAAGCTGAGCATTTCCCTGCAATGCTCACATACTGACTGTACAGCGTAAATACCTGAGTAGGAGCCATTTCCTTTGGGACACCACCCACTTCAGGGCCTGTTCTAATTGCAAAAGCCATCACTGTTCAGCTTTATTATTGGTCACTATTGGTGCAAGAGGTAAGTGTGATGCAACTAATAAGAAATGCTATTTCAGGTTTATATATTTTCTGCCGAGAAATACGATCATTTTTAAGTATTTCAGTAAACTAAGATGTTCTTTGGTACAATGTAATATTTCTTTAAGCTTTTTCATGATATAATGGAAAAAAAAGTGCACTATGTCCAGAAGAAGCCAAGTAAAAATTCCATTTAGTGTACACAAACTTATATTGCATTGCTTAATAATAATGTGGGTATCAATATCTGCACCTCTCATCTAAGAAGACATTGCATAACTTTCCACAGCACCAGTATACAACAGCTGCTTCTCTCCTCGCTGCCCTGAAGGCAGAGCACTTCAGGCATAAGGTAGAAGGACTTACCTCAAACTCACAAGTGAGTCAGTAGCAGAAGAGCGGTTATGACTCATCCTCAACGTCCAAGCCTGTGTTTTTCCCTCTGAAACTGGGAAACAGCACAGAACAGTGGGAGGAGCAACAACTTAGCCGGCCACACCCTGCCTTCAAAATGTTTCATTGGATAATACATGTCTATCTAGCAGATACCATGCAGGTTTTATGGTTGATTTTTTTTTAACCTTATCTATAACACACACATGGTGAATGTCTTGGTGTTCAGTTTATCTTTTTCAAAAAGATGATGGCATGAACTCACTGTGTAAAGGTTCTGCTGAAGGTAGCTGCCTATATAGAGATTGAAACAACCTAATGAATGTGCTGAATTGGATCTTCAGATGATGTTGCCGTACTGCCATTGATGCAGTGTACAATAAGCCCAAGTAAAATCAAATAAAACAAGTTCAGATAATTCAATATGCAAAAAGTTCAGTTCACTGAAATAACATTAAAAATACTGTGCAACACATTCAACTACATTGAAAAGCTGTGGTGCTGCTTGTACCACAGTTGTTTTACTGATTGTGAAAAGATAGATCCAGATGTGGTCACTGTTAGTGAGATACCGCAGGTAGGCAAAGTTCATTGGCAGAAGCCAACAATATGGCACACTCCTGGCAGCCTAACACTGCTAATCTAAACTGATTGTTTCATACTGTTTTTTAAAGTTTAACTATTATTAAAACTTCTGAGGGAGTGGGCAGCCTAACAGCAGCCCCTCAAGTATATTACAAACATGAGACGCAACAGATCTTACTACAGGAGTCAGGGTACAGGTTGTTGCACTATTCCTCTACACTCTTTCATTCATAGAATCATAGAATCAATCACCAAGGTTGGAAAAGACCTAAAAGATCATCCAGTCCAACCGTTCACCTATTACCAATAACTCCCACTAAATCATGTCCATCAACACAACATCCAGTCTTTCCTTGAACACCCCCAGGGTCGGTGACTCCACCACCTCATTGCTAGATTAGAAAATTCAGGTATGCTTTTCAAGATCATAATGGCAGATCTGGGAGGTGAATGTGAAGGTAAGCTCAAAACATTTTTAATGCAGTAAGTATGGTTTGTAGTCAGGTAAAAGTTTTCTAAAAGCCTTCTCTGTGTTTCTTTCCTTATTGAACATTTCTGGAAAACAAAATCCTATTAAAAGTGCACAAAATGCAAAACACAGTCATATGTCTTCAGGACAAAACTGACCTCCACACAAGACATAAAATAGATATCACCTCCAACCAAAATAAGGCTCATTACTAAGTGAAAGTATTTTAGAAAGACACAAGTTGTTATTTAAACTAAATCCATTACATCCCAAAATAAACTGCTCCAAATTTTAGGATATTTTTACTTACATTGTTAAAACCTTAAGCTGTATTTTAGCTTTAGTTTTCCAAGTAAAAATTTCAGTCTGAATTTTTTTGAATATCAGTTTCTTAAAGAGGAAGTTCTGGCTAGCAGAGTTACTTTTCTCAGCAATGCTGCAGAAAGTTTGTGTATAGCTTCAAAGAAATATTACTGCTTACATGGTAAAGAGGAGCGATTGTTGAATAGTTGGATCGGTACAGGTGTAGCTGCCTGGATTTGCTCCCCATACCTTTATTTCCTTAAGATTACTCTTATACAGATGTTGCCCTTCTTCTGTCAACAAGAGCAGGGGAAAGTGCAAAGATTTTATGTCCTTAACATTCCATGTAACTTTCAGGTTTCTGAAAGATGAACAAAAATAGTAAATCCATGACTGATAGCTAGTACTTTAGTACCTGTGAGCTCAAATCATCCTTCTCCTATACTTAAAAGCATAATTCTCAATTTTGTAAAAAGCATTTCTAGCATATGTTTATTATTTTAAACTTCACAACTATTTTCACTAGTGGGATACTGGCAGGCTCTCTGCCAGTAGTTGTAGTGTGGCAACACCAAAATGGAAAGACTGCTATAGTTGAGAGGGATAAAAAAAAAGAGTTAGTTTTAAAGATAAGCTATGTTATAAAATAACAGCATTTCAAATTAAGTTTAAAAATTCATTTTAATTTATATTGAAATCAAGAATATATGTAATATAAGAAGTTCAGCAGAAAAGAAACACACTGAAGGGCAATTTGAAGGATATTAGCATGCCTGAACTGGTTGGGTTCTTGGTTTTCATGGCCTAGTTTGTATATTACCCTTCTCCAAAATGTCTTTAGAAGCCACAAATAGCTGGATTCTGCCTGCAGATTGTTTTAGATTAGGTTTTGTACTCCCTAAAACACAACCACTGAAATACAGTGGGATTGACAGCACTTCAAACATCAGCTGGTCATAGCAGGGCAACCAATCCCTTCTATTCCAAGGAAATCCATCTCCATAGAGCACAGAGAGAAAAATAAACACTAGGATGCCAAAATGAAATTGGAGGCATACAGATTTAAGTCCTTCCACAATCAGAAATAGAGTCAAGAAATGCAGAGAAGCAATTAACTCCAGTAATGCTGCACTCTGCCATTTGGAGGAAGAAGTCTTTCTACCATAAATGATTCTTGCCCAGGCCTAGTGTTTCTCTGCCACGGGATGGACTTCTCAGTGGGGAGAAAAAGAATGTGAGGCTTAATGGTTGCTTTGTTCAGACTCAAGCTGGCAATTAGAATTACAGTTAAAGTAAATATGAATTTTAAAAAAAAGGGAAAGGAAGGGAAGGCAAGGCAAGGCAAGGCAAGGCAAGGCAAGATACATCCTTCTTCACTGTGCTGATTTCCTATTTATAATGAACTATTTTCTGTGAAATAGTATAGCAAAGATTTCATTAAAATTGATAAATTGTAAAATGAAACAAAATATATTGAGAAGAATTATTCCTGATGTAACTTTGGTGAAGCCAAAGGAGTTCTATGAAAGATGAATGCAGCTCAGCAAGCTTTATCCTACTTAGGGCGAAGCACATCACATGATATGGTTTATGGTAGTTTCAGCTATTGCTTAGCAAGCTCAAGCAAGTAGCTCACTCAGGCAAGTAATAGATCTCACATGAAAAAGTAGCAGATCATGTATTGAGGCCTGCAAAATGATGTTTCATCACAACAAAACGGCAACTATAATTTATTACATTCCTACAAATAAGTGACAAAGAAATATTCAATATTCAATTAAAATTAAATCTGTTGGATTGCAACATATAATTTATTTGCATATATTCTTTTCAGTTACTCAGCTTTTCACTTTGCAGTTAATATTGCACCTTAATAAAAAACTTATTTAATTCTTCAGAAGAAACTTGAAATTCAGCAGAAGTGAACGCTTCAAACACTTCAGAGGCTATTCAGACTCTTCAGTGCATTCAAGATTATTTGGAATTTCTTTTGACGTTACAGATCATCTCCGCAAAGAGAAGCGATGGACAACACCATCTCTTGAGTTAATAGGATAGTTAAGCAGTTTAAGTGAATATGGATTAAAAATTGTGGCTAACTAAATACAAAATGTAGGAACATGGAATACATAGAGATTTAATAAATTTAGAATAGCTTACTGAATTTACCTAAACAGCATGGACACCGAGTCTTGAAATGATGTAGGTAATTTCGTCCTCACTCTTTCTGGTTATTCCAGTTAGTCTACAGGATAAGGTGGGACGAAGCCAAGTCTTCCCCAGCTTTTCTTTTAATTCCTGGGGGAAATCCCCATCCTGTGGCATAGACACAGAACTACATTAGACCTGGTCCCAGAAGCTTTGTTTATAACAGGTGAAAGAAAACCGAGTTAGCAAGGCTTCTGCGAGCTGGGCAGTATCTTCATCTGGCATTATTCTACCTTAGTATTTTATGCACATTCTTAACAATTGTGAGTATTCATAAAACTTACATTATCATTTCTCAGCACTACCAAACTAACTGTCAATATCAAATGAGGTTTGCAAAAATACCATTCCTAGAATTTAAAAAAAAAAAAAAAAAAAAAAAATCCCATATAAACTGAATACCTAATCAATCCTTCCCAATTATATTAAAAAGAAAAATATTTGAACAAGCATATTTTACATATAAGTAAATAATGCAGTGAAACAAAAGACGGTATGCTACTTTGCTGTATGACATCATGGAATCACATCCAGAGATCTCTAAACATTTAGCTAAATTTGTGCACCTTCAATACGAATTCATAATGCACAGTACAGTACAGTTGTTGCTTTGGAGATGTCAGTATGCTATGGATCAGATATTAAAGATATTGTGCATCTGTGTTACAGCTCTGTAATACAGAATGGTCTTAGTTATGTATTGCATATTATTCCTAATGGCGTATTTGGAGCATATTTATAAAAGCTCCTTTGGAACCTCCAGCATGCATGCTGCTACTATATGTTAACAACAGAATGCACTTGCATATTTTGAGTCCTTAATGCTGAAAGCACAATGGAATCTTTGAGAAAAAATTGTTTCTCTACTTACAAGCAGAAATTATTTGCTCATGCTTCTCACTCAAAGCTGTGCACAGTAGTTTCTCACCCTGGTCTTTACAACTCACAATAAACAAACAAACAAGCAAACAAATAGATAAATAAATAAATCCACTTGCAAAAATTCTTCAAACTATGGCTTTCTTAAAGTAAAATATTTCACGATATCTCTTTCTCCACTATTTTTCTCCTATCTGCTAATTATAATCAAAATACTGTTTTTTTTAATTGCCTGAATACGTGCTTTCCATTTCTCATTTTGGCATCCTTGTAAGTGACTGGACTAAGGTCTTAGCATCAAGTGCTTATTTGAATACTAAGTATACATACAGTTCTTCTCCTAACCCAGTCAGCAGTCTGGATTGGAAAAGGCTCTTTCTTCTACATCACAAAATATGATGATTTTTGAATCAACAATTGTTTTTTTTCTGCATCAATAAATGAATATCCTGGCATCCTATGCAAATAAAGATGGAAAAAAAAGGCAGGGAAGTAAATAAAGTCTTCTGCTTCAGTTTCTTGTTATCTAAATGAAAGTACTACAGATCTTGGAATCTTGAGTCCAGGTCTACTACAGTTCTGTGTCTGTTCCCACAGGATGGGGGTTTTTCGCAGGAAGCAAAAGAAAATCTAGAGAAGACTTGGCTTTGTCCCACCTCATTCTGTAGACTAACTGGAATAACCAGAAAGAGTGAAGAGGAAATTACCTACATTTTTCAAGAACTAGATAGCATCCATGGTGCAGAGTGACAAGTAATAGCTTTTAAATATTTTCAGTGTATTACTTTAGTAAGCAGTACTGAGAAGTATTTCATGGGTTTTATACTAATGCAGATATTAGTTCCAAATGTGTGCAGATAGGCGTTTTGGCAATTAATGGCAAGTATAAACTGAAAACCATGTAAGAATTAAATATTTATGCCCTTACAGATAAACATTATAACATCTCATCTAAAATAATAATAAAATTGGAAAACTCAGATTAGAATCAAAAAGTCCCACGCATGCAGCACCTTCAGATCATGCTTATGGAGATATGTTCCTACCCACTGAATGATGGGTGTGGTTATACTCCCTGGTACAATGTGTAATGTCTGTTACATATCAGAGAGAGAGAGAGTGTGTGTGTGTATGTACATAAAATCAGTGGAATTTTAGTGATTTCCTTTAAAATAAATGGTTACATTTTAGTATAGTGAGGAAGGCTATTGCCATGTACAAATTTCTCCATTTCTCTTTTCTTCTTTCTGTGGTTTGTTTTAACCATTTTAAAGTATTAATGAAAATACTGTAAAAGTTATAATGTTAAAGTATAATTTTATTTAACATTGTTTTACATATAAAAGCTATAAACAGGCTGTAGTAAACTTATACAACCAGTTATCTTGAGGTCTGAGCTGTTTTTTTCTTTCTTTTATGACTGTAAATAAAAGTAAGATAGTTTGTACTCAGTTATTTTAGGTTTCTAACGTGCTAGCTGTTCTGTCTCAGATTGTTTCAAGATACAAATGCCAGCAGTTCACAAATTACTGTGATCGTCAAGAATCAGAAAAAAAATTAAATAAATTCTGTAGTTTTCCAAGGTGACTTTTATATCTCTGCAATAAATTGTTTGTATTTTCATCCAATATGTTTTATTATAATAAAAGTAAAGTTCTGGTAACCATCTCCTACAGCCAAGTAAAATTGAATCAACCTCAGCACTGTATCACTGCTGGTTTCACTGCAAAGTAGAGTCACTGGTTTTCCAGTCCTGGAAATCTATCCATTCCTCCAATTTTTGCCCAATTTTGTTTTAGTAAAATGGAAAAAAAGATGTTGGATTTTTTAATTCAGTAGTACTGGACCTATCCTGAACTTGATCCAATACTTTACACAGACTAGTTTAAGTTTTGCACACCTGTTTCTAGGGTCAAAGATATACTTCTAATTATTTTAACCATAAATGTAATTAAGACAGAATATTTTTTCACACAAAGAGTACTGCCATTTTTTTCTCAGCTATTTGTCACTGGCAGCAAGGACATGAGACTTCCAGCCCCCTCCATTTTCCATCACCATCAGTCTGTTCTGTGGCTGTAAGTAGGAGTTTCCTCCTGTGGTGACCCTGCACTCCAAAACAGTAAATGCTGCTGACTGTCTGATGATGTCTTGCCTCCTCATGTTACCATTTGTGAATAGTTCTGAAAAAAATCGTAGCTAATTTAGAGAAGAGTTTTTGAAGTGTTCTCTCAAAACACTGTAGCATCACCACGGTGTCATTTTCCTAAGGGAAAAAATATGATTTACATCAAAAATTTCTGTTGCAGAGCACTCAAACTAGTATGAACTCTCCTACTCATCAGCAGCTTGGAGATCCAAAACATAGCACTAGTTCAGAAATGTATGCATGATGCTCTTCATCCCACAGCCCAGGTTTAGTCATTGACTAAAGTGATGGTAAAACTGTGCAGCAAAGAAAGTCTTTTCAATGTAGGAATGTGTCTTCTATTCAATATGTGCTTCCTTATGCCTGATGTAGTAATGGAATCAAATATACTAACAAATAAAATATTAAAAAAAAAAAAAAAGTTTTAAATTATTGCAAATCATACTGCAAAAACATGCACAGGGATTAGTATCCAAAAACTAAATCTTTGGAAGCATCTGTGCTGTTGGTCATCAATTTCTCCATTTATAAAATTGAAGCTAGACATACAAAAACATAAGGGTAGGAGAAACACATAGATACATAATTTTTTCCTTTATGATACAAAAGAAAAAACAGCAGCAAACCCTCTCACATAACATCTGCTGCTTCTTATGTCTTGTAACACTTCAAATTCTCTTTCGGTATAACATTTGTTCTGGAACGTGAAGTGGTGAATACCAGCGACCATCTCCTGTGACAACAGAGACTTCTTAAAATAAAGCAGAACACATTGGATCTTCCCTACTCAACATAAATGAGTGAACTTGAGAACATTACCGTGACTCTTGCCTCTCTGTGATGAAAACAAAATGAGAATCTTGGTCCATGGATATAGCAATGTGCAAAATACTATATTAACATGCTCTGCCAAGAAATGTGCTGTTTGGTAAAATAAGGTGGATGTCTTAGAAATATGCAGCAGACTTCTGTTCATATACATTAATGTTTGTGTAAGTTTCTATTTAGACACCCATAGTTATCTATACTCATATTGTGTATGTGTAAAGGATATGCCACAATAGACCATGAGATTATACATTTATCCTCATTTGTGAAGGTGGAGGCCTAGAACTCTTGAATGGGAAAAGATATATTATAAAGTATTTAATCCTAATCAATATTTATTAAAGGAGACAAAGTAACAGTAAGGCAAACCTTACAATATTTAAGAAAAAAGCAGAAAGCTGTATTTCTTATCTTAGTAGTTAATGAAGTTCTATGATTTATTTTAACCCTGAAGTTGGTTTCAAAAAACCCTAATTATATTAATGTACTAAAAGAAATACAATTGTCACTTAGTTTCATTAAGCATGACAGGTGACTGTTCCAAAGATAAATGCTGAAACATGTGAAAATTGCAAGTTCAGGTTGAAGTGACAATAATATGGGATTAAATTGGGCTGCTCACTGCATTAATCAATACTACAATTTATTTTTTAATGTATGAAGAACATTTAGGCTCATTAATTTATGACAAGGTTCTTCCTACTTCACTTTTCCATTCAGTCTTCAGACTTTGCTCTCCTCTTAAAATACTCTGGCTGTTTATAAACCTACATTCAATCTCATGAAATACCACTGTTGGAAGAGAATCAGCTTTCTGCATGCCATGTGCAATTTGGCAAATTGGGAATATAACTCAATTAAAGGAGATATGGCTCTATTGAGTTCAGAAAAATTGTAGAATCGTCACCATCTGAGCAAAATCAGAAAAGATTTAAAACTGTTCAGTTTATGATATCTCGCTTTTCTTCACAAAGCATAGGCTATGCCTCCAAGCATACAGAAAGCCACGGATTTTTATTTCCAGTTGCTAACACATACAATACTGTACCAAGTCAGCATTATACTTAGATTATTACAGCCGGAATTTGTGACTTGAACAGGAACTGAGAGGATCCTACCATAATGTAATTTCGTTGCAACTTTATGACTCAAAACACAAACACTCACACACTGTGCTGCCTCATACAGCTGTGGTTTGCTTATCTTGTAACTCATGATAGTTCACATTGTTGAGTTTTAGTGCTTAGGGATAGGCAAGCTGTTAAAAACTTTAGTTTCTTAATACAATTTATGAGCAGTGATCACGTTTGTACACTTGACTTTTATGGACAGCCATCAGCAAGAATGCTTACAGCATCTTGTAGAAACACATATTCAGGAGACTTTTTATTAAAAATATGATTAAATGACATACATAGAGCCATCGATGCACAAATAAGGGTGTCCAAAAAGGGCATAATTCAGCACTTTACGAAATCTCCTTCACAGTATTGTAGAATTAATACATAACGGATTTAGCTCTGATTTGGAATATAATACTTCTCCCAAGTAAAAATACTGTCAGTATCAGTGTATAGTTTATCAGACAGTATTGAAAATCAGACTTGTTAACAGGTCTAAATTAGTTGGGTTTTTTTAAACACACAGATGAAAAATAACGTAAAAACTTAAATGCTGGAATAAATAAATACATCATGTGTAAATGAGCATGAACCAGTTAGTAGCCTTTTCTATTAATACCTTGTATTTTTTGCTCTGTGCATATTGTGTGAGCTCTAAGTTAAGGACTTGCCACTTTTATTGTTCTTTACAACTCCTGTGCATCTGGCTCATTATTCTTGTGACCTACCAAAATCCACATATAAGTGGGTAATGTCTCTTAAACTTATTAGTCCAGTTTGATTAAGAGACAGTGTTCATAGTGGAGGAGTATATGAGGCAATTTATGGCTTTTGAGGGTGATTAAATGCTGAAGTGGAGTTGAGGCATTTGATAATCACAGGAGTTATTTATTGGTAGAATATTCTAAGCCACACTTTTCTCATCAGCCAGCAATATAAGAACATTCAATGGACAAGATTAAAAAGACAGATTTTGCTGGGTAAATGAAACTTTGAAATGCTGTGATGCATATACAGGTGAGAGCTCCCACTTGTTTCATGTGAAGGGCAGGTATAGGTAAAGCACATGAAGAATTCATCAGGAACACGATCATCTCCCTAAGAGCTGAGCTAAAGTGAAATCATTGTGCGAGGGAGTTACCTGTGTGGAAATTGAGGGCTGAGACTCAAGTGAGAATATATGTGATTTGAGTCAAGATTCCTGATTCATTTTCATTTTGCTACTGTAAATGAGTAACAACTGTCATCTACTAAGCTGGCCTGCTAGCCCATGTTGGAATCAGGTTCAAAGTGGCTGCAATTCTCCTGTCTTCTGAGAAAGGGCTCATTTCATTTATACCTCCAAAAGTATAAAGTAAGTAAGGAATGATACTGTAGAAGTAGGCCACTATGGAATTAGAAGAACAGAGGCTCTGTTGGAAAACCCTTATGAGAGCTTGGAGAGGAAATAGGAGTTGAGGAATTGGGGGATTTTCAATATTTTTTTTTTTAGTTAATGCTGTGAGTCACGAGTAAAAACACCAGTGCTGAGAGCCTTCTCTATATTTATTTAGACAGTGAATACCAGGAGATACAAATCATTCAGAGAACCCATGTGGTAGTCTGCTATCCACAAAATAACCATGCTTGTTGTGTTGTTTTTTTAATTTTTTTTTTATTTTTAAAGAAGGCATCAGTGGTACTCTTGCAGAAAAAAACAAAACAAAACAAACAAAAAAAAAAACCAAAACCCACAGACAATGTCTTCTGCAGCTAAATCATTAAAACCAAGAATCTGTACCAATGTACCATTGGTATCTGTACCATTAAAACCACTGTAATGTGTACCAATCTCATCGTGGTACTTCTGCTCAGGATACTCCTTTGTTCTATTCTGAGCTCACATACTTCAGTCTAGAGCAGCAAGAAATTCAACCCTCTTTTCATTTAGTGGAATCAAAGGAAAAATTGAAGGGAAGATGCTAAAGAGTCAGACAGACTGTTTTGGAGCATGTCTCAAAGATTACATTGGAAGCAGGTGACATTGCTTCCGGTGGTAATCTGTCATTTCCATAAATGCTAATCAAAAAGAAATAGAAAATATTTTTACTTCTTACTGAGCAGTAGGTAGAAAAAGAAAGATCTCATTTGCCCCATCAGTTTCCTGCCTTTCAGTTTTCTTCATATGTACTAGCAATGATCTGCATGGGTAAAAGGAAGGAAATCTAAATTGCTGAACATACCCAGCAGATTTTTTTCAACAGCATCCTAAGAAAAACTGGAGATGGACTACTACTGGAAAGTAAAATACACAAGTACTTCTATATACAACTGTTGGATGTCTAATTCTTTCTCCCTAAAGAATTTCAGAAAGTAGATAGGAAATAAGCAGAGAAACACTGTTGTGGGGGACCCTGTTTTTCACGCCCCTTCACTTAGAGGTGCTCCATAACACTTTTGCAGTGAGAGGGAAGGAGGAAGGAACTGCCATGTTGGATCACTCCAGAAACTCTCCTAGAGCCATCTGCTCTCCTGCAGAGCAGTCAGCAGCAAGTATTCCAGGGAAACATACAAAAACTTAGTAACAAAATGTGCTCTAATTCCTATACTGCTACGTATCATGAGATCTTACACTAATTTGCAATAAGTTGCTCTTCCATTACCTCTGACATCAGACTTCGTCCATTTAAGAGACTATCTGTATGCCTAAGTTGTTCATACAATTCAAGCATTATACTCCAGTCTGCACAAAGAAATGTATAAAAATCATATTTTAATGTGATGAGGAATTTCTTTTTTAACCTCTAGAAATTGCTCAAGCCTCAGGGTGAATATGGTCTCAGTGCATCTAAACTCTGAGTCCCAGCCATGTTTCCATAAATACACAGCTTATTCTGAATCTTGCACTGTCTACCATTGTTTCTTTTATTTTTTCTTTATCTTTTTTTATTTGTTTAGTTGTTTAATATAGTGTAGGAAACTTCAATTCTCCTCTAAAACTTTCATAGCTTCAACAAGCAAAACAGTCTGTGTGTGCCTTCTTTTTGTTGCCTATGAAGTAAGGATAGTAGGATTTACTTCCTAGGAAAGCTATAGCCTAGCTTCTCACCAGCGAACTCCAAGCAGTAATTCTTTGTTAATAATTTCCAGCCCACTATCTGGGAAATTAGCAAATGTACCTGGCAGCCATCCTGTCGAGGATGTCAGGAGGCTCCATTAGGAGGCACCATTGCTGGATTTTCAGTTTTGTTTCTGACTCTGGTCCTCAGTTTTGGCCTGTCTTACTGGCAGAATTATTGACAGAGATTGCTTTACCCCCTTTCTCTTTCCTCAAAGAGTTAGTGAAAATGTGATGACAAAATAAGAGCTACCACTGCGACAGCAGGATAGTTATTTCAGAAAGCATACCAGGGCACAGTTTCAGAACAATCCCACAACACTATTTAGAAGTTGACTGACTTCTTGTTAAGGACATAACAAATCAGTTTGTTCATTCTTGGGATGATAATGCCATTTCACTGAAGTACAAGTGAGCACCTTTTACATTTTCTGTGCACAGCAAAAAAAAAAAAAAAACCCATAACAATACTGTTGAGCCTTCTGAAATGAATACCTCTTGAAGCAATAAATCCGTTAAAGGAAAAATGGTTTCTGGGCACCAAGGCTATGTGTTTAAGGATTTGAACTTTCTTAATGCCTAAAACCTGGAAAAAAAGTCCAGAAAGGACACCCAATTAGAAAGATATTGACTCATCCTGACAAAGGGGAAGGGGGAGGGAGCAAGGGAGGAAGGAGGGAAGAGATCAAGGCTCCCAACAAAAGGCCTATTCATTTATAACAGCTTGGCTGTGGAGCCATTCCAGCATGCTTAAAAATACTTTATCCATTAGTTGAGAACTATTTTCTAAATGCTAGCTTGCTGCCTACATCTGACCACAACCAGGTTCCTTTTCACACTGAGGACAGCAAGGTTCACGTTGTCAAAAGCTGCTTGCCGCCTCTTCTGGACCTTGTGCAGGAAAGATGCGATGTAAAGCAGAGGTGCCCTGTGTGAAACAAAACCGCCTGACCTCCAGCATGTATAGAGAGGAAGTACAATGCTGCTCAGTTCCTCCCAGGCTATTTTAAGAAAAGAGGACAAACGAATACAACATTTAACTAGAGCTAGCCTTGCATGAAAAAAAAAAAACAAAACAGGAAGATCATTTTAGGTTAATTAAGTATTAAGAATAAGGTCATTTAATGCATTGGTATACAAGCTCAACAGGAATACTTTGCAATTTTATATAAAGCTGCTTTACGTTAAGCTCTGGTCATAGACCTGAATAAAAGCATTGAACATATAGCACCAGAATTCTTATTGGTAATGGCCAACAGATGAACATTTTTAATTACAAATGCTGTGTATTTTTTGAACAGTAGAATGTTTAAATCAAATGCTTCTCTCTTGTGAACATTTCCTTCCCATTTATAAATGACATCACTGGTACTATTAATATTTTATGCTAGACACTGTGGATACAACTTCATATAAAAGCATTTCTTTATCTGAAATACGACTGTTGCTATAAAGTTGGCAGTTCTACCTTTTCCCAGTATTTTGTTGCATGTGGTTTCAGAGTTGAGTTTGAGGAAAATGAATGTCTGTTTTAATGTGTGTTTATTTCTCTTGACACATACGTAGCATGCTTATGTTCGTTTGCATTGAGACTCTGGAGAAGATGCTGGGAGAATATCGTGCAGTTGATCTTCTCATCAAAGTACCTGGTTTTCTAAATGCGTCTGTCAGTCAGCTACAGCAAAAAGTACTCTAAATTACAATATATGCCAATTCACCTTTGTAACCTTTTCTCATGTGGATATTCCTAATAATATCAGCCCTATGTGAATGCAAAAAGGCTACATCTGTATCTACAGCATCTGTTTAAAGTAAAAATTCAATGAATAAATGCTTAAGTTCTTAAAACAAAGTATTCAATAATTTGTATTTTGGCTTTACAGTTTACATCTAGTGAAACAAGGTTTGCAAGAATTCCTTGTTTGCATTCCTGAGTTTAATTATTTTCAAGCTAGGATGGGGAAGCACTGAATAAAGTGGGCACTGTAAATAAATATTCATATGTGTCCAGTTGCACAGAAGCATGTTTTTATTGTACAGAATTCAGTGAGTGCAAAAGAGCTGCCTTTTTAGTTTCCTGAGACACGATAGCTATTAACCTAGGTTCGCAGGTACCTTGAAATATTTATGAATAATACAATACAGATTTGAAAATATGATCTCCTTTTATGAATACTGGCACATTATAGGCCAGCTCTGCAGAAGACCTAAGAAAACTAGCAGGGCAAGATCAAGCATTTGTTTACATCTCACCTCCAATGAAATATAATTATACTTTGGCTGACCTTTAAGAAGATGTAACAATTATGTAATGAAGTAAAATGCAAGCCAAAAGGAGGAAGGGAGGCCGCTGGTCACCCAGTCCAGAATATACTAGAAACAATCTCTAGTTGCAGTGTATCATGAGAAATCCTAAGTTTTACATGTAGTGTTGGATTTGTAAATGTTTCTAATTCAACAGAGAAACATATCCAGATGTTAATAGTTCATTTCATTTTCTAAGCTACATCAAAGAGCAAGATGACCTCAATGCAAAACCAGGAATGAGAAGAATTCCTGAATTCTGACCCTAGTAGCGCCTGAGTTCAGAAGCCTTCCTGCCACTGCTAGCCTTCTCCATTCTCATGAGCTGGGTGTTGTCTTTTTTATTATTGTTATTTATTTAAGGGAAATTCATATGCCATGTGAAATACGATGTGTGCTGGGAAACAGAGCTCAGTGCTGGAAGTGCAAAGGGCAGTTACAGTGCTGTTAAAATACTGTCTAGGAAGAAGTGCCTGATTAGATTTAAACTCCTTGCTCCAACATTCCTCAGAAAAGATATCAGGGTAGAAAAATAGGGATCTTTTTTCTTTCATCTTTTGAATCCAGATTGGAAAGTGCTCCGTGACCTCAACAAAGCTGGTACAGAGTTTTCCCTTACTGCAGATCAGGTGTTGAAATTTCCATAAACCTTTCACTCATCCCTCTGCCAAAAGTGCTTCCAGCTGAGGTTGAAACTTAACCAATGTGCAAAGTGGATCATCAGATAAGACTGAGCTTCAGGCAACCAAGTTGATCAGCTTGGTTACATAGGTGTAAGTCATATATCACATTATACTGGTGTAATGCAATGGAAAGCACAACAATGATAGCAGAATAGCAAGGTCCTAGGATGCAGCAAGACAGAATTTGCTCAAATGCAACAACTGTGGACACAGAAATGAAGGAAAGAGATTACTTCCCTTCAGAAGATCTCAGGTAATAATAATAATTTCATTTATTTCCTGAGTCTACTCTTCTAGGCCATAGATACTTGCAGTTTAGAACTAACTGGGCAATTCTTGCTGTTCAACAGCATTTTTGAGTAGTTTGTGGATTTTTCTTCCAATTCTTTTTTAAGCTTCTATCAACTTTTAGCACCACACACGTCCTGTAGTAACATAATTGCACAAAGAGTTATTTCTTTTTAGTTTTGATCTTGCCATATACTAACTTCATCTGAGAGCCACTTGTTTGGTGCCGTCAGTCCCCGTTTAAATCCTCCATAATCTTGATGTTTTCATAAACATCCCTCTTCTCTTGTCTTTTTTTTCTAGCCTTACGATTCTTAAGTTATTTAATTAAACATTGTACTGAAACTACTTCATACTTTTGATTATCCTTGTGAGTTTCTCTGTATCATTTTGACTTGGAGAAAGAGTGAGGGGAAAGTGGGCCAAAAATATCTACAGTGCTCAAGATGTGAGCACACTGTGAAATTACAGAGAGGTGTAATAATATTTTCCATTTTGAGCTGACATATTCGTATAACTGTTTCTCTACAATTATCTACTATTTATAATTTGAAGATCTCGTTCCTGGTTGACAGGCTGCGTCTGTTAAGTTAGAATTTATATATAATTAAAGTTGAGATTATTTTTCCCCATATTTATTTACCTTTCATTTAAATTGCTTTGTTACTAAACATTATATTCTGCAATTTTTCTCATATGGTTCTCATCTCTCTTGTCTTGAATGACTTTATAATACCAAAAAACTTTGCTGTTTCACTCTTCATCCACCCTTCATTCTCATTTATGACAATGTTGAAGATCATAGGTTTAGCACACACTTTTGTAGATCTCTGCTTGTTGCTTCTCAACTGAGAAAATTGACTATATGAACTTACGTTTTTTTCCTTTAAATTTTAAGTGATTATTCATCCATTCAGAACTTTGTTTCTTACTCAATGGCAACATAGTCTGTTTAACAGATATTTAATAACATTGTAAAAAGCCTTTTGGGATTGCAAGAAAACTGGCAGCTGGATTTCTCTTCTCTAACTGATCACTGGCTCTTCATTCATTCTTGATTTTTTATGTGTGATTCCTCTTTACAAAGACCAATGCTTTCCCCTACAAAACATATATTATTTATTTACATGTTTGCTAATTCCATTTTTCTATTCTGTCCATATTTGCCAAGTTCATGCCAGAACATGTAGGTTCCTTGATCCTCCTTGAATTATTTTTTTTAAATCAGCATCACATATTTGCCTTCCAGTTCTGAAATATCAAAGCACTTTAAGCAAAAGATTTCACTATATAGTAAATTGTCTGGCTTCCTCATATCTGAGTTACTCTAAAGTTGTTGATTTCATAAATTATATCTTTCATAGCAATATCAACCTTTTATTCTCAATCTTTTTCCCGTAGCCAAAAACCATTATGGCTCAGTGCAACTTTGACATCAACTGCAGCCTGCACAGATAGATAATGTTCCATGCATGTTGCTGAGCTGGAGACCAACATCAGCACTAGTTTGCAGCCCTCAGACCCAGTCAGAAAGCGATTGCTCTCGTAGCAAATACTGAGGTATTACCTCACATCACTGCATGTTCACTTCTTGCCCAGAGCTTCATTTTCTCTTTAAACCTTCCTCTGATGCACTTTTTCTTGTTCCAGTATATTTCCCCAGTGAGGTCATTGTGGTGGTGAAGTTCTGTGACAGACAAAGCCCTTGTATAGGGCTGCTTGCTGAGGTGATGGCTCATACATGGTGCAGAAGGGATGGTTTCTGAAAAGAGATACACAAAAGCACGTTAGGATCACAACAGTTTTACTGAGCCTTCCATGAGCCCTGATGCTAGCCAGCATGTAGATCAGATGTCAAGGGTGTCCTCCAACCTAGAATGCTCTGCACATGGCCTCTGAGCCTCATGAATGTAGCAGTAGGCTTCTGGGAATAAACATATGTTTATTAAACCAAATACAAGAGGAAGCAATAAATAGATAAAATTGGAATAAGACTGGCAAAAATCGCATTGAAGTAGACAGAGATGACAACTGATTTTTTTACAGAATGGTTAAAGAAAAGTAAGGGATACTACAGTATGCAGTAGCAGCTAACACAGTGATGTACTTTATTTGCTTAATGGAGGCAGAGATTGAGCACAGAAGTTGGGATAATGTGATAACTTTCAATACTCAGTGCAAAGTCACTCTTATTTAGGAGAGTTTCCAAAGAGCAGTCCAGAATTTAGTCAGTCATATGTAGATTGTGTTTAACATATGGCTTAGAATTTGAAGGATCCTAGCCAGACCTGCAGCAGCAAACTCTCAGTGGCTTATCATTGTGGCTGTTACCTGCAGCATTTGTAGTTTCAATCAGCTGTTAATGCTTCTCTTGTAAGATTATAAAATAATTACAAATGGCTCAGGTTAGGATGTGTGAATGTCACTTAAAGCTCATTTCTATTTCATATGGTTTCCAGCATTCTCTGTAGGCAGCAGATGAGGGTCTGCAGAAAAATGGGAGCAGAGAAACAAACAATAATAACAAGCGCTAATCAGAGTGTAATAGTCTTTTGAGTTGCACTTATGTTAAAAGGTAATCACTGATATTCACACAGCACTGAATAAGTAGCATTTCATATGGACTTCATAGTTCCAAAACGAAAATAAAGCCTTTGATTTCCTGAAAGACATCAGCAACACAACATGAAGAAAAAACAGTTCTGAAGTTTCACTGCTGGCTTTCAGGAGTTCTGCATTTTCTCAGCTATGACACAAGATCCTATGCAAGTGTGTAAAGTACATTTTACATCAGTTCTACTTCAGCACTGTGGTTGAACAAAATTCTTCAGTTGCAATACTGCATGAGATGGGTATCTGCTACATCAGCAGTATCGAGACTTGAGTGTGTCTGGACATAGGTGACCAGGTAATTTTGATGGTGCAAACTCCTATGAAAAAGACTAGAAACACCAACCTGATTTGACAGCAGAAGAGGCAACGGTTTCATCACAAGAAATCTTGAGAGACAGCACCAACAAAAGCCATTGCTACCACCTGTTGCAGTGGCAGTGGGGGCATGCAGGGATTGTTCCATATAGGAGTGTTGCCATTGCCATGACCATCATATGTGAGCCTGTGGCCTGAGAGAGCTTTCGAAATGGAGTAGTTGGAGACCTTGGTCTGTGGATCCAGTTCTTCTACAGTCTCATCTGTTGTGCTTTTAAAATACAGATATAATATTATCCTCACCAGTGTGTGCAAATATTCATTTCCAGCATTCATGAAGGATCCTTGTGATCCTTGAAGGAAGGATGTTGTTGAATAAGAGGCTTGTTTTTTAATTTCTATATCAAACACAGAAAAAGATTATATTCTTCTGAGTACTGTTAAGATTGCCTCAAAAATTTGAGATGTCTAAATAAGACATGAATAGCATAAACCTCAAGACTAGTTCCAAATATAGATAAATTGCAGTTTTCTAATAATGCAACTAAAATAGAAAGCAAACAAGCTTTCAAATCCCTACTTTATTTTATACATTTTTTAATATATACATACTGAAACAGTATATATATATATATTACATGTATGTAGGAATAATGCATACGTCCTAGCTACCCTGAAAGCTTTATATCAGCTTGAAAAACAAATCATATCTTCAATATGACACCAAATACCTGTATTTCTCACAGATTTATCTATTTATTTGATTAAAATACAAAATATATCTGGAGTTTAAAATACAACAATTGTGAGTGCCTGGAAGAGAAAAACATCCAGTAAATTATTCATTGTATTACATCATATAATCTTTGCATTCATAAATACAGTAATCATCAAATGTAGACATTAAAATCTGCAATATAGTAATGTGAAAAAGCAGATTGGTAGTTTTTTCATGATAATAACCTTAGTGATATGAGATTCTTTATATACACAAATATGATCTTTAAAATGGCCTCTATCAGCTTAAAAAATGGACAATATCATGAAACTTGTTAAAGCCATGGTGAACTGTGGCACCAAATCCAAATGCAGAAAAAGACAATCACATTTTTCGACATTTCTATAGCTGATGGCATTGAAATGTCAGCAAAGCTCAAAGCAAAAGTACACAATAAATTTGATATTACACCACATGTTTGATTAAGCCCAAGGGTGATATTGTAACCTGCAATTTTATTCTGAGTCAGTAGATTTCTGACACATTTTGATTCTTAACAATGGGAAACTCAGTGTTAAGGCTTCACAAAATTCAGTAGGACTGTCATTGTTTTACTCACTCTTCTAGAAATTGGTCTTTACGAGCGCAGTGGACACAAATACAGTTTAAAATGTTATTATTGTAAAATCTGTTCCCAAGGAATGGCTCAAATAACACAGACTATTTGACTATGCTCAAAACACAGACTGTTAATAAATTGCAAAAGTGCAATGAAACACTACAGTTTTCATCCAAAAGGAGCGTTGCTATTTTCTACTTCCATTTTTCGACACATTAGAATTAGTTGTAAACACGTAGTTGAAGTTGTTTGGGTTTAAAATGCAATAGTGTCATCTGTAAAAATGTCCAGGAATTTCTGACTATTCTTATTTATTTTTAAAAATGCATTTATGCTCATTTTAAAGCAGAGGATAATTTCGATAACAGCTAAAGGGAAAACAACTCTGCCTCGCGGTGAAGACACAGAGAAGCAGTATCAGTTATTGTTACAGATATCAAAGAAGAAACAGCTGACTACAGATGAAAGAAACACAAATGGTGAAATGCACTCTGGCTGATGACCATGGAGTATGGTAATTAACTGACACGTACTGAAACATTTTTTAAGAAGTAACCTATTCGAAAGTCAGGCATTGTTTTTGTTGTTTCTAATTTTTATCACACTGCGGGATCACTCAGGAGCGATGCTGTCAAAGCAGCAGTCAAGGACCGAAGTAATTGGAACTGCCGGGTGAAAAGACAAGCTCTGTACAGGAATTTCCTGCCACTCTGGTGACTGTGACAGAAGAGCTCTGAAATGCCGATAGAGATTTAGAATGATGAAGAGCTGCTACAGTTACTGAGAAATCTTGGAAGTTTGATTTTGTTTTATTTGTTGAAATCTTACCAAAGAAGGCTTGAAGCCTGAGACTTGTAAAATGTGACTCCAGAATGACCTCTGACAGATGGGGTTGCTGTGGATGCTATGCTTCTACTTATCTGTGAATATTGTTAGCTCTTTTGTTTCGTTTCCGAAAACAAAAGCACATTTTTTCCACTGTTCATCGGTATTTATAAACTACAAAGTTAATTCCTTTATTCTGAGACCTCCTAATTTTCCTGATACTATTTGTTGGGGCTATATTTCATAACATTCTTGATTATTATCCCTGTATTCCACTCCGTATCCTTTAGTCATATACAAGGCTACATCCATGTAACAAACTTCAAATTAAATTGCTGCAATGTTGAACTTAATTACCCTGCTGCTCAGTGGAATCTGGAACTCCATGATAGGTGCACAGCCTCCTGCTGCCTTGAAACCCCAAATAAATAGGCTCGTGAGACTAGGACCCACAGAACCAGGGAAATGGCACAAAAATAAAAAATGTCAATAAGGATATCTATCAGCACTCCCAGGTAGACAACTGTCCATCTCCAGCAGGACACTGATGATTGTTTCCCTGTTTAAATTGTCAGATGCAAATCCTCTTCTGATTCTAAAAGCTTTACAGAGGGTAAGGGAAATTTGAAGTTATCTACATGGTTAGATGTAGGGGTAAAAAGATGAATTTGTAAAGTCTTCAAGTAGTTGGCTTGTTGATACCACTAGGACCATAGTTGTGACCTACAGGAAGGTATTACACATCCTTTATAGGTAACCCCTTGGACACCCACAGCACGACAGCGATGTCTTTGAAGACTTGAATTCTGACCTGCAAACGTTAGGTGCCTGCCAGTTATTTGAAGTGAATGGGCCTTCACATAATTTCATGTAAGTGGATCTAAATTCAGTAATAGAACTTAATGATTTATCTGAAGAGCATCTTCTGGAAGGATTAAAACTTCAACTGATGAAAAACCCATTGGTTTTGAAAGAGTGTTATCTAGGCATTCTTAGATATAAAACCAATACCCAGAATAAGTGCTAAAACATTTTTATTTTGTATATAATTTTTCAAGATAGCTAAAAAACATTGCACGAAGGAGACAAAATGAAAGCAATAATCTTCAAAGCCTAATACCACATCCTTTTCCTTCCTGGCAGGAGTACAAAAATGCAAGCTAAAGGAAGATAACTTCTTGCTGAATGAAACAGCTTTCACAGAGACAGGATCTAAACTGCTTTCCCTCCTTCTGCTAAAGTCTTTTAAAAAACAGGAATAAACTAATCTGAGGGAAATGGATGAGGGAAGGATTCCAGCAAACCAAATATATAAAGAAATGCATTACATGGAAAATGTGTACTTCATTACATGGAAAATGTATACTTCTTATTATATCCAAACACAAAGTTTTTACGTAACTGCTTTCTAAGAATTACTGCAGTTGAATTCTCCCAAACGGACAGTTCACATCAAAGTTGTAAATGCAGTTAATTTACAACTGACAAAGTTAATTGCCAAATACATAATGGCTCTCACTTTGTCTTAATTGTAAAATACAGAACTCCACAAAAATATACACTTTTCACAAAGCAGTAGCAATATGAACTTAGAGATCCCTAAAATATTTTTCTTCTCATTTCTCGTATTTCTTTTGCACTATTCACATAACATTTTTTCCTACACTATTTCTCTTTTCTAGTCCTACTTCTAAGTATGATGCTGTATTCCCATTACTTTATAACAGGCAATTATGATAAGACTCACAAATTATTTACCTAAAAAGAAAAAACTGTTACAGAGATCCATGCAATCTATGCTCCCTGCCAGCAATCACATCCTCATACCACCACATCTACAGAAAAAGAAACAAAATATATTTATGGATTTTTTTTTTCCTAAATTTAGAGTGCAGTAGATATTGAGAAGATATGAATTGAAGAGTCAGTGTACAGTTATTTCCAGGATCTTTTCACTATGACAGTGCACAGCTACTTATCAAAACACCAAATAAACAGCTGAGGATGGAACACATCTAATACCAGGCTGATTACACACTTCTAGCTATTAGACAGGACCTGAGAATAATCTCCTAACTTTACTACTGTTTTCTTTGAGACCCATGTCATCGTTCTCACCAACATTCCCCAGATGACTCTGTTCTATCCTGAGTTTTTTCTGCTGAAACCACTTAGAGCGATCCCTTTCTAATCTTGGATGGATTACTGATAACAAGCACAATGCAGAAGTCTCATTTTGAGCTAATTGGATATTTTCTTGTAGTTTTTATTTGTGTGCATATTGTAAACTTTCCTTTTGTCTTTGCCCAGTCTGACAGGTTACCTAGAAATAAATAATGCCATGATCAGTATAGACTTTCTACTTTTGGCCTGCTGGAGCTGCTTTTTGGAGAGAAAGAGTCATGCCCTGATACTCTTAATAAGGTAAATCCTCTTGGACCACTGGAAGAACAATAGGCAGTTTTCTATTGCATTCATATAATGGAAGTTATTAAAAATGCTCTAAGGCATGCAAGTCCCAGGAGAAGTGCCAATTTAAGGGAATATCCTTTACTTTATGCCTATTTAAAATATGTTCAAGAACATTAAAGATGAATAGCCACTGTCTCAGAGAGGATTCACATATTAGGGTATACCAATTGAAAGACTATCTACCCAAATTTCATACATATTTTTATGCCTTTGGCCGCTTGAACACGCATTGTTTTTCTCAGAACATCACCTTGTCTATGTGGAGCCTTTAGACGACTAGCAAAACAATTGCTTGCCGGTTACAAGGCAAACTATGGAACAAGAATGCTGCTCAATTCTCATCAATCTTCCAGAATGTGTTGACATGTTCTCCACAGACTCTTTTAGATAATGAAGCTCACCACATAGATTTGTCACATTCATTCTGAAGTGTGGTATGCTTACATTTAAGTCTTGGCTCTTCCATACTGGAAATAAGTATTTTACTCTTTCTGCTAGATCCCAATTAGATTTCATCTGGGGGTCCCTGCAGTTTTACCATGGCAAGAAGTTTAATTTCATTCACAATTCTGATTTTATCCATCTGGAGCATGACCAAATGTAACAGGGCTGTCATTGGTGTAATTAGCATATAAAATCTGTTTCTTCAATTCAGATGCTGAGATGTATGTACTCCTACTATTTCTCATCCTCTTTGACCATAAGAGCTTTAGACCACCCAAAAGTCTTATCCGATTTTTAAAAGAAAGCTGGAGCTTTAGATGTTCTTCCATTTCTCTAAAAGATTTTCTTTGCTTTTCTTATTTTCCCCAGGGAAAGGAAAATTCAAATCCAGGTAATGCCTTCCTTTGTGAATTAGTATGTACAGAGGGACAAAAATTTCAGCAGAGAATGCACATGCACTTTCCAAACAAAAGTAATGATATAATTTTATTAGATTTTATCCGAATCATCCTTGTGCTGAGATTAGACTAAAAGCCAAAAGGGGAATCTTTAGAGAGACACAGCTGTCATTAATTTGGTGATTTTAATTAATGTGTGTCATCAAGTATCATTATTACTTAAAAGGTTGATGCTGTGGTCCCATAATCAGACATCTGAGATCCACAACAAGGCAGTGACCGTTGCTACACCTATGTCATTTCTGAAAGCAGGCATCTCTACCAGATGCCATAGATCTTTACGTGGCTGCATAGATCACACAGCTGGAAACTCAGAAAAGCCTTTAAAATATCCTACTGTACATTTCTCCAGATAAAAGGGAAATGAAATATTCATACAATATAAGGCTTCCTAGGCTGGAAATAGGGTTTCTCTTGCCAAAGGAAGCAAGCACCTTCTATAGATTATTTTGCTTGCCAGAAATATGGAATAAGCATTACCTGACTTCTTAAATTCACTCTTTTATTTGATTTCTTACCAGACTGAAGTGAAATGTGAACTGTAGCTTTAAGGCCTCTCCCAGACTTAATAAGGTCCAGGTGTACTTGAAGCAGTTAATTGCTTCTGAAGGGAGCTAAGAGAATATTGTTCCAAGAGCCTGTTATTTCTGAAAAGACACTAAGTTCAGGGTTTGCTGCCTCAGTGAGTTCCTATGGTGAAAGTTATTCATGTGCGGGAACTATCAGGCTTGAAAGAAAGAGCTTTTATGGAGAACCTCTTTGTGGAAGGATGAATGCGCTGAAGATTCTCTGCAGAAAGCTATTTGAATTACGTGCATCTTAAACAGTAGATGTTGAACTAAACCCCTCTGAATTTTATGGAAATGGTCCCAATGTGCAAAACTGGGCTCATGATCCAGGTTTCTTCCTAATAGAGGGGGCTAAATTCTGCTCTCAGTTAAGGCTCCTCTCCAATTCCATTAACAATAATCTCTAGATGGCTCTTTTGAGAACTGAACTGAAATCTCTTGGAGTAACTAACTTTCTTTTGAGAAGAATCAAACCTTCAAGAGCAATTCTGCACTTCTATCGTATTTTGACAGTTTCTATTTTTGGAACACTTTTTTTTTTTTTTTTTTTTTTTGCAATTAAGATACATTATTATTATTTATGACAAAGAATAACAACAAAATATACACAAAGTAAAAATCTACAACATCAATTCCTTCTTTACCATGCTACACATTACCACCTCCTAAAAACCCAAAACATATTACAGCTGGTAGGTATCTACTTAATTATGCTCCTGCCATTTTATGTTACTATCCCATTAGAAGTATTTGTGATGTTTGTGTCTGGGGGGGGAAGGGTTAACATAAAGCAAGAACTACAACAAGTGCTTCTGCCCAGAGACACAAATTTTATTAAATCATACTGAATTATAAAAAGTACATATCATGTTGATTTGCAAGAAGAGCTACATTGTGACTGAGATGCTATGCTACAATTTCTAAGGTGCAAGCTAAATTCTTTCATTTTCCATTGTGACCAAGGATAAGTCATCCAATTTTTCAATCTAATCTTGCTCTTGGAAGAAACTTATCTACTGGAACTAAAATTTTCCAAAAAATTCAGTCTGCAAGGGAAATTTCAGAACAGATGTTTCAGGCTTGGCAAAATTACAAGCAAAGAAAACGTTCTTAGTTTGGGAAGCATGAAACAGTTATGAGGACTGATGAGCTCTCTCTATTAGAGTGTAAACAGGTTGTGCATTAAAAACTATAAAAACAAGGTTTTTTACATCCCAAATGCATATCCTTACACTACTGTCTTTATTTTACTGCACTCAATTCCTTACTCATAATTTCAAGTTCCTTAACGGTTTCAGAAGACATGAAAGTGTCATCTTCAAGTCCAGCGTAACTCAAGTACTGTAATATTTGTGTCATTTTCTTCTTACTTAAACTTTCTAAAGACCTTTTCCAGACATGAGGTGAAAAATTTCATTGAGACAATATCTCGATATCTAGCTGCATTTCAACTCAATTTCTTCACACTTCTTGTCATGCTAAACTCAAACATTTCTGCCCTACTAATATAGCTGTGTTTCTGGGTTATTATATATATGGTCCTTCTACACCTTTCTTTTCCACAACTTTCAACATTACTTGAATTTCCATCAAGTCAGAAATCTGTTCATAATTCCAGGAACGTATACACAATCTCTTGTTTTTTCTGGCACTCTTTCTCAAGTTATTCATTGTTTGCAGGTGATTGGTGGCTTAGACATTATTTCTAAATCCAGCCTACTCTTGAGTATGATTAGAGTGTCATTAAATATTTTTTAATGTACATAAACTGCTGGCTATAAAACCAAACCATCTGGCATTTCTATGTGCTGCTGGTTGGTAATAGAGTAAAAGAATATATTCAACCCATTTTGTTCTTAACACAACAGTAATAATCCAAAAGAAACCCAGATTATTTTTTGCCAGAGAAGGATCATTTTAATGTTGCTGAATATTATTTTAAATCATTATTATTCTGCCATCTAAATATAGCTGCATTTTAGAAGGCCGCAGCATCAAAATTTCAGACTCTGTAGAATCACAAGTTTAAGGCACGAACTACTCAAGTGATATTATACTTAAGATTCTGGAAAACTGAATTTCCAGTAAATTCCTAAAAAGTTTCATTCTTTGTTTATTTAGTTTTACAGTTAGTAATGTGTGAATACGTTCAAGATGTAGGCACAATGTGTTGGAAAGGAGTGTGCGAACTGGGGAGTACACACTGCGACATCACAGCAAAGCAGCCATGCAATTGTAAGAGTCTTACCTAAGAGAACTAAAGGTGGAGTGAGGGCATAAAATCACCTTGCTCCTCTACCCTCAATGAATTCATTTTAAATGTAGTATCTTGGGGGCCTCAGCTACCTTAGATACCACTTTCTTTTTTGTTGTTTTGAAAATTACGGAAAATTATATCAGTGCTTCCCTCAAAATATAAAGAACTATATATATATATATGTATATAAAGAGTATAAAGTTATAAAGAACTCATTTAATATAACAGATTGTCCTCTTCCTGTAGGAGAAGAGAAAAAGGGAAACAGAATGGAAAAGGAAAAAGGAAAAAAGAGAAGGAGAAAAAACACACCCACACAAAAAGTCCTCTCAGTCCTTTATCATATCACAAAGAGCCGTTTCGCAAGACAATTTGCTTTCTTCACATCTTAAATAAAAATCTGGTATTCCTATGTTTCCTTTAAGCTCATCTGTTTGGAATATTTCAGACCAAGGCAGCATGCCAGTCTGAAGAACTAAAGAACTTCTTTGGAAAACACCAAGTACCAGATCTCTTGATCATATGAAAAGCCCTTACTTTGAATGTACTTCCAATTGCCATTTTTGGCATTGCATCTCACAGACAGATAAATTCCTCACAAATAAGCAGTTTTCAAGCTTAATCCCAAACGTTAAACTCTACCCAAAACTGAAAAGGAACCAGAAAACATATAAAATGTTTCTCCTGCTTCACCTCACAACTTGATTTAAACTACATCTCCATGCAGAGACTCTGCAGTGCTCCAAAGCTGAGTTGATGAAAGTATGGATTTCAGTAATGTCTGAAACAAAACAAGACACGTTGCCATTTCAGGAACTCAACAACATGGACAACCGTCCTGGCACTTTTAATTTAATTGACAAGTATTGTGCCCTTTCTAGAGTCCTAATAGCCTCACATTATGACAGTAGGTTGAAGTCTTAGGATGCGACAGCTCTGTCCTCGTCATAGGATTTCTTAGTATCTCTAAAATTATGCCATCTCAAATTAGTCATGAAGCCATGAATGTGCCACCCAGGAGAATCTTTTTTTTAGATAGTCGTCTTGTTTTAGTAAGATATTTTAAGCCCTCCAGCAAATTATTCAAAATCTCATTGCCTTTCCATTCTGCCTAGGCTGTATTTAAATGCAAGCAACTGAACTGAGGCAAAACGGTGTGCCCAGTGGAGTCAGGCTATGACTTCTTGCAACAGCACTGACCAGACATGTTACAGGAATTTTACAATATAATGTTTGAAAAGAGAGTTACTATTCAACCTGCTCTGTCAATGCTCAAATCCCGCTGAACAGTGTCTGCTCCAATCACGAATCTTTTTTCTGCATGTCCTGTATTGGTGAACAGCAAGAAAACGAACACTGTCTGTGATGCTAATGCTATTGCACACATAATAAAGGACAGTTTGTTTGCTAAGTTGGATGGCATAACAGCCTTTGCACAGTGCTTGAGGCTGGCTCAGAAAGTCATTTACAGTGGTGAAATTTGTGATGTTCTCACTTTCCTCTATGAAAGAGGCTAATAATACTATGGGTTGAGAGGGCTAAGTATGAAAATCTAACCTCAAACAAAACAACAGTATTTTGGGGTGAGGTAGGTCAAAGACAAATATCTTAGCATTGGTTAAGTGTCATTCTTCTCTCCTTCCATTACAGGGCACACATAATAGAAATAAAGACTATATACATAAACATACATGGAAATTAAAAAGTCATGCTTTCGAACAAACAACATAAACCTATTTTCCTTAACAGAAATCACATATTAAAATCCAATGCAGAAAGGCTGATTCAGTACTAGTATTTTTTACCATTCTATTGACGTAGAAGGTACACTGAAAATAAACACCTTCCAGTTCCAAATTAGGCTGTTGACCAGTTTACAGGTCTGACTACTAACTGTCTATCCTAATACCGGTTCTGTAGTTATCCAATTAGGTAGAGCTGGGAAACACACATCAGACATTCACATTCACATCTGTATGTGACAGACAGAACTTCTGATAGTCAGTGAAGCACACGGAAAGTGGCTGATTAAATTCTTCCATCTGAATTTGTAGGCTGAAAATCTGATCTCAAGTTTTTCCACTCTTTCTAAAATCTGACAGTTCGACATCCACCTCCCCAACTTCAACTGATTCTTAATGTGATTTAGAATGACATGAGGCTGCATTTTTACTCGGTGAAATGTGCACTGTAATTTGTTCTAAATGTTAAAGGAAGAAGATTAGTTAGATTTCTATATTAATAACCACTCAAAACCGAGCAAAAAAATCAGTGACTTCTACCTGTTTAGACTTACGTAAAATATGGAAGGATTTTCTCCTCATAATAAAAGCATTATAATTAATCTTTCTTTTGACAAAAGTTAAATTAATAAGCATAATTAATACACATCAGCTTTCATATGTCTTGTTAAGAGAATGTACACCCCTATCCTCTTATTGTTTTTGTTGGGGAAAAAATGAATCTTTTAAGAGGATTAATACATGCAATGTGCTTTTAAAAGATAATAAAAAAAAACAGCACAACATTTGAAGCATTTCTGAGCAGAAAGCACTTAATAAAATCTATTAGCAGTAGTAACAAAATATTCAAAAAGTCAATTTGTAAAGCATTTACTTATATTTCCTATGTGCAAATCATTTTGTATGGACTACAAGGATCAGAGAGTGAAGTGTCAGCAAATAACTTCTGAAATACAAGATACCCTTGTAGTTAAATATTTCATTTCTGCATGAGTGGTCGTGAACATCTATGGATTTACCAGCCTTTTGTAGCCTATATAGCAGGATAATACGAGAATACCTTCTACAAGTGAAATTGAATTTTAAGATATTCAGATAAAGTGGGTCAGAATAGTATGGAATTATCAACAAACTTAAAACACTTCATGTCAATTTTTATTACATTCACTAGAACAGAGCTCTCAAAAATGATATAATCTAACCTTTTCAATAATAAAAAAAGAATACTCCTTCTTTAAAAATCTGATCTCACAAGTATTTTTCTTTAGGGAAATACAGCTCATCTCAGAAATATCCCTCTCTTCCTTTCACTGTCATTTATCATTGAATTCAACTGAATCTCTTTCACTGAGACTTTATAATTTCATCTTTAATACCCCCCACTAATCTCCCTCATGGTGGCCTTCAGCCAACAAATGTTCTTTACATTACAATACCCTCATTTATTCAATTCCCAAGAAACAGATCTGTGAAAGGGTTAACCATTTGATTGTCAAAAGCTTAGGGTTCTGCTGAGCTACTAAATTTCATGTGCACTTATTACCTAGGTTAGGTTCAAGCCATCGCTGGGCTGGCACAGCATTTGCCTAACAGGAATAGACCCCTGTAGGGAAAACTAGACAATTAGATGATACCCTGCACACCTAGCATTTACTCAGCCTAACCCATACTGGTATAAACTGAAAGGTAAACCATCTTTCCCTGATTACTCACTGGGAGTGCCAGTTCCACAATAAGGGGCTGGAACTAAATCTAAATCAGAATTAAATCAGTTTACCAGCTTCCAGCTCCTGCTGCCCCTCTATGCAATACCTGTATGACTGTACTTTGTTGAAGGGAGTGGGGAGGAATCATTTGCAGCTGAAGTAGGCAATATAAAATACTTTATTTTTCATCTCTTATGTTATCAGAAAGAAATTATCCATCAAAAACATGAATGTAATAGCAAGAGGTCTGAAGTGACAAGAAGAATGTATTTGTCCTCTGCTCAGATTCTGAACTTTAAGTACAGTTAACTGACAGTTATTAGAAAGACCTCTAAGTTTCACCTATCAAATGCCCTGAATTTTGAGTAAATAATGAAGCATTCTTTGGAACATGTACACAAATATAAGTTTCCTGTGTCCCAGGAGGATGTGTCCTCCCTTCCTTCTCACCCTCCCCCCCCCCCCCCCACCTTCCCACTTACCCTTACTCCTAATTCACACGTAGTTATTTAAGAAAGCCTTTAATAGCCTTAACAGGAAATGCTGAGGAAGTTCTAACTCCTTTTTGACAAGCCTGGTGATTTGGACATTCCCACATCAGATGCAGAGAATGTAGCTTTAGATTCCTGTTTCAAGTTAAACTAATTGCAGCATCTTAAGAGGTCCTGCCCTGTATATCAAGATACACCAAGTCCGTATCCCTTTCCAGCTGTTTTCTGCTACAGTGTCCAATTTTTGCAAGTTCCAGAAACACTTCTGAGGTTTGAACGTGTGCCTTGGACTTAAGCTGAGAGTTTTGTTGGCATTTGGGCAGGTGGTAAGCATTGGGGCAGGTGTTGGCATTTGGGCAGGACACAAGAGCATCAGCACCCCCACCCCGCTCACTGGCTAAATCGCAGACATTTACACAGCCAGGAAACAGCTTGCTGGGCCCGAGATTCCACATATTGCAAAGTATCTCTGTATCAAGAGGATTGAAGTAGGTAGGTGCCTGACTCTCCCTATTTCTTTCATCCAAAGACAGGTCTTCATAATTGGCCACCCACAGCCAAATGAAAAAAAAAAAAAAAATGGGTGTTCCTTTTATCTTCATGAAGAAACAGGCAGAAAAACATTCTTAACCCCCTTGCAAAGTCTCTTTACTGAGTTTCTGATGATCTTGTCACTTTGAAATAGAAAAAAAAGCATCCTGTGGTTTATTTGCCAGCCTGTGTCATGGTATTATGAAAACCTGAGTACACTGCCTAATTTTACTAGATCGGAAGAAATGATCCAGTCACTTGGAAACACAAGGGATAAAGTTCAGGCATTATAACATTCCGTTCTGTGAGAATATCCCATCCATTCATTCAGTGAAAATGAAGCAAATAAAATAGAGGAAAGGAATAAAATTTATTTTCTTGTACCAAAGAGGTTGGGTGAATTCTGGGCATAAAGAAAACTGCTACTTGTGATGCCAAATGGCAGATAAAGGTTGTTTGATTGCATGAAAGAGGGACTAACAGCTTTTCCAATCTTAAAAATGGTCCTATTAGAGACAAATGAAGGAGTTCTAATCATCATTGAAACAACTCTTTTTGATTAATTCAGACAGAAGCATCATTTAAGATATAGGAGACAATCAACCATGTTCAGATTTGAAGAGAGCATCTAACTGACATAGCACAAAACAAAAGAAAGACATTCAAATAATTTTATTTATGAAATACTCCTTACTTATACAATTCACATTCATGTGAAGCAACAGCATAATAATAACTAATATCTAGGCCGAGATGGGTAAGAATTAGTATCTTTATCATATAGGTAGTGAGTTAATTAATATGGAGGGGAGGGAAATGATCTACTTTAGATCACACAGAAAGCTGATGAAAATAGTAGGAAGGAGCACCAGATGTCCTGTTTCTGAAATCTCTGCTATAACCATTAGATCAGTAATTCCCGGTTTGGCAGCCTGTATGATCTTCTGGTGCGCTTCATGCCAGTATATATTAAAAAGCAAAAAGCAAAGCCAACAGCAAAATGTTGCCCGCAGCACGTTACTTGCTTACTATTTGGCCTATAAATAGAGCCAATTAGAGGCCACCGACTGAACTGCCTAATTCTGCTTTACATGCCTTCTGTGTAGAGTCAGATTTTGCCCAGTCCTTAAGCCTGCCTTTGTTGACTCGCAGGAGGAAAAGAAAAGGCAGAAAACACGGTGCCAGCAGTGACACAGGGAGGGCAGGCAGTGTTTGCCAGGGCTGTGGCAGAGGCAGGGAAGGAGGGACCACAGCAGAGGCGTGCAGGAACAGAAGCACCCACAAACTGTGCCTTCCACACAGCCCCCAGAAGCTTCTGCCCCTGGTCCAGCAAGAGGAGACCAGTACTTTAACCCCAGCAGAACTTACAGACTGTCAAATAAATACTCGCTGAATTATGCTGAGGTAAACAAGATTGACCACGGCATGGTATAAATATTGTTTCATATCAACTTACATTTTTCAGCCTGGACTGATCCAATGATACTGATGGTTCTTGTTTACTGCAGTGCTACCATGTTAACATTGCAAAACACACACTGCTTCAAAACTGGTGTAGATACCCCAGAACTATTAATCAAAATTAATTGGAAGAGACCATAGTTAAAGTAATGTAAAAGAGGTTCTCTTTTAAGATACTGAGCATTCTCAATAGGTAAAATGCTCACACCTCACAGTAACCTTATTTTGTAGATTTCTGTCTCTGCTAGCAGGAAACTGCGGACTATGATTTTATGAGAGAGTAGATTTAGATTAGATATTAGGAAGAAATTCTTTACTGTGAGGTGGTGAGACACTGGAACAGGCTGCCCAGTGAGGATGTGGATATTCCCTCCCTGGGAGCATTCAAGACCAGGCTGGATGGGACGTTGAGCAAGCTAGTCCAGAGGAAGGTGTCCCTGCCTATTGCAGGGAGGTTGGAACTAGGTGATCTTAAAGGTCCCTTCCAACCCAAATCATTCTATGATTCTATATTAGTCACATATATGCATATTTTTTTAGGTTTTTCTGCTCAACATGAATGTGAATTATAAATTTTGGGAACAAGGTGGAGTAACAAGACACAAGGAAAATAGCCATAATTTTGGCATTCTATTAAGTACAAATTAGAGAAAAAGTTTTAAACTCAGGAAAAAAAAAAAAAAAGACTAATGTTGAAGAGTTTAAATACAGGCAATATATATTAACTCTGTACAGAAAGGTATTTGCTTTTTAAAACAAGTTTGAAATACAAATTATCCACAAATTTAGAATGACAGCTTATCTTTTTTCTTGCCAGATTATCTGATCAGAAATAATGTGATAGCTTCAATATTTTCTTCATTAAAAATGGCAAATGTAACTATATTTTGGCTTCTGAGAACTTGCTGAGATGTGTTAAAGATAAAAATGAGTTTGATTTTTGTGTTATGTGTTTCCTATCATTTTCTTGTATCTCTGCATGACTGTATTGTTTTTACAATATTCCATATTTCTCCACTGAATTTCCAGTGCAAGAGAACTGCCTGTAGAGGGTTGGTGGTTGGTTTTAAGCCAGAAAATACGTAAGCACATTCTCCTTGAAATCTAATTTGTATGGTGCGAAAACCGGCAGTTCACTGGCATTTTCCAATATGGCACTACTGATATCTTTTTATTTGGCCATGAATTTCTGCAATTTTGCTTCCCTTTCTGCATATTATTCGATAACAAACAGCAATGATTGAAGCTGGATGTGGTAGGTGAAGAATTGTGTTTTTGTTCATGCATCCTTTGCCAGCAATCTAAAACTTGGCTTCAGCTAAACTGCTAAATGTCTTGCAAAAGTTGTGATAATCATTGTGCTATTAAGGATTTCTTTACTACCCGAATTGTATGAACATTTAGGATCAAAGTTCTTTCTCAGGATGCAACAAGGTATTACAGGGCAAGAGCCCAATTTCTTTATCTAACATCATACTACTTATCTATTTTCTCCTCTATGCTACATCAATAGAAGTCAAAAGTCACAGCTTCATCACAGCTGGGTCTTCCACAAATTCTCCTTATTCCTTTCCATCTCTTACTTATGGTTATCTATGCTGGAGTGGGAATGCAGATATGTGAGAGAATCCTGCCATTCTACCTAAACATTTTCTTTGACTTTAAGCCTTAATCTTCAGTAAGACTACTGTATGTCTGGATTTCTCTGGTCTTGGTGTTTTTCCCACTAAAAGTTTTTGCTTGGGAAGGACTCATCCTACTTCATCAAAGATTCAAGATGTTTGGAAACATCAGACAAGTTGAGAGGAATTCTCATGGCCTAATCCAATTGCAGAGAACTATACTAACATACAGAGGAGAATAGTCAGATTCACTGAAGATAACCTGACTATGGGTGATACCTCCATGAAAAAAAAATCAACCCTTCCCCTAAAAGATTGCAATCTTATGTCTCTCTGACTAAAACTGTCCCTAAACTCATGTGTTCTGTTTATTGCCTCTGGGATTTCACTTGTGTTATTTTGACAACATGCTTTAAATCTGAACTGGAGACTTGTTTAGTTGTTAAGTTCCATCATTTTAATATCTTTTCACTAACATTATCAATACAAGTGGGGATCAGATTAAAAAAAAAATAGTAATAGGCTCACCACATCATGGGGACACTAGCATAGGAAAAAGCTAGTAACAAAGATATATGTTTATTTCATTTAGTCACCTAGTTGTTCGTTCTTTCAAGATAAATGCAGTGTAAACCATTCTTGATTTCTGAATCATCTTTTCTTTTTCTTGATAGATATTTCAGATAATGTGAAAAACAGTAATATTGAAGAGCACTGAGAAAAATCTATTTACCCCTCATATTGTTTCTGCCCTCCTGACGGTAACGAAATATTGAAAAGCAACTGACATTATCTAAATTGAAATAGATTTCCAGTTAACTGAGAAAATGCTTAAGACTACCAATAAGTTTGCTTTCCTCATTTATATGGAAAATTATATTTCTACAAGAGCTGCTCCAAAAGTAATGCTTCCTATGCTATTATGTCAGCCCATAACATCAGAGCCAGATGTTGATAGTATGGCTGAACTTTCCCACCAGTATTCCATTACACTTTGTCGCTGTGCAGGAGATGGCAGCAGAGGGGCAGTCTGGCAAAATGATGTTTAGCATGGAAGTGCATACGAAGCAAATGTGCGTCACTGAATTCCTCCATGGGGAAAAAAATGGCATCCCGTGACATTCATCAACACTTCCTGAACTTTTCTGGAGACCAAACAGTGGATGTGAACACAGTGAGGTGGTGGTGGTACGTTTCAGCAGAGGCAACTGCCACGTGAAAGACAAGTCACATTCCAGATGGCCACACATTGCTGTCACACTATGAAATAAAGAATACCTTGATCACCTCATCTCATGAATCAATTAATGTTGGTGACTATGTTGAAAAAGAGTGTTTTGCAGCTAGAATTTGTTCTATCAAACAGCATTATTGTGCTCTTTGTATCTGTTGTACTTTCCATGGAAATAAATAGGAAGCATTACTTTTGGAGCAACCTATGTACAGCATACTAGTTACTTGAGAAGAGCTTTTTATACTTTCTTGATATTTTGATAAGTTAATAGTGCATAAAAAGTGAGCTGTCTTTGTATAAGTTTTAAACCATCCACATTTTGATTGCATTTGATTTTTATGTATCAGGAGCTATTTAAAAATGCTTACAAAACCAAAAATATCACTGAAGCATCACCAAAGCATGGAGTGTGAGTGCTACTAATATTTCCAAAACTAATGAGTCATTAGACTTAATATTAGAGTGTGCGGTTTCTATGCTAGAGTTTAGGGGAGGGGGGGAGAGGAATGAAAAAAAAAAAAAAGTCCTGGTTGAATTTCTATCTGTTTTCCTTTGTGTTAGTGTGCCCAAAGACAGAAGGTCAGATCTGAAAAGGACTGAAAATGTATCAGAAGTGCACAAAAAACTGTTGTTATATGAAAGTCCAAGTTTAAGTGATCTATCTATCTAATCCTAGCACTTTATATGTACATATACGTGAGGACAGCCTTTCAGATATTAAAAGATGGGTCTTGCTGACTTATTCTCAGGCGCCTGAAGTGTACAACAAAATAGTACAGAAGACAAAACAATTCAAAATATGATCAGAACCAGTGTGAAACAACGAAGCAAGTGCAGGAGAAGGTTAAGGAATTCTACTTGGCAAGTCAAACATAGAGAAAAACTGTTCCTGAGATCTCTAAGGAGCAGCTATGCCTGTCAGAAGCACTGAATCTACATTTTGTTAGGTTAGATATCTTCAGCATTCAAAGAATGAATGTTCTCATATCCTTTCCATGAGAGTCCCAGGCTGACCAAATTTGCATGGAAATGTTTACACTTCCTTCAAGGTAAATCATGTAAACTTTCTTTTTACTGCACTGAAAAATACTTTATCATTTCCCTATTTGCAGAACTGGAGTATTTACAGCCAAACTGATACCACACATGGATACAAGAAAAATTTCACCAGCCAGAATCTTTTGCAGTGAAAACAACAGAGTCACAATTCCTGTTACAAGATTTTTCACTTACTTTCAGTAAATTAAACCAGCTTTTTACCATTACATACCAAAGATTTAATAGGATTTTGGCCCAGTTGTGTATATTCTCCATATTTTGGTGTCAAAGGGCCAGCAGTGATGGTGGCTCTCACTTTCCCAGTAGGTGAGTTGTGAATAGGAGGAGTAACTCTGTCATAGCTTTGTGATACTTCAGGATCCAGAGTGCCTGAGGACAAATATCAACACCACCACTTACAGTATCTTCCAACCACCTGCAGAGCAGACTAACAGTTCCAGGTTCAGTGGAATTCCGGGGCCACCGAGCAATAAAGGGCTGACTTTTAGGTAGAGATAGCACAAAAGGTTAGGAGAGCATTACCACCTTGTTTTTTTAAACTGAGATACTGTCAACATCTCCACAGCTGTCTAGAAGGCACTAACAAAGTCATCAGCAGGGATGGCAGATGTTTAAATAAAAGCCCCAAAATGCATCTTAAAGCAAGCACGTGGGTCTATGGAATATTAATGCAGCATTATATTTGTATGACAGCTAATGAGATTTGTTGCTGTAGTCATTTTCTTTCAGTATTCAACCACACAATAGGAAATGGGTGGCAATATCAATTTAAGAGTCAAGGAAAGCACGAGAAAGCTTTCAAGCCCTGGCAGCAACGTTAGATTTCTCAACATGTACGTCATGGGTTTAAGTCTGCCTTTGCATGTTAGGAGGAAAATCCGACTGTTCTCTCTAGCTTCTGGTAAAGCCAGGTTGAAGGTCCGATGGAATGAGAGGAACGTGAGCTCTGTTCAGTATTCCTTTGGAACATCCATACTTCTGTCCTTCAGGCTCCCATCTCCTAATGCCACAGCACAGGATGGAACCTGGTGACCTGTTGTGCATTTATTTGAACAACACTCTCAAATAGTCCTGTGTGGAGCCAGGAGTTGAACTTGATAGCACTTGTGGGCCCCCTCCAACTTAGGATATTCTATCATTTTATTTTTGTTTTTCCCCTCCTCTATGGCCACAGCAGAACTGGCGTGCAGCAGGCCAGGCATGCAGTCAGCAGTGCTATCATTGCCCCTTTGTGAAAATACTCCAACAGTCTGCCTAAAGAGCTGCCTGCTCTGCTTGTACACTTCCAGATCTCACGACCATACAGAGTGGAGGGTTAGGTAAAGGTACAGCACTGTGGCACCTCTCCAAAGCTGAGATTTTTGCCTCTCAGTGCAAGGCAATCGCTACATTCAAAAAGAAGCGTAAACTCCTTCCTAACCAGGCAAGCACAAAAATATGAAAAAGTGCATACATGTAAATATAGACGAATTAGCTTTGAAATTAAGAGTGCTTTAATTCAGTGAAGCCCTTGTGAGCATTTTGAGCCACAAAAGCCAGCTTCAATAACTTTATTTGCTTGCCATTTAGTAATTGTATATTTCAGTCACCCAAAGATGTTCAAATGCTGGAAACTGGAAAGAAGTATTAGACGTTTTTATAAATACAGTGACTGATTCCATGATTTATTCATGAGGTTATAAGGTACTGTTGGGTTTAGCAATCACTCCATAAATAGGGCAATAAAAGCACAGACCAACACCTTCCACTTACCCTAGTAAGTAACTTCATGGTCAGATTTGTACGGTATACTGAGCATAAAGCCATTTTCTATCAGATAATGAAAATATTTAGAAAACCTCTAGAGCAGTAAGGGCTATAGAACTCCTAAAACTGTAATTGTTTTATGCCATTATTAGAAATGAAAATATTGGGAAATTATTGAAGTTTCCCAGTAAATAGGGTGTTACACCGAATAATCCTCTGGCTGCTAAGAAAAGCCTTTCTGAATTGCATTAAAGGAAAGTGGTTACATTTCATCTTCTTTTACTGTGTAACAATAAATACTTATAACAATATCCTAGCTTTCATTAATTATATTCTATAAACAAAGCAACTGTCATTTGGAATGCAATGATTCTATATCATTTAAAATGAGAAAAATAGATAAAAATAATGTTTAACATATGCAGCCTCGTAAGGCTTAGCAAATGCCAGAGAACATTCTTACAGCAACTGTTGAATACATCAAGTCAAATCTAAAGTTAAAAACAAACAGCAAAATTCATTATTTTACACAGAATAACTTATTTGATTTCACTTAAACATCAGGCTGGTACTAAACAGGTATGTTCATACAAGATATTGGAGAAATATCTTCTCTCTTTGGTGAAATCTGGGTCCAAACCTTTCTCCTACCATAAGAAAGGGAGCCGCATACACAAGCCGCATGTTTCTGCAAACACCAGTCTGGCTAGCTGAAGCTAGGTATGTTTCTAGTTTCTTAGCACTGTCACAGTATTGGTCCTTAGAAGCAGGGAAATTGCTTCTGAGAAATTCTGTGCAGTACCAGGCAAAGTATCACCAGAAAAGTCAATAATCATATATAGGGAAAAAATAGTCACCTGCTACTACCACTCCTACTCAGAAAGTAACCTTCATCCAAGGGACACTCTCCAGTCAGCCACTAGCCCTTAAATGAGCCCAGGGAGTGGTGAACCCTGGGTCCACTCTTTCAAAGTTCTTCACAGAGAGAGTGGTGAGGTGCTGGAACAGGCTGCCCAGAGAGGTTGTGGATGCCCCATCCCTAGAGGTGTTCAGGGCCAGATTGGATGGGACCCTGGGGAGCCTGGTCTAGTATCAAATGGCAGGGGGAGCTGGAGCTTGATGATCCTTGAGGTCCCTTCCACCCCTGGTCATTCTATGATTCTATGATTGTGGTCAGGTGTGAAGCACAAATGAACTGCTCCTACCTGGCTCCCTGGGCCAGGCATCCCCTTCACCAGGTGCTCGATCATCAGTTCAGGCCATGACATAATAGTTCCCTTACAGGCGGCTTGATAGCTGATTTTCAGACTGTTGCAACTAGGTACAAAATATTCCTACTAATGAAGTTCAGAGCCAAGGGATAATCCTGAAAAATAAATAAAGTGAAACTAAGTTGATGGTTTTGGAACTGTCATGAAAGGCAACCCCTGCAAAGGAACATAATGGACAGGAAGCTTGTATGCATAAACTCGTTGGAGTAAAAAAAAAGAAAAAGAAAGAAAAAAAACGTAAAGACTTATAACTGCTCAAAATACTTCTTCTCCCAAATAAACAAGTTTGTAGTTAAGATAGTTCGCAGCTACTGCCTTCCTGTTTCTTCCAGGAACAGTAAATCTTTTTTTTTTTCCTCCTGATTTTCAGCAACTCATTGGCAGTATGAATGGTTTTCCAATAGGTGAAACATGGGAGGTTGCATATGGTTACCCTAAAACCACAACAGCAGCTGCTGCTTGAGCAGAATATAGGGCTGAGCTAAATAAAGTAATTGTAGGTCCTGTCACCTGAGTGCCTTCACAAGACAGTCAGTTATTTGCCAAGCTAGGAGAAAGTTACCATCTATATAAATATGTTGAACTGTATGTTCAACATATTTATATTCTTTATATCCTCCTGTGTAACGTAGTTAAATCAACTTTTAGGAGCCTGCTTGGGAATTTTTCCACTATTGTTGGCTGCATCTGCACATCCTGTTTTTATGATATGTTTCAGGAAGTGCTGAAACCACAAAATCTATACAAATTCATCAAAATAAACCATACCTGGCTGAACTGCTTCCCCCCCCCCCCCCCCCCCCATGTAACACCAGAGAACAGTCTTGTGACTTTGCACAAAGAAGCTTGAACTTTGTGAAGAATTTTTAGCCCCTTTCAGAAGCCCAACTTTTCCTTCAGTTTCAAGTTTTTCAGTTTTCCTAAGTTTAAAAAATACATGTTATAAGGTTTCATTCTCCACAATGAAAAAGAAACTCATCACTTCTCTTTACCAGCTCCTTCTACTCATCAAAAAAATATTACCAGGTATGGTTAAATTATAGCAAATTAATTTGCAGAGGTATTTGCAAAGTAAAATATAGTTGCATTCTGTATAGCTACAATATACTTAACTGCACATAAAATAATCTACCATATTAGTAATCTGATGCAACTTCTATAAGAACGATGAAGCTTTGTTGTTCTTTGTTAATTTTTTTAATGTTCTTCCTGAAATAGATTTAGAGTCAAAGATTTATTTTATTTTCCAATCACGTCTGTCATGCTACAGTGTGCTCTGTGCATTCACATCTCAGGAGTAAACTGTTCTGTCAGTTTTCTTCAAGGCAACCAACAAAAATTACAATTTTAGCAACTTACTTGCCTTCTAACTGTTGCCCTAACTACCTGATCACTACCATCTTTCTCATAAAACAGCTGTAATGATCACAATTGATGAAAAAAAAGAAAGGAAAAAAGAATTATTTTTACAGTGCAGTGGAATTGCTAAGCTTTTGCCTCGTTTTTGATTAATTTCATGCCTGACTCAGTCAGAGATTAGGCCCTGACACAGGTTATAATTAAATATTGAAATCATGAAGTGCAAGAATGTTTAATTTTTAAAATATGAGTTTTAATTTACCTCATACAGAGAATAGCTCTGGTCACCTGCAGAGATGCATTACACACTACATTGCCTAATGTAGGATGCCTGAATAAGGCTGAGCATACAGTTAAAGTAAACTAATGCAATTTACTGAACAGCAGTCAAATATTTATCCAGTTGATGAAGCAGACTTTATGTGAAACTCAGACAATAATTAAAGAGAAGCCTTGCTTAAAACATGCTTATTCCAGTTTTCACAAATATGTTATACCAAAGCAGCATCTTCCTTTTCTCAAATATTGATGTTCTCCTAACACATTATACAGTGAGCTTGTCCTTGGCATTCTCTTGACTATTTAATGAATACATTTCCTGGCATTTGCCTTATCTTTGTTATGTTGTTCTTTGGAGAGCTAAAACTATTAGTTAGCCCTTGACAAGAGAAACATCAGAGCAAGCTAGTAAAAGGTCTTACAGAATCAGAGTTTTTAACATGGTATTTGATTAAACCATAGAAGGATGGGGAATAGATACTGCAGAATATGTCCCCTGTACTTAGACTTTCACTGCCTTGGATGTTGGTTTTTTTTGTAGAACTTTCACATTTGTTTTTGTCATTTTATCTGAGAAATAGTCTGAACACTCACAGGTTGAATATTAATCCTATTGTTATTTTGTAGTGCTAAATCTTTATAATTCAAAATATAACTGAGTATGTCAGATCTCTCCGGTTCTTCAGAAGGAGTATTTTTGCTTTAAGATTTAGTTTTTGTGGTTAAAAAAAAATATATCTTTTAAAAGTTTTTGCATCAACAACATAAAATACACGAGATTTTACATCTAGTTCATTCTCCTGTCACACAATATAGGTAAACACTTAATGTACAGGCACTTGTAAAGATGTAAATGGATTCAGTTCTTAACTTATAACTTTGAAGTTTATATGCGCTGCACAATTGACAAGCATTATTAAATCTTCAAATTTCAAAGTGCTATTAGAATCAGGATGTCCAGGTAGATACAACTAACATCACAGCAACAGAGGAGATACATCTGATGGATGGAAGCACATTTGTGTAATACTCTACTGACCAGAAGGTAGCAACAAATACATACACATTGGCTATTAACAGTTATTAGGAAGCCCTAAAATTTTTCAGTAATACAAAGCTGATGATACACTGATGTCCATCAGCTCCAAAAGGCATTGTATTTCCAAATACACCCTGCAAGTGACATTTCACTTATTCCAAACTCTACTTTATTTTACAACATAAAGTGATTCTGTGAGCTTTTTCCTCATTTTTAACTAGCATTTTAGTTTTTTCAGCTTTCTTTTTATTCTGATAACGGCACACATACAAATATCTCCTGCTTTGAGAAGGCTAATGTCTTTCTATGAAATCAGGATTATCTTATCTAGATCAGAAAAGCAATAAAAACAAATGCCAATAACACCAAGTTAGCACATCAGAAAAGCCACTGAGCAAGAGCCTAACTGGTATAAACCAACATTACTACTTCAGTGGAGCTGTGCCAGTACACAGCAGCTGGGGTTCTGGCCCGATATTTAGAAGCCGCATCCAGCCACACTTCATTTCCAGCTGCGGCCTCCAACCCAAACCAGCTGCAGCTGCAAGCAACAAGGGAACTGCCTTGCAAACTTTGCCTGAACTATTTCTGTCCTTGATTCGTGCAGTATCACTTCAGTCATCCATGTTCAAAACCAGTATATCACACAGTACAGGTTTTTAGAAGTACAGTTTTGCTGTTCTTATGTGCTTAAGGTCAGAAATGTAATGTTTGTTAACAACAGAGTGGCACAACACCCACTTTGAGCTGCGCAGGATTAGGTATTGTACTCTGCCATCCTGACTCTGGTTCACAGCATTCATGTCATTGTCCAAGCATGTAGGAAAACATCAAAGCACAAAACATAATTGAGGCACTACGGCGCAATTAGCTTATCTGGTGATTATCAGCCAGTAATTTTTATAGGGTGAGGCCACCTGACTTGTTGCCTCTCACCAGAACCAGGGAGGTTGCTATCAGTCTGTCTTTCTGCTTTGCCTTCTGGCTGACAGTAAAGGAACCAGGAAAAGGAAGCAGTTCTAATGTTATTCAGACATTAGTAATCTCTGTCCTATTCACCTGTTTCATTACTATTTGTGTGAACCATGAAGAATCTCACTAACACAGGTATAACACAGAAGAACTGAAGCATCAGAAACTAAGGAAAGACCACACTGGTGGTGTCATACACAGATTTTATAGTGACTTTTACAGTCTGCTGTTGTGATCAATTAGTATGAGATCTTCAGATTTGTTATGCTCTGACTTAAGGTTGGCTGTGACCCTCTCATTTCCAAAAATTAATGGCACAAATGTTTGTCTTTATTAATCTGTTTAGTTGGAATTTTTGTTGTTGTTTTGCTTTTTTTTTTTTTTTTAATCAAACATTCAATTAAGAAATAAAAGCACTGATTACACTAAAAAATACGGCAGCTCATTCAAAACTAATTTGGTTACAGAATTTTTAAACTCTTCTTAAAAACTTTTGAATTTTTTTAGTATGATTGGGTTAGTGTTCTCCCCAAAATCTCATAAAATATTTTATTAACTATTGCATGCTACCAGCAAAGCTGTAAGTAAAACGAGATCAGATTGTAAGATATCTATCATTTATTGAGGGTCACTCCATTTTGTCAGCAAATATTCTTGAATGTTTACAAACTCTGGGTCCTATTCAGAGCCAGCTCTCTGGTAGTTCTCATCAAATGACACTGCTGATTCATTCTGTTTTCCTGTTCAATCATTTCTCCTTAAAGGTCTCGTTTTAACACAAAATACTTTTTAAGGGACATAGGACTTCTGTGGTCTATTTGTGTCTCAGAGCTGCTGATATCAGCACAGATGCTACCTCCCTGTCCACAAACACACAGAGACAATCCCAGGAAATCACATAGTAGCTGATTAATTCACAAAACTTCCACTGTGTTTCTTTGTAGAATAGCTTTTGAGCTGTTTCCTAACACCATAAAAAAACTCACAGCATTTCTCCCCAAGTTTCTGACAATGCAAAAGTAACAATTTATTCCAGGGAGAAATATCTAGTACATGCAAATGTTTTAGGTGAAAATACCCAACGATTCTTGTCTATAGAGGTTACTTTTTTATACCTCCATATATCCTTTTGTATATGTAACACTGATTTACTCTCCTTCCACTATTACCACTAGAATTCACCACTATTCTATTTACTCCACAAATCCGGAGGAGTCAGATTTGTATAAGAGCACTTCATGCCTTACTGACTTTCACGTCATCTTACAGATAAGCCTTGCACTTTGTTTACCAAAATCTAAGAGTTTATGTCAGGGAAGCTGTCACGAGATTTGTGCAGTCAAAAATACAAAAGTAAAACTTGAAGGACCCAATACCGTGACTCTTAATTACACAAGTCACTGTATTTAATGGATCTTATCTCAGGGGCTGCAAGTCTGGCTCTGAAGAAACTATGCATTGCCCCCTAGAAACCTGTGCTTGCTTGGTGTGTATTCACTAGAACTCAGGCTGATTCACATGTGAGACCAGATGCCACTAACACAGATAGCCATGAGTTTAGCCTACCAGAAAGGATTCATTTTCACATTGAACTGTTCTCTGCAGCAAGATACATGGTACACACCGGCTTGTGACTGTCACAGCTCCGTACTATTTTACAGTGCATAGAATCTGTAATGGAAGAAATCATTCCATAATAAAAATTATTTAAGATGGCCTTACTTAGCCTGTATGCATCATAGGGCATCAAATTATTTTACATGGTGCATAATGACCAGCTATTGATGTTCTCCACTCAAGCTTACCAAGTGAATGGCAAACTTCACCTATGTAAAAGGAAGGTTCATCATGCCATACTGTACAGTGTCTTGCATTGATGGCTACTAACGAAGATTAAATCACAGCTAATGGCCACTTGGATTAATTCCAGTGTTCTTGCAAGTATTTATTGTATTCCTCAAGGTGTGTTTGTGAACATGAATATATAGATGTGTATACACGTAATTCTATGTGTGTAAGTAACTGGTTTCGGTATCACATTCTAGTGTAAATGTTCATTTCATCTGAAATGTCAGCTCTGCACTAGGATCTTTTTGAAAAATACAATGAATGAGTATCTCACTATTTCAATGTGCAATAATTTTTAATTAAAAAAGGGGAAAGAAAAGAAACTTTAGAAGATTTGTATTTCTTTCAGTTAGTGATTTCTTTCCTTCAGTGGGAAATGTGCCTTCTAAAAGAAGTCCCTATCATACACTTTAATTTGAAGTCTTACTGATGCTTCGGAAAAAAAATATTTCTTCCAGCTGCCCACTCCAAAGCCTTTTAAATAGTCATTTCTAGAACTGATACATCAATTTGCTAGATTGGTTTTCTATCTACCCATATATAAAAGTAGACAAATAAACTTCATTTCATTTGAAATGGAGGAATAATGCCAAATTCTTGTTTGAAGTTGTTAAATGACAATTGCTCACAGAACTATAACCTTAGTTATGCAAATCACTAAAGTTCACGGTAAGTCTGACATTTACAGAATTAATGAACTAAATAATTAAGTGACCTGGTAAGCGAATTGGTAAACCAGAACTATTAATCTTTTAATGAATTCTTTACTATCACTTAAATAATAAATTTTTTGCATAATTTTAAAGGATTATAGTACAGAAACATTAGAATGGAAAATCCATTATGTAAAGGAACGTTACTTTTATAAATCTGTCATTATGTCTCTTTTTATTGAATTCATTTCTATTCAAGGTTTAGAAAAGTGGTGATAGCTGCACTAGTGACTAACAGTCCCCAACATTTTAGTGGTAAGGTTTTTTTCTTACTAAGACAAAAAGACTAGGATCATTTACTGCTTCAGACAAACCACTGCCTAAAATGATTAATTAGCATACAACTGTAATTTAAGAAATCCTCTACTTGATGGTGTGCATCACATGCTTCAGATTTTCAAAGCACTAGTAAGTTGACTAGGCACAGTAAACGGTGTTTCTGAAATAGTTCATTTTAGAGGGGCATTTTCTGTACTCTGCCTGTTGCTGTCCTTCATTTTTCTACCAGCTTTGCACCAAATCTCTTCCTAAAACCTTTTTCATGTTAGAGTATCCAGAACTCCAATGCTCTGTAAAACTTCAATATACCAATAACCTTCAAATTCTCTTCTGACTGCTATTTTTCTCTCCCCATCTTTCTGTCTATCATTGTCCTCAAGGAACTGGAAACATCAGAGTGGAAATCTGGAAGTACTATGTGTTTCTGTAGGTACCATTTCTCCCCTTTAGAAAACCACTGTACAGATTTGAAGTACACATTGGTGTCTCCTACAATATCCAAATGCCTGTGTGCAACAGAGATAATATATGGTATAATACTTGTGCATGCTCATACTTATTGCTGTATAATCTCATTTGGCACCACATCCTACAACTTCAAGGACTAAATTCTGTGATTCTGTGATCTGTGAAAAACTCTTCAACATTTCTCTCCTTTTTAGCATTACATCCACTGAAAGCAGCCAAGTGACAATTGCCACTTGTATCCAAAACTATTCTAAACTGTTTTCAGCTTTTAGAAACTTAGTACATAGACTTCATTTTTTGTCTCCTTTAAGATTCTACATATTGCCACCTGTCTCAAGGCTAAACATTTCAAATTGATATTGAAATGTTGTAGGGCGGTAAAAATAATAATGAAAGTAATGATATTAATATCTGAGTTTTGAAACGTTTTGTTTGAAAAACTATCTCCATGACCTACAAAGAAAAGCAGAAGAACTACCTGTTGTGGAGAAAAAAATCGCACTTGGTGGACCAAGATGCAGAAAGTGAATTTCTGTACCATTTCATTAGCCAGCTTTCATTGCAATCCAGCAAGTGGATCATATGTTCACAGCACCCCATTAGCTTCTAAGCAATGTGAAACCATCTGAGATACCCGAAACATAATGCAGAGCTTTTAACTTTTGATATTACAGGCATTTCTAAAGATGTTTCCATTGCTGATGAGTACAAAGGAATACACCAAGGATTGGCTATGGCTGATGTTTAGTCTTTCCAGGTTTAATTTTTATTAAAAAAAAAAAAAAAAAAAAAAAAAAAAAGCAAAACATAGCAATTAATAAAAAGGGGAAGACTACATGAAAATACTACTGCTACAGCTGTCCTTAGTGACAATCCCCAAAATAAAACCCCCGCTGCCAACAGAGCTGTGATTTTTGAAGTGTGTTCAGCTTATGCTCAGGAAACAGGTGAAACTTCACCAAATGTAAGTCTAATCATTCTGCCCCATACTGCACCTACTGCACCGTGGGGCTTTTGCAACTCATGCAAGCATAGCAACTCTAGCAGCCAATAACACCCACAAACATTTCTGAAATCACAAAGTACTGTTCTGTCCCACAGAACACTGTGTCATTAGATAAAAAAGCTATAAGAAAGCAAGAAACAAAACGCAGCATGCTATTCTGTAAGTTCAGTCATTAATTGTAGCTGGACAAAAATTTTCCACCAGACAAGACAGTAATATTTTTAAAAGTCATGCACTCTTCAGTTTTGAATGTATCTCGTTATGAAGAGGAACTGGGAAGTGTGCAGACAGGATCAGTGGGACAAGGCAAAATATGTTCAGTTCACAAGAGTATTTGGTATACAGGTGGGCAAATCACAGTTCGTTATGCTCTGAACTAACACCCATGCAGAGGCTTGCCTTGTATTATACATCAGACAATTCATCCAACTTTTCAAGTGAAATAGCAAATCTAGAACAAAACATCTAGCAAACAGAAAGGGTTTCTCTATTCTGCAGATGATGGCATGATATAAAGATACCCAAGAGCTAGAGGATATAAGGGCTAGAGGAAACTGTGAAGCAAACAGAAGTTTTGGGTAAAGTGGAATGCAGGCAGACTGATTTTGAAAGAAATTGTGTTGGTTCACTTTTTATTCTTCATTATATTAAGGCTGCAGAGTAGGCCAAGCCTAACTATCAGATAATCCGAAGGAGAGAAAACAGCATAATGACCTAATCATAGGAAAAATGTAAATCAAGATGAAAATTTCAATAGAAAATAAAAAATGCACAGGAAACCTTAGAGAAACCTAACTGAAGATCAGATAATTTGATTTGTAATACAGTGCAAACTTTGGTTTTATACAAGGATTTAAGTTTTAGAAAAAAAGTTTCCCTTACTTACCCCAACTTAAATATCTCTATCTCTGATATCTAATACAATTTTGCTTCAACACTGCAAATATCTCTAGATTAATTATCAAGATCTGCAATCTGAAGTATTTCTACGAAAATGGTAGCTATTTATAGTTATGTATTGAGATATATATCAGTAAATTTTAATATTGCTAAATGTTAAATACACATGCTATGAACATGTACAATATGATCAGAATCTTTAGAAAGACGATAAATGTGAGAGCAAAAGATGAGAGTGTAAGCAAGAGGAGTGGACATAAAGATTCATAAGAGATATTACCTTTGGAAATTTAACAGTTCATAGGTTTATAGCATTAAGACTTTTTTTAATGCAATTTAATTTTGATCCTAAAGATGGGGAGAAACTCACAGAATTGTTTGCGTGCTATTTAAACTACAGATTAAATGACTTATCCAAGTACTTAAAAACTGTGGAAAAGACTAGTGGAAATACCAAGTAATTCATCTGAAAAATGTTCTAGATGTCACCAAATACATTTTTTATGTACACTACCCAGATAATACTGATAATTGCACTTTTATCTCTCTAGCAGCCTCTACAGGAGATTCCCAGCCAAGTCCATTACAACAGCCTTGAGTTCATTCAGAGGTGACAGGTGACTAGAGCATCAGGCTTTAATGAATAAATATGTATAAGAAAATGAAGTGCTTATGAGTAGGAAAAAAATTCAGGAATGAAAGCAAGCATAAGTATTTACAAAGACACTAAAAAAATGTATCTTTTTGAGCTCATTAAGGTCACAGATAATGTCTCCAAAATAGTATCAGTAATATACACTGGCAGAACCCAGTTGTCAGCCCTTCGGATTGGCTACAGACGGCATATGGGAGGATTCCCCGGGCTGCCAATACCTTCAAACAGAAGCTCTTCAGACCAGCAGCATGGGAATGCTCTCTTTGAAAAGCTGAGTGATATGCAAAAGATATAAAAACAGATATAAATGCTAATAATTAAAAACTAAATGAATAATACCCAATGCAGAATTTTTAAGAAGGCTGAGAAGACTTTGGCATTCAAAGGATGTGCCAGCCAACTATAATAATCATATTTAAATATTCCAAGAAAGAAGGAAGACATTATTAGCATTATAGAAACAAAACAAGTGCCCCCATGGATAAAGGTGTGCTTCTGCAGTAAAAGTTTCTGTAGTGAAGCTTCTGTAGTAAACTGAAAGGGTTATACAGTTGAATCTCTCTGCTCTGAATGAGCAAAGCAACATTACATTTATAGGTCTGAAGAGACCCTGCTAGAAACATATGTTCTTTTATCCAATCCTACCCAGAGCAATAAACTTTGAAATACCATAGTTGTGTTTGTTACATTACGGGCAACAGAGTATTAAAAAATAAACATTTTTAGCGCTGTGCCTTTATAAGATGGAAAACATTAAATCTCCTTTGGAACCAGCTTGGTAATGTTTTGCTTTTGTTTGAGAGTGCATGCTCCTCAGCTGAAAACCCTTGCTTAAATTAATCTGAAATAACAAAAAATAAATTAAACAGCCGAAATAATTTATCTTGAAAATTGTGAACTAAGCACACTTTTTATGATCTCTGAGATAAGTTTAATTTATGAGTACGCTATGTAATTATGTTGGGGATATCTATCCTGCAGCTTTTTGGCTGGCTTTCATCATCTTTTCACAGCAGATTCTGAAGGCCGCCCAGTCCTTCCCAGTCACCATGCAGCTCTGCCCCTCACTGTAAACACCCCAGGTAAATATTTTTTCCTCTGGACATAACATTCAAAAAATATTTTTCAGCATTTGGAGACTAAAGGATATCATTATTTGGTAACATACTTTTTGATTACTTTTTCATATGCAAAAATGCTGATTTAATCATTATACCTGTTCCCCTCTTGAAAACTGAAAGATCCAGAAAAAGCGAGAATGTGGCTGATAGAGTGAAAGACTGGCTGGTGTTCGAAAGCTCATCTTTCTTTTTCAAATGCAAAGAAGCTTAATGAAACATAAGGACTAAAACAATGAATAAATAAAGATTACTGAATGTCTATTGTTGTCCAGGTCTTAATCTACAACAGAAGCAGAATCCAATATCTAGATATCATAAAATATCTAAATATTGTGGAGTCTGTAAAGAAAGCTAAGCTACGCAGTGGGAAATCTCACTATATCAAGACTTTGAGCTATTCTTTCTCTAAAATGGGAAACAGGCACAGCCACCAGAAAAACCCAAAACTCTTTTGCCCAGAGGCCCTGAATTGCAGTTTAAAGTTCAGGTTTAAAACATGAGTGAAGATCCAAACCCACAGCAGTAATGTAGGCCCACTGGTCTCTTAGAGAGATAACAGAGACCAAAGAATAAATCCTGACTTTACAGACACATTAGTGAAATCAAAACATCATAGCAAAAAAATACATTTACCTCCAAAACTTGCAAAGAATCATGGATGAGTTTGAGTGCTGATTTTCTTCTTCATGATAAAACACTCATGTCACGTAAGCAGCAGAAAGAAGCACAACTATGTCGTGTTTTCTTAAATTATCTAGGGATTACTTGACCAGGAAATCGCTAAGAAAATCACATCGTAGCTGATCGATGGCTGCAGCACAAATGTCACAGCCTTAATAACTTCTTGCAGAAGCTGAAAGCTTCACCCCATGCCTAAAGCATAATATGATGGCAGAAAGCCCTGACCTACAGAGCACAAGTGTCCAGTCAGATGAAGATGCTGTGTGGTCCCTGCTCTCTCCTTCTTGTAGATAAAGGAGATTGGAACATATTGGGCTGCTCAGATAGGACAGAAGATGGAAAGTCACATCTCAGCCCTCCTTGCCAAATCTGAATTCCAAAAACCATGGTTTGTTTTCTAGATTGAATACCACTGGAAAGAGAGGTCTCCAGTCTAAGCTACCGTGATGAAAACAGAAAATTAGAGTCTGTGACTTAGGCAATTTTAATTCTGCTTTGTGGTATTTCTTGAAAACCAATATTGCAGACTCCTGCATAGCTCTATACTATGAATTAAAAAAAAAATGCTCTCTAGGGCCTGCTGAGATGAGATTTTTAGTGGGACAGCCAGCAATAAGGAAAGTTTGGGAAGAAGCATTGCTGGCAGTTTGCTGTGAAGTAGTGGTCGCCATGCCACAGAACAAAAACAAGACAGAAAGAAAACTGAGCAATTATATCTTGCTGTTGTTCTCAGAAACAACCTCTGTTTTTCCTTTAAATATTTAGAAAGCCAAAACAAGGAAAATGAAGGAGAAGGAAAGACAAACAAACAGAAAGCCCTCAGTATTCTCTACTCTTAAATTCGTGAGAACTCACTACCATGAAAAACAGGGCTTCCCAAACCAGCCAAAATCAAGACAGCACACTCCAAATAGAGCAGAATCAGATTTCTCTTTTCTTTGTCAACAATAAAGGATACAACGAAATATTTTTGTGTTGCCTGAAATATAAGAGGGCCTGGATTCTCCTCAGTGCATGTTGTTCCCTCGCTCTCCAGAGAGGAGAAAAGGAGAAGCTCTGAAAAAGAGGCAGCCCACCCCTTGCCTTCCTCCACTGTGGTGCTTCCAGCACTTCCATGTGTGAGGGATGCTAAGGGACACGAAGATGTCACAGACCAGGCACCAGGCCGTGCTGTGAACACCCACTATTCCCTCTGATTTTCAGGGCCACAAAGTTGTCAGATCTATAGGTTTTTCTAATTTAAAACCTTGTGCAGGTTTATGCACAAGCTAGTTGTCCACAAAACTTGTTACCTTTTCTGAGGTAAGTAAATAATGCTTTCAGTGCGTTTCCCTGCTGCAGCCACAGCCACAATTTCCTCTTTTGAGCAGATCACATAGCTCAAGACTGTGTTCTGGCTTCCGCCTTCTCTTACTCCTTGTACGTCCCTTCAGTAGGTAATATCACATTGCAGCAGAACAATACTTTCAAGTCAGAGACAGGTCATTCATATTCCAGGTTAGCCAGATTGTAGCTTTTTGTTTTGTAATCACAGCTCTTACAGGCTCAGGTTTTCTTGGTAGAAAGATATAAAATAAAACAGAAATGATTTTGTGTCACTTGGGAATTTCTTAGAGACAACTTCAGCCTTCACAGCAATTCACAACAGCATTTCGCAGACTTCTCCAAGCCATCTGACTCTGAATGATGAGCCAATACTGCACTTGGACCATGTGAGAAGGCAGAGGTAGAAGTGTTGGGCTGCGTATGGGAACCTCGGTACCTGGCAAGGCATCTTGCATCCGTCTGGAAGATGCTGTTGGCATGTATACTCAAAAAGCCAAGAAAAAGGCTGCAAATACATAAATATAAGTCTACTAGTCAAGAAGAGGGAAGACTATCAAAATTGCACGCTCAATATTCAAGACTTCAGTTGAATTGCTAGGGAGCCATTTCACCAAACAGAGGTGAACAGTACAGTAATATACCTCTTGCTACCTGGCTGTACAGCCCAATCCCAAAATTTCTTGATAATGTTGAACTGTTACGTAGTTTCTTTACAGTACAAGAGTGGAGCACAGGGGCCCTGCTGAGCTCTTTGTCTTATTTAAGCTGCCTAGTCCGTAAGATAGTATTGCTTGAAACAACCCAGCCTTCTCCTTGATCCTTTAGCTCCATGTTACTGTGATTTCACTAGTATAAGACTGCTGTTATTGTAGGTGATTCTTTTATTTGAAGATTCAGAAAATCATTTTAGTCCACAATGTGACTGTTTAAAATACTTTCACAAATGAAAATCCATAATAATTTTCACATTATGAAATCTAGATCTGCTATAGAAAGCTAGTCAAACGTATGGAACCATTATAGGAAATTGCATCTATCTTATATGGTAGTTTCTTGTTTATTTCCCAGATCTCCAGAGAATTATCTGAATTGCTTTAGAGGTCTGGAAGACGTTTCTAGGAAGACCAGGGCAGCATTTCCAGTAGCAGAAGATGAATCAAATGTTGTATTAGCCTGTAAAGCTTGGATGTGAAGACTAACGGCAGTAAAGTGAGATGAAAAAAATAGAGTATAACAACAAGGTTCACATGAAACAGATTCTGACTTATCTGGCAGGTCTACATAATTTAAAGGCACAAAGCATAGCTAGAATGAATAAAGCACATCTTGCTGTGAATGAGGAGCCTAAGTTTTATCGTTTTAAAATTTTGGACTACAAGGAAAGAGATTAGGGGTTTCAGTAAAATACAAGGGCAGTAAATTAATATTTGGTGAATGCAGTAAGAAATAGCAGTTCTTCTGGAGAACACAGGAGGTGTGACCCATCAATTTATTTCAGCTTGCATCCTAGTGGTCTCCTGAAACCCTGGCTGAAGTCCTGTTCACTCAAATGGCACCTCACCTCATGGCTTCCTTTAAACGAATGTATTATGAGATGATAGACAAATATATTCACAGTCCTGTAATATATGGACTGGCATGAAAGATGCAGGGATTGGGTTATAAATGTAAATCTATCTTGTTTATTCTTTCCCGTCTTAGTAAATTTTCTTCATTTCCTTTCTCAAAAGCTACAGAAACTATAAATCCTGGTACTCCTTATAATATAAGGAGCAAAAGACATTTGTAAGCCTCTCCTTACCCATGCCATTGCCTTCCAGTTTCTTTATTCTTTTCAGACAAGAGCAAGCATGTGCCTCCCTTCTAAATTCTCCTTTTTCCCATTGAGTGTATATGCCAGACATTAAACTCACTGCTCCATAGCTGAGTCTTCTAAACAGCCCAGAAACTGCCTCTGAAGCTTTCATGCTACCATTACCCAACAAGTTCAGCTCATCATTCACAGAAATGGTGGATCATCAGAAGCTTTCTGCAAACTGTCAGGGACGTAATTTCTCAGGGATGCACGAAAAGAAAGTCTATCCACTAGTTTTCCACTTACAACTTGATTTTGATCATTAATGATGCAAGGCACTTAACAATTTCTAATGAAAATAATAAAGAGCTAAGTGAGGATATTGTGTAGGTGAATCTCACTTCCTAGAAACCTCTGTGACAATGGTGAATAAAGGAATACCCACCCCTAAACTTAAACTAAGATTGTAATCCTGTATATTTCATCTGCTACTCAATGCATTTGTGTTTTACTGAACTGTAGCACATAAATATTTTTATGAGATTGTTACGTGGAGTACGTATTCCAATCTTTCCTGTTCAAAACTCTCTTAGGAAAAGAATGTAAGTATTGCCAGTTTAAGAGAAAATAAGGAATTTAATGTTTAGAGAATAGTTCACAAAAATCATTTGATGCAGATAAGATATTATGTGTTTCTAAAGTGAAGCACTACATGATGTAGCATATGTCAGTTATTTTTAATTTTTAAATCCAATTAATTGTTCTAGCTACAGTACCACTAATTTTTATCTAACTGATTAACTAGAGAATAATCCAAATACATTTCAAATTATAAATCTTTCATGATTTGGGAGATTTTATACAAATGTACATTTGACAGTGCTAATTTAAAGCAAATATCATGCTTGATTAAACATTCCCAAGATAAGAAGGATAAACGATTGAATTATTTTATAGATTTAACTACCATTGATATGATGTTATAAACAGAAATATTTTGATGTTCATCATTAATTTTTAAAAATAATTCTTTGGGAAACAGCCAAGAAGGACTGGAGAAGTAGGTCAGAATGTATGCACAAAACATTTGTATTCTTTACTATATAAACACTAATTTATTTATTGAAATAATATACTGTTAATTATTTATTAAAGAAATTATAATTTTGCTGAGCTTCCCTCAAAAGAGACAAAAAAAATATCATTAAAATGTGGCTAACGCAATAGCCAAGCCTGTGATTGTTTCACATCTCTGCCTCCCAACTGTTTGCCAAGTATTTATTCACAAATCACTATCCACTGAAACATAATCTGCATCAGAGCATCTCCAGCAAGCAAGTGAATTACAAAGTGCTTTAGCAAGTGCCACACTTCAGCTTTAAAAAATATTCAGGTTTCTCTATTGCATCTTCTGTCTCCATATGTAGGAGGCTAAAGCAGGAGAAAAAGTCTTTAGGGATCTGTTTTCTGGAACTGTTGCTAAGGAAGGTAAATTTCACAATACCACTGGCTATTTCCCCAAATCCAGGCTTTTAAAAATACAGATATACCAAACACTATTAAATAATACAGGAAAGGGAGGGGAAAGACTCTTTGTAAAAAGTGACAAGTAACATTGCACACATATAAGCTTTTTTTTTTTTTTTTTTTTTCTTTTTTTTTTTCCCCCACAAAGGAACACAACTACAACTTGTTTTATTACTGATGCACCAAAAGAATTTAGAACTATTCGGAGCACAATCAGTCCTCAAACCACAAACCCTGGATGGACTTCACACAAATGCGCAGGTAAACAGAGAAAGTAGAAGCATGAAAACACCCGCTATCAAGAAAAAAAATTGAGCAAATGTTCCCAGCTGAAGAGTGAGTGGAACCATAGTCAACAACAAAGAAATATGCGCCAGCACGTTATTCTCCAAGGCAGTGCTGTAAATGAGAGTGTACAGGGATGGGTTGCCTATAGTAATCTCAATTGGCCTCTCTAGTTAATACATTTAAGCAAAACATGGATTTTCTGCAATCTGTTACTGTGCTCGATTCATTTTGGCACCAGTGTAGATAACCATTTTTTCTCCTGTTTTCCATATAATACACTTAAAATGAACATATTTTTCTAATGATGTAATTTCATTTTGTTTCATTATTTCTACTGAAAAACAAGCAATATTGTGTCCAGCTAGTACATTAATAAATATAAGCTGAAATTGGTTAAGCAACACACATTTCTTTCAATATCAGTTATCTCTGTGTTACAGTGGAAAACAAAATTAACGAATTTATGGTTTTAGTTTGCTTTTGGGTTGTTTTTTTTTTTCCCCAGCTGTATGAACTGTTTCAGGGGGATTAACTGCTTTTCAGCATTACTGATATTCGTTCCTTTCTTATTTTGGGGAGCCCCTTAAAGGTTACCCAAGCATTTTTTTAAACTTTTTCTAAAACATTTCCCAGGTGGCATTAAATTAAATTCTTTACTGAATGTCAGATAGATTAGATCTACTGTATTTCATTTGCCTAGGAAATGATCTATCTTATCAGAAAAACAGATCAAGGTAGTCTGGCAAGACAAGCCTTTGGAAAACCCATGTTGCATTTTATGCTTTATTTCTTTTTCCTTAATTATTCCTTCAAGGTTTTTCCTGTAGCCTTGAATAATATTGCAATAAGAATAATGTGCCCCCAGTGTTCAAGCTACTCTGGGTCCCCAGCGTCATATAAAATATAAGGGCCCTATTTGCTGATCTCTGCCCGGAGCTTCTTTATTGCTCTTGACAGATATATTCAGACCACTGCCACTGTATCTGCACTTCCATGTTCTTACTTATTTGGTGTTTTGGGTAGAAATGTTCAGGCCTACATAACACAGCAGCATTGGGCTTTTAGCATTACTCTCAGCCTGGATATTCTAATTTCCATTCTGCCCTTGCCTCCCACAGTCAGCACTTCCATCCCTGCAGAAAATGAACAAGGCATCTGATTCAGAGTTGATGCCACACTTGCATTTTTTCTTGACTTCTTATCCATTACACTGTTTAGAGCCTCTCCTTCTTTATTGCCTGTTGCATTTAAACATACGTGGCTAGGGGAAATTTAAAAAAAAAAAAAAGAAAAAGCATTTTTGTTCTGTTTGTTGTAATTTACAAGGTCTAATTCAGCTTGACTTTTGGCACTTATCTCTAGCTCTCTATTTCCTGGCCTCTCAGACATAGTATACTCCCTGTCCCTTTAGGCTCTCTGCATATTTCTCCTGCCCTTTCAGAAGTGGTTATTTATCCAGTCAGCTCTGGAGTCCTTCCCTACAAGATTTTACCCTTGATTAAGATGCAAGTTCCAGACAGTTTTCACACCTTTGATTTAAAGAAATTTCACGCCTCCTCCACATTAAAATCCCTAAGCTCTTTAATCCAGTTGACCTCATTAACTAGTTTCCTTAATTTTTCGAAGTTTATCCTTTTGAAATTGAGAGCCTTACAAGCTTGGATGCAGCTGCGTTGGTGGGGGTGGAGGATGCAATGTGGTGCAGCTGCTGGCACTGGCATGTCAGTTGGTGCCCGTGATGCTCCAAGTGTTGTTAATGGAAAGGGATGCCACCCTCCTCTCAGATCCCCCTCCAAGCTACTTCTCTTCCAGTTAATTAAACAGAATAAATCAGTGGTGATTTGATAATAGCTTATTTTCTACTGGCTTTTTCTTAATGCCCTCTTTGCAAAAAAAATCAAGATACAAGTGAATTGTTACCCAGAAGGAAGAGGACCCTATCCTGTGAAATCTGACCTTGTTGGCCTATACTCAAACCACTTTGGCTGCTCACCACCAAAGTGATTCTGATGATAAAAAGTATTTTTCAATATTTCTTTTCTTTTTACAGACTGTCATGTCATTAAAATACAGATCTCCATAGCAATGTTTTAATTATTTTATATATTGCTACTTACAAGTATGTACATTGGTAACAACATTCTACTCTGGGATGCTATTCTACTCTATTAATCACATGCATACACATCCAGTTTTTTTTGTTGCTTCATATTAAATGGTGATAATTTTTTAAATAGGGAACTACAGACTTTCCAGATTATTTTTTAAATAGGGAACTACAGACTTTCCAGTGACTGTTTCAGCTGCTTAAATGCTTACATCTTCCTTAGTTAGTATACCACTGGTTATTATCTCCCTTACTGATACTTCTGTCCTTCTGTATTACGTTGCTCATGACTGTAGCCATTTTTATTTCATTTTACTTTAAAGGGTATTTGCTTCAGCAAATAAGCATTCATTTGCTTTAAAGGGTAGTTTAAGCAATTTTGTTATTGACAATCACAGTAAAATCAGGAAAATTTCTTCCTTATCTATTAGAGAAGTTAGCTAACTTATGACCCAAGACACTAAGGGTTTATACTAGAAGTCTGTCCAAGGTGGAAGTTGTCACAAAAAAACAGTGCATTGGCAACTGACAAGTAATTATTACTGCTGATTTATCATTGTACTTACTAATATTGAAAGACAACATTATCTCCTTAACAACTGATGGGTAACAAGATTCCTAAATCAACACAAACGTAAAACCCGAAAATGTTGTTGCCCCTAGTTCTTCCTTCTAGGAGTTCCAACTAGGAGTTGTTTATTTCTGTACATTTTGTTGTGCTCTCTCTACCTTCTAACCCTAAACGTCACAAGCAAAGGGACCTTTGCTTTTTCTCTTGGATTGGCTTCTGTACACCTTAAAATGTCTCCACAAGCAAAAGATTTTCACTGGACTTTAGCAGTATTTTTTCTCTTTTGTCTTAGCCTCACTCTGTCAACCAGAGGCAACTAAAACACAACTTAAGCACTCATGGCTGTACCGATATAACAACAATAATTGCAGAAAGATGTAACCCCACAAACTTCCCTTCCCTGTTGTTAGTGTTTAAATGGCTCAGCCACTATGCGTATGTGTTTGCCAGATCAGACTCGGGAAGCCAGAATGTACACCATCCATTAGCTGTCAAGCTCCCCTGTGTTAGATACCAGCCCCAAGGGAATAACTAAAGCACAGCAGAGCGAATCTAACAGCAAAATGAAATGTGCTTGTGCAGTTGCCTGTGAAGATGGGCATCCAGTTCAGTGAGTATAGCCCTGTGTTGCAAAGAACAGGATAGTGGCATGTGTTCTTTTATGTGGGGCAAGCAAACAAGAACATTTATATGTTGGTACTGCTCTGATTCTATGAAGTATAGGGAAAGATAAAAGTACACAAGGCAAAGCATGTGTCTTCTAGGCACAGTCATGCTGTGGAGAGAAGTACTTTATCCCTGCTGGGTACATCCATCATAATCCAGAGCCTGGAAATATGTTATTAGAGTGCATTCATTCCAGAGCTTATGCTATGTATATTTGCTATTTACGTTGATTTGCTGGTGTCAATTAGCTTCCGTGATCCTTTCCTATCATTTTGCCAGTAATGAGCATGCTCACCTGCCTAAAGTTAACAATCTAATTTTTCAAATACAAGGAAGAGTCAAAGTTACCCCAGTGTGTCTTCATAGCTTGATGGCTGAGCCAAAAAAAAAAAAAAATAGGTTAGAAGAAAAATGGCTACAAAACTGGGGTTAATGTCGCACTCACTTTTAACCCCTGAAAATACAGAAGATAACAGCATTAATACTGAGGTGTATCCGTAATTTAGTTAGTGTTACCCATTACTGATTTATCATAAATCAAGTAGAGGCTTTAGCAATTGAGTATTTTAACAAGAGCATTGCATAGGAGATAAACATGCTAGGACTTCTTATTTATGACATACATTTGCAAACAGGCAAATTGATGTGCTCTTCTGTCACTTTGTCCCCATTTTTTTTAACGTGTCTCATGTTAGTTATTTAACTGGATCTCAAATAAGTTCAAGTTTCAACTTATCCTGGGAGAGAAAATAAAAAGGTTCATAGGAAACTAGTGTGGAACAGATGTTATAAAATTCATGGAATTGTCTTCAGATGGGGAAGTGCTGAGGAAGGAAATACTGTTTCTTGGGACTGGCCATTGCTTGTTGCTTCGAATTTGCAGAGACTGGGAGATAATTGATCTGCCAAAATAATCAGCTGTTGGAACAGGGAGCTGCCGGTCACAGCTTTCCTCTGTATCATTTTGCCCTCTTACCTGATCAATGAAGATGCTGAAAGACAAATCAATCAACATAATAATTACTGTTATTTCTTGGTTCCCAGAACTCAAAGTGTAGATAATCCCTATCCAAAATATCAAAACGAAGAGCACTCAAGTCAAGCGCTTTTCCCAAAAATGTATATTGCATCCACACTTGTCTTACAGGGAGAGATGCAGAAAAGCAAGAGATAGAGGAGTTTGCTGTTTTGTCTGGGATGAATGCTGAAAGACTGAGAACTGTGAAACACTAATGAATACTTTTATTTTCATTTTTCCAAAGGACCCAGAAAATTAAAATGAACCCATGAAAATAGCTCATATTTAACTTACCCGTAAATAAAAGTAAAAGCCAGTTTCTATACACAGCTATTCAGATCTGTGAATCACCCAGTCAGGAGTCCAAGGGGCAAAATTCTGTGCCCAAAATGACAATGTCCTGAAACACGCAGGTGTATTCTTTAATGTACAGTATTGCTTTAACGCTTATTCTGATCATGGGAAATACTGGCAAAGCCAGGCTTCTGGTAGCATGATTAATACTTTCAAGTTGATAGTGTAGAAGTAAGCATAACCAACAGTTAAACAAACGACTAGGGCTCACATGTACAGACAATATTCTACTACAGCTTTTAACTAATCACTGAATAAAACAAAGCTAGCTTATTGCTTTGAGCAAAATAATCTTTCTAACATGACTCTTAAGCAACTCAGTAAATCACTCCTCAGTAATTTCTTTATCTAACTGGCTCAGTATCCTTGATAGATTCCTGATAGCCCTAAGAAATATTTGATCAGTGGGTTGCCTACGTGTATAATCTTTACTTATTTGCTACACTAGTTTATCTCATTTTTCCCTAACTGAAATCCCATTTTATTACTTCATTGTGAAACATTTTCTCAGTGCAGAGGCTGAATTTATTAGACAGATTAGACTCCTACAGCCCTCTGAAGGACTGAGCATTCTGTTGTGATTATGTGACAAATTATTCCGGAGAAATGCCTTTGCCCAGTACTGCATTCTGCCTAAACATCTACATTGTACAGGAGCGGTCGTGAAGCTTTGTCTCTAAAACAAGAAATATAGTTTACGCTCCCCATTGGACAAGGAGGAAAGAGAGGAGCTGAAGTGAGGGCTCTGTGGTTTATAGCATTGTTGTTTGTGAGCCAGAATGGCTAAAGCATTTTAGGAGACGGCAGTTTTTTAAAGAACTGCGGAGATGCAAACAAAAGTTGCTGGTGGCTAAAAATCACAGACATGTCTAAGCAGGTTAACTCTTCAAGTGATGTGAGATTTCCAGCTACTACAAATAAGACAGAAGAACAGAGCTGCAGATTTATGCACATAGGCTATATTGGATTTTGCCCTTACATTTTCCTAATGACTACATGCTAAGTAAATAACTTAAAGCAGCTACCTCAAGGCACATCTCCTACATGGCAGGAGAAAGGTTAACATTGCATATAGTAGTTTCTGTCTTCTACCACTACTGAATGGTTTACTTTCACTAAAATTAAACAAAACTGTCACCCAATTAATGGCCTGAGTTTCAGATTGCCTCCGGTATTGTACTTGTTTTAGAATTAAATCTAACTACACCATTAAATCTAATATATGGTTGATCTGGGGTTTGGAAGGAAATCATTTGCTGAAAGATTGGTTAATGATGAGTTTACTCTTGGAAAAAAAAGAAAAAGAAATAATAATTTGCATCATTTGATTAGTTTATTTTCAAAAGTAAAACATCTTCTCAAAATGATCTGGAACCAAAGTTGCATACACCAAATGCAAAGATCCTTAAAATATTCATGGCCCCTAAAACTCAGATCAGAATAAGGAAATATGTGACTACTATAGAACATTTTCCTGCACTTCTGTGTCATTAAAAATAAACACTTCTAAAGTGCTATATTAGATTAGCAAAGTTAGAAGTTAGAAAGAGATTAAGAACCTGGACTCATACATGCTTCTACTGGATAGATGTAGTCTCGATAGTGGAAAATGTCCTGTAAGGAGAAAGTAGAATGCAAAGTATACCTACAGCTTTAAGTAGAAAATCCATTAATTACATTGCTGCCACTGTGACGTTATTAAGAGTAAAAATTATTAGGTAACTAAATATCCATGGGGATATGTACTATTTTTGAAGAATAGTATGGATACTTAGAATTCAGTTAGCTTAAAATGACTCACTCACATAATTACTAAATCAGTCAGCAGAGGTTTTGACATCAAAAGGAGTTCCTGGACTAAGTGACTTCATTAATTATCTAAACTAGGATAAAAACACAAACAAAACCACAAATACTGCTCTCTCTAAAATTCTAAGTTTAGTTATTTTGTTTTGAAAAGTCTTTTCTGATCTATTTTATTTCCATCCAAGGGAGAAATTAATGGAAATCCCAAGTTGTTGTGGAAGGAACAACACCCCAAATTAAGCTTAAATTTCCAAATTAGATTTTGAGTCTAACAATATTTTTCTAGAGATCCCATTAGGTTCACATGGGTCCACTTTCAGGCCTGTCAAGGTCCTTCTGGATGGCATCCCTTCCTTCTATTGTGTCAACTGCACCACTCAACATGCTGCCACCAGCAAACCTGCCAAGAGTACACTCCATTCTACTGTCCATGTCATTGATTGAGATGTCAAACCCAAGACAGACCTCTAGGGGACCATTTGTCACTGGCCTCCACCTGATGTAGAGCCATTGACAACAACTCTTGGCTGTGACCATGCAACCAACACTTTATCCACTGAATAATCCAGCCTTCAAATCCATATTTCTCCAATTTAGAGATAAGGGTGTGGTTCAGTACCGTGTCTTGTGCCTTGCACAAGTCCAAGTAGACTAATCAGTTGCCCTTTATTTGTCCACCAATGCTGTCAGTTCATCATAGAAAGCCATCAGACTGGTCAGGCATGATCTGCCCTGGGTAAAGCTATCCTGAATGTTTTGGATCACCTGTTTATACCTCATGTGCCTTAACATATCTTCCAGGAGAATTCATTCCCTGCTCTTCTCAGACACAGACCTGGGGCTCACAACCTGTAGTTCCACAGGTCTCCCTTTCTATACTTCTTAAAAATGGGAATGATATTTCCCTTTTTCCAGATGCTAGGGACTTCTCCTGACAGCCACGATTTTTCAAATATAATGGAGAGTGGCTTGGCAACCACCAGCCAGTTCCTTCAGGACATTGGGGTGCATGTTGTCCAACCCAAAGACTTGTATACATTCAGATTCATGAGGCAGTCTCTGGCTTGTTGCTCTTACAATTGGAGGAATTTAACTTGCCCAAACCCCACCTAAAGGTTCAGGGACATGAGAGGTATGGGAAGACTGACTGGCAATGAAGACTGAGGCAAAGAACTCATTGAGTACCTCAGCCTTCTCAGTGTCTGCTGAACCATCTCTTCCTTTTCATTTATCAAGGGTATACACTCTCCTTGGCCTGTCTCTTCTGACCAATGTATCTGAAGAATCCTTTTTTCTATCATGTCTATTAATTTTCATTCAAAAATGTAAATTTCTTGCTTTCTATTACTTCTATTTACATTCTATTGCTTTGAAGAATATCCTGGGAAACATGAGCTGTAAAGACTCATAAACAGATAAAATACCCTTATATTTGTAAATATTATTAACTTAGAAATAATTGCCCGCTCCTGATTTGGGACTTTTATGACTACTTTTTCCTCTTCTGTTGTGTAGAAGAAAATAAGAAAAAAAAAATCCCTGTACTTTTAGAATCAAACTCATCTGCTTAGTTTTTTGGGTGCAGATGCTGCTCCTCAAATAAACAAATGTGCTACATGCAGCATCTCACACATCAGGAAATGCTATATTCATGGGAGCAGTTGGTTACAGTTACTTTGCAAGTTGTATCTTGTAGAGTCCAATATTTGCAGATGGTAGAGAAGGAGACATAAAGGCTGAGAAAGGCTTGCAGATTAATGGTGTCAGCAGGGGCTTAGGAAGCTTGAGCGCATAAACAGAAAGAGAGCATGCCACGTTCATGGCGTCAACCCAAGGTTAGTGACTGCCACTAATGCTCACCAATGCTTTGTGCAAGGAATGATTGGTTGCAATTGTATAATTTTCTGTTGACATTGCTGTGCTAGCTGGCCTGTTCTTCCCACATGCAGTGTAGTTAGTCTTCCACAAAAGATATAAATTAGCAAAAATTGTATCTTTACCATTACAACTGTGTTTGGAATTCACTATGGTGGATTCTAACGTTTTAAAATCGATTTCTACTTTATTCTGGTTATTCTAAATGTGTATCTCTATCTGCACAGAAATAAGCAGTGGAGAAAAAAAATGGTTGCTATACAACCTATAGACCAAATGAAGCTGGCTTTCTACAACACAAGGAGCAACAACAATCAATATCCACATTAATAAAATAAAATCCAGATTTCCACTTCTTTCCTAATGATCAGGTAATAATTGCATCCACAATTTCTTTGTTTAGTTTTGACTGTACTCATAAGCTTTCTCAGACGTTAAGGTCTTCAGATAAGTTATGTGAAATTGTGTTAGAAGAACAAAAGGCATTCAACATGCTGTCTTTGACAGAACAGATTCAAGTTTTTACATATCTATCCCAGTTGGAGCTTTTGCTTCAAGGAGCAGGCAGATTTTAATTCTGACACATGAAGACCTTGTGCATCTGTACATTTACTTTTTGATTTGGTGTTGCAAAGATAGTGCCATAACAAGGCATAACACTGTAAATAAAAAAGCAAGGGAAAAGGGTGTTGAGCATTTGACAGGACAAGTACCACATTAATTGCTTTAGTGCAGCAAACACAACTTTGTTCATAGTGATGTGATATGCAAACACAGCTCCAAATGTTGTTTTAGCACTGTAAGAGTGAGGCACAGAATGTAATACCTATGTCATTTTCTTTTCCTTCATGTATTTATTTAATTTCAGAACATGCCAATTTTAAGATTACTCTGCCATGGAACACCACCTTAATCTCCTAAAGAGATCTGGGCTACAATGTGTTTGTACCGATCCCAGTGTCATTCTTGCTTACCAACTAAAATTTGCTTTTATTTGTTCTTTTTTTTTCTTACTGTACATAGCTCATTCTGTAGCCACTCCAATGTTCCCAGCTTAAATTGTACTGAAAATAGTTGCCCTTCAGGTGCCTGACTCCTTGTAAAACACGATAGTGTTTGGTATATCTGTCTAGATGGCTTAGATTAAGTACAAATATGTAAGCAAAAGCACCTGAAGAAACAACATAATAGGATGTATGTAGTCACTTTCGGAGAAAAGGCAGCTCTAGCAGAGATAAATATTCCAGGGAGGCTGCAGTATCCCCTTGAAAGGGAAGTTAATAGCGGACAGAGCACAGTAATTCTCATGCAGCACCAGAAGCAAGCAGATTAACAAGGAAATGCCAGACTCAAAGGAAATTATAATGCATGCTACTTTGTTTATTGCAGCTAACCAAATGCACCTGTAGTATGAATTACAGTTTGTCAAGAAGATGTACCGTAAATACAGTATCTGCACTTTCATGTTTTCAGGTATTTTAAAATAACAAAATTCAGTGTCATTTACTTTTCAACATAAAATAAATGAAATCTTCATATGTTAAAGTTATGAGTATTTTCATTAGCTTTTAGATACAGTGTCTGTGCTAGAATCCATTATCTAGTACATTTTGCTTTCCAGATAAAACTTTCAAATGCTTACATTTCATTGCACGTTGGTTGATTGGATAATTTGAACATCAAAGGAACCTTTCATTTAATTTAAGCCGTAAAGTTGTCTTTTGCTTTATTAACTTTCGATCAATAAACAAGCAATTTGGAAATGTAATCAGGAAATGCTTCCAATTGGCTGACAATGTATCAAAGCCAGTGCTTGAAGGCAAGAGCAAGCTGTAACAAGCAGTTTATTACCAGTAGCTGTTACTGACATTAGTCAAAACCAAGAAAGATAAAATGGAATAAGAAATGTAATGCTGGAAGAGCCTTGGGCGCTGTGTTCTCTTCTTCCTTTTGAAAACCGCAAGCCTGTCTTTGATATGATAACAAATATAAACTGTTTAAAAACACCAAATGCAGAAAAACTGAGACCAGCCTGTCATGGAGTTAATCCATTCTAGAGTGACATACAAATAGTGTAACATCCAGCGGATATATGTTATGGAAATATTTTGAATTGGATTTACATGTAGTGAGCAAATTGGAACTTTTGATTTTATGTGATATTGTAATGTGCATGTTCTCATATTAACTGAGTGTAATCCTATTTGAAGATAATGAGTTTTCAATAGGCTCTCCAGTCTGAAACTGCAACAGAATATTTTGGTTTTGACTGGAGAATGTCCAGAATGGACTTAAAAAAATTTGCCTACCTCTGATTTCTGGGGTACCCCTCATTCCTGAGGGGAATTTACATATTCTTGGGCAACACATCACCCATTAAACTAACAAAATGGTGAGTTCTTCTCATTTGCTTTGACAGTATGTTATTTTGCTGTATGTTACCTATATCCCAAAGCAGAATACTGGGATAGATTTCATCCCATTTTTATTGAGCATGTCACTCCAATCATTTTGTAGTTATTTCACAATTATCTAAACATATTTGTAATTATTTTAGAAGTAAACAGGAAGGGAGGAAGGGAGGAAGGGAGGAAGGGAGGAAGGGAGGAAGGGAGGAAGGGAGGGAAGGGAGGGAAGGAGGGAGGGAGGGAGGGAGGGAGTAAAAAAGAGGAAGGCAGTAAGAAAGGAAAAAAGGAAGAGAGGAAGAAAGGAAGGAAGAAAGAGAAAGAAAGGAATAAGAAGGGAAGAAAGAAAAGTTGATGAATTGATTTGAGAAGGGAGTTATGAGTATCAATTGACCGAATTTCACTGTTCTGTAAATAAAGAAGGTACAGAGAGCACAAAGGGATGCAAGTAAAAATAGGAAGAAAAAATGTTTTGTCACTTTTTGAAAGTTCTGTGTGTTGGTACTTTGGGCTGAGAGCAAGGTATGCTGACACTAAAGTAACATATTTCATCAATTTAAAGAGAAGCAATATGGTTATGTTACTCACTCACATGAGTATTTTTCTGGTTCTTCCAGTTAACTGTTTTACAAGTTTCATTAAAAAAAATAGCTATTCTACATATAATTATAACTATAGATAGATACAAAATGTTAATATAGATCAATTTCAACTCATTACTACAATCCAATCAGATCTTAAAACTCCCTTTTCCCTTAGGTCTCAACATCTTAACAGTGGTTTCACTGCTGGTGCATGAACTGGAAGTGTAATCAGTCCTCGCTCAGGTGAAGGAGGCTCCAGTCTTCACTGCTCTCCTGTTCAGTCTCCACATCCCTTGCTGAACTTGCCCTTGATCAGTGTTACTATGGTTTCTGTCAAAGTCGACCTTATTTGGTCCATAAACCTTTGAGCTTGAGCCATCGTTGAGCCCTGCAGAATGCCAAGTATACCTAGCTTGTAATCAGACATTATATAAACTGTGGTCATACTGTCACTTTTTGCTGCATAGGAAGTATCAAAACAACCTTTTTCCAGGTGTAAGTTACTGAAAAGGGAATTAGAGAATACAAGATTTGAGGAAATTAATATCATATTCCAGGTCCACAAAAATGGCAATAGGTTTTAAATAGGTTGGTAAAATATCCAATACTGTTTGTGAAATAAGTTTGAACCACAATGCTTCTTTTACTAATGGACAGTGATCCATTAAAAAAAAGAGAACGCTCATTGTTGACCATTAGTATGTATCACTACATTGAAGTTTCATGCTGACAGACTTGGGCCTAGATCAAATATACTGAAATCGTAACACTGAAACGGTGATGTGAAGAGATGGTTTCAGTGATGTCTCATTTATAGGTCATCTCTCTGTTATTAAAAGGCATTTGTTCATTAGTAACAATTCTGAAAATTAGCATGACATCACACTCACCTGAAAGTCAGGGGAAAACACTATGGTTATCCAATTACACCTTATCAAACACTATTTTTCATCTGTGGTAATAAAAAACTTTGAAACGCAGATGCATATGTTACTACAGGGCCTGTAACACCTGTGCAAGTTGGAGTTGAAGAGCCTGACCCAGTGGCTTTCTCCTAGAGGGTAATCAGTAACAGTCCAGACTATTATGCACCACCGAATAAAAACTAGAATGAGACTTCACATTTTTTTAAAAATAGATGATGGAAATGAACACTTCAGAAGGAGAAAAGTGGTAGAACCTTATTAGAAAGTTAGACATTATCCAGCAACAAATTCTTTTAGGCTAGAATTCAGAGAATGGTGCAAAACCATCATAACAGGTAGGTAGTGATGCCTCACCCAATTGCAGCAATGGGAACAAGAAGTCTAATTGATTGAATTGGCTGCACTGGTAGATTGGGTATCTGACTGTCACATAGACCTCTATGGAAATCTATGTATTGAACAGAATCCCACTCATAGCATGATTTTGTCAGTATCTAAAATAGATCCAGAGGTTGCTTTAGACCTTAGGTGTTGATGAAAGCATTCATTATTAAACATTGTATCACCATGATCACAGGTGTTTTAGAATAAATGTGATTTTTTTTTTTAATTTATTTTAAATCACATTCAAATTAATTTCTATCTCCCCTCCCATTCAAGTAAACGTCGTTCAGGTTCACATGCATGAAGCCAAGCCCACCTACAGATCTTATTTTT